>NC_056690.1:14195054-14499646 GCF_018350215.1 Panthera leo
CCTCAAAGCCCCTGAGGACAGAGACCCCCGTTACTCACTGTTACTTTAGGACACTGGTTATCAGCTTCCCTGGCATTCATTCTCCATTCTTAGGCACACCCCTCCATTTCTAAGCCCAAAGGTAAAGCTCACAGTCTAGGATTAAGCCAATAAATTAGCATCCCACATGTTTGACCCCACTGATTGGTTTACAGGTGAGCATACGGTCATGCTGGTTGAATCAGTGAATCTCAGACCTAAACATTCTCACTCTTCCATTCTGGACCAGAGCAGGGAAGGGACTTCTGGGATCATCTTACTGCCACATGGAGCCTAAAAGCGTAGCCATCATGGAGAAGAACAAAGTCAAGACATACAGAGAGACTGAGGCTTGACATGAACTGAGCCCCCTGATCCAGCCATACCTGAAGCCTACCTTAGTAGCCCCTGGACCTTTCAGTTACATGTGCTAATAAATGACCTTCATACTAAAAACAACAACTCAACTTGGATTGTTTGTCACTTGTGTCAAGTTCTATGTTAGTCCTACCACCACCAGGCAGTGACAAAGACCTGCTTGTTTCTAATCAACAAAATCGTTATTGAGAGTTTTGTTTGAGTGCCTGTTTCTTTGGCCAGTTAAGGTAGCAGACCACCCATGACATCCCAAAGACTGCATCAAAGTCCAGCAACTTCAGTTCCTGCCTCGATGATGCCAAATTCAGCCGGCTCTGCAGCTCTGGAGGGCAACAAGCAAAATCCTTTCTCCTTTGTCCTCTAGATTCTGAGTAGCTGAAGGCTCACAGTGCTGGCTGCAAAGTGAATGCTCAAAAATGTTACTTTCCTTTTGAAAATATTGATGTGTGCCAGCTCCATGCAAGGCACAGTGGAAACAGTGATGAGCAAGAGAAATGCGGTCACAGCCCTTGTGGAACTGATAATGGGGGAACAGGGCATTAAGCAAATACTCAGAAATAAACAGATGGCTGTGGACTGCGGGAAGTGCTTCAGAAGGAAAGCGCAAGAGATGAGACGAGATGCAACTGACACCCACTTGGGGAGGTAGGAAATGCTTTCCCAAGGAAGTAGAAGTTCAGATAAAGTGACGACAATGGCAGGGTGTCCAGGACCCCACGGGTTCAAAGCAGGAGAGAACACAGTTCACTTAAGGTCGTGGTAGAATCTTAACCCTGGTTTGGGAGCCAGATTCTAATTAGCGGAAGATCACTCTGGTGGACTGGATATGGGACTGAAATGAATATGGAAAGATCCATGTGGAGACTACTGAATAGTTTGGACCAGGGTGTTGGTGATGGAGGAGGATATGGAAAAAAAAAAAACCCGGAAGAACAGAACTCACAGTCTACAACCTATGAGCCAAATCTGCCCCCTTGACAGTTTTTGTAAATAAAGTTTTATTGGAACACAGCCACACCCATTCTGTTGGAAGAAAGTCTATGGCTCTACATGCTATAGACTAAATCATATGATGATTTAGAAGATCAACTCAATAAGACTTGGAAATGGGGCATCGTGGAGAGGAAGGGCCAAGGATCACACCTAGATAAAATACAGGCTTGCTCAACTGAGGAGATGTGCAAGATGGGGTCACTAGGGACGAATTAGCTTTATCAGGGAAAGAAACAACTTTGATGAAAACAACCCACCATGTCCCTACTACCTAATGGAAATGAAGTCTGGCCAAATCGTGTGCAGAGTGCACATGCAACCTGGATGGAGCCTGAAGGTTCTAGTCTTAGCTCTGATGTGCTGTGTAACTTGCAGCCATGCATGGATTTCTCCTCCTGGAACATCAGTTTCTTCATCCGCAGAATGGGGATACAGAGGTACGAGGAAGGAATATGAAATGCCTGGTGTGTCCTGCATCGTTCGAGGGCAACTCTGTTTGTTACTTCTGGTCTTGTTGCTATGAAATCAGTTGAGGTACTCACCAGGGATGGCGGCGGGTGTGGGGGGGGGGGATGTTACTGGGACAAAGGTACAGTCAGACACAGGTCCTCGTGACAGGGAACGGGACTGCCCACGCCAACAGTGTGTACCTGCCCAGGGATCAGGACTCACTCCAATAGCTATAAATGACCCCCTGGCTGCTAATGCCAACCACTTACCGACCAATTTTTGCTGCTACGATTCCTGGTGGGAGCAATCATAACAAAAGGTCTAAGGTTGTCTATTGCATGCTGAGCCCAAACTGTCTGTGCTCAGGCAAGGACTGCAAAATTACAGAGAAGAAAGGGTTGATGATAAAAACCCAGAAGGTGCCTCCTCTACGACATTCATAACTACATGCATCACACACACACACACACCACCAGCCCTCCTTGCACACAGAAGATGTCACCTTTTCAAGGAAGGCACTGTTTCCTTCCCCTAGAGCACCGTCAGTAGCAGCAGAAGGGCTGACTTTGCAACCATCCTGGCATAATAGAGAGAGCTATCAGCTGGGCATCAGGAGATCCAAGTTCAAATCCCAGCTCTGAAACCCTAGGCAAGTTCCTTCTACTTTCTGGCCTCAGTTTCTCCATCTTTAAAACAAGGGCTTGGATTCTGTGATTTCTGAGCTCCCTATCAGTTCTGACCTCTACGCTTTTATTTATGTTTTTAAATTTTTTTAAGTTTATTTATTTATTTTGAGAGAGAGAATGAGAGGGGAAGGGGCAGAGAAAGGGCAGGAAGAGAGAATTCTAATCAGGCTCCTCGCTGGACAGCACGGAGCCTGATGTAGGGGTTCTGATCCCATGAACCACGAGGTCATGACCTGAGCTGAAACCAAGAGTGAGAAGTTTAACAGACTGAGCCACCCAGGTTCCTTTTGACCTCTACGATTTCAGAACAGAAGTTACAAACTGGGAGCTCTAAGACCAAATACAACCCACAACCCGGTGGGATTATTTAATACCACCTCACACAGTGTTAAGAGATTTTTCATTGGATGCTAGCATTTTACAACTGGGAGATTTCTCATAAAAGTCACAGTTGCTGACTTCTTCAGAAAAATTCAAACACCTGGCAGCTCGGATGCACTGAAAAAGACACACCAGCATGTAAGTAACAGTTGTGCCCAAACCACACAGCCTGGGTCTAACACGAAGAAACACACACAGACAAGCCCCAATTGAGAAGCGTTCTGTGGAGAAGCCGGCCCCCATTCTTCAAAGGCGTCAAAGTCGCAAACAAGGAAGAAAGGCTGATGAACTATTCAAGCCTGACACAAGAACTTAATGCAATATGTGATCCTGGAGCGCATCCGCACCAGAAAAATAAATTGCTATGAAATATACTATTGAGACAATTGTTGAAACAGGAATATGGGTAGATGAAAGTCTCGAGTCAATGTCAAGTTTACTGAATCCGGTACCTGTGTGTGGTTATGCAACCCACTCCCAAATGGCTCACAAGAATGAAAGAGAGGAAGTGAATGCACGGAGATGTTTAAAATGAATGAGGGGCGCCTGGGTGGCGCAGTCGGTTAAGCGTCCGACTTCAGCCAGGTCACGATCTCGCGGTCCGTGAGTTCGAGCCCCGCGTCAGGCTCTGGGCTGATGGCTTGGAGCCTGGAGCCTGTTTCCGATTCTGTGTCTCCCTCTCTCTCTGCCCCTCCCCCGTTCATGCTCTGTCTCTCTCTGTCCCAAAAATAAATTAAAAAAAAAAAACAAAAAAAAAAACGTTGAAAAAAAAAAAAATGAATGAATCTGGGGGCACCTGGGAGGCTCAGTCAGTTATGCGTCTGACTTCAGCTCAGGTCATGATCTCATGGTTCATGGGTTCGAGCCCTGCGTCGGCTCTGTGCCCGACGGCTCAGGGCCTGGAGCCTGCTTCGGATTCTGTGTCTACCCCCCCTCTCTGCCCCTCCCCCACTCGTGCTCTGTCTCTCTTTGTCTCTCTCTTTCAAAAATAAACATTAAAAAAGTAAGTAAATAAAAATACAAATGGACGAATCTGAGTAAAGGGGGTACAGGAGTCCTTTGCAGTGTTCTGTAACTTTTCTGTAAGTTTGAAATTATTTCAAAATTAAAAGTTGTTTGTTTTTTTTTAAAGACTGTCATATAACCAAGCAATTCTCAAATGTTAGTGTGCGGAATCCCCTGGAGGTTTGGTGAAAATTCAGATTGCTGAACCTCCCTCAGGGCGGCTGCTGCTTTTTTTAATGTTTATTTCTTTATTATTGAGGGGGGAGAGGGGCAGAGACAGAATCCCATGTCGGCTCCCCGCTCAGCGCCGAGCCCAACGCGGGGCTTGATCCCACAACCTGAGCTGAAACCAAGAGTCGGATGCAACCGACTGAGCCACCCAGGCACCCCTCCCCAGAGCTTCCGATACAGTAGGTCTGAAGGGGGAAAGTAAGAATGTGCATTTCTAATAAGCTCACGTGTGATACACACGCTGCTGGCCTTGGACACACTTTGAGAAGCCCTGGGACACTAGTTTAAACGGTGAAAGTGACCGTCAAAACACAGGAGTTTTTAAAAGGCAGGATAGACAGAGGGATGGTACAGGGGACTAGTGTTTTCCATCATGAGCCTTTTTGGATCATTTTCTTTGTTTCCAGGAATACACAGCTTCATGCCTATAAAGCACCCGGACCAAGGCCTGCCTGGCAAGCAGCAGGTGGTCAGTACGTGTCAGGGACCCGCTGGTATTTGAGTTTCTAAAATACAGCAAAGATGCCAGGCAATACGGGTGCTTCCTGTACTTGCTGGGGAGGGGGGAAGAAGGGATAAGGAACAGCACTTTGACCTGCTCAGTGCGGGGGAGACACATCCTTTGGGGTGCCCCAATGTGACCTACGGGGGGTCCCCCTTTCAGACCGCCACCACAGAGTCAGGTCAGGCACAAATGCCTCAAAAATCTCTCCTGATTCTGAGACAAGAACGTGGTTCAGGCTGCAAAGTTGTGTCAAGACACGCAGCTCCCCCTCGTCCTCTTCCGGGGGGTAATGAACCTTGGCCTCAAGCCTCATTAAACCCCATGATATAATCACCCCTGTCCCGAGTCTCTTTGCAACCCTTCCAGAGGCTGGTTTCTTGGGAGCACGCAGTTCAGCTTCATCGGTCTGTAGTGCTACCTGCTGCCTCCCTCAACAAATCAGCCTTCTGACTCAGCCTCGAGGCACATGAGGCCAGGCCCTCAACGGAGGGTCAACTATCTGCCGCCTTGTGTCTAAGAAAAAGCGCAGGAGATGTTTGGCAAAAAGAGGAGGAGAGACAGGGCGGCGAGACAGGGCAAGGTGAGGGCCACGCCGTCTTTCAAGGCACCTCGCGCGGGACAGTACTTTGTAAGACGGGGGCCTGGTGTAAAACTCCAGCTGGTGCCATCAGGACCAAGAGGGGGAAGTGTGGGAATCATCAGTCACTTGTTCCCTTTGGTAACTGCTGCCCTCAAGGGCTAGACCCCCACAGACAGCTAATAAAGAAACACCCAGAAAACTGCAGGTGGTCAAAGTTGCCTGTTATTCCTCATCTTCTACCGGAGATGCCCTGGCCGCCTTCTGCAGCTGCCTGGCCCCCACAGGGACGGCTACCACCTGGGACAATGGATCCCCTGAGTATCAACACCGGAGTCTGGCAGGGCAGTGGTTTGTTAGCCAGCGTGGGTGCTGCTCTCTGAGTGAGCACAGCATGCTCACAAACGTGACGCTCCTTGGAGCAAGGCTGACCCCCAACACCACAATCCCCCCAGGAGGCGGGGGTGCCAGAGAGGGAACTGGAACGAGTTAAGGTCTCTATCTGATGAGCAAACAGGTCTTGGTGAAGAGCGTCACAACCGCATTTCCTCTGCATTACAGAACGAGGCATTCAGAATGGGTGCAAACTCCACTTCCTGCTTGCCCTTGTGATCTTGGGCCAGCTACTCAAATGCTCTCAGCCTCAGTTTCTTCATCTGCAAAATGGGGAGAAGAAGAGAAACTACCTGATGGAGCACTGTGAGGCTTAGGCGAAATAGTACAAGTAAACTGCTTTGCCTGAATTGAAGCTGCCTGTACCACTGTCAACACACCACAAATGCCAATTGCTATTATTATCACCATTTCCATCATTGTTACAAGTTATGCCATCATCTAACGAGCCCCGATAGCTGCCAAAGCTACCCTTTGTGGAGACCCAGTGCTCTAAGCACTCCCCGACCCCGACTGCGCTGGGAAATCTACACTCATTCCTCATTTTGTCCTCACTACATCCTTGCCAGGTTGAAACAGACACTGGGGGTTCGGTGATTTGCCCAACAATATGTCAGCAACCACTTAGTGGCTACACTCCCCAAGTCACTTCCACCAGCCGGTAATGAACGATGATGAGTAATTACTCCTTCCCATCTAGCCGGTATTTTTTCATTCTGAAGAAGATGCTTTACTGGGGATGAGAGCGGCAGCCTGACCCAGTTCGGCCCGAATCAGAGATACCCTACAAGGAGCCAGCAGCACCCAGCTTGTTGGACCAAAACTGGTCCATGGGTGGAGGGCATCCGATCAGACACCACCTGGGCAGCACGGCATGCCCAAATGAAATGCTGAATAAATGCAGCAAGGACGGACAGGTAAGTCCACTGCTCTCTACTCCTTCGGGAAGTAGAGTCACTCCTGAGTCACCATCTTCCAACGTTGAGCAGTAGGGCTTAATAACTCGTGTTTTGTGCAGAGTCAGCCTTAGAGAAAGGTTCCTCTGCAAGCTGGGGCTCCTGCCGTCATGGCATGCCCAAAGATTTGCCCAGGAAAAGCTCGCTGGGTAAGCCTTAGAAACACAGAGTTTCTAAGCTCTGGAATGGACCCTTACAGAGTGTTTTGTTGTACAACTGGGGAATCTGAGACCCAGACAGAGAGAGGAATTTGCTTTACCAAAGTGCAGGGATATAGGCTTAAGTTGGATCTGGATTCAAAACCTAGGACATGGGCAAGACCATTCACCCTTCTGAGCCTCTGTTTCCTTATCTACAGAATGGGAATTATAATGCCTGCCTCAAAGTGTGTGGTGAGCCTTAACCAGGGAGGGACAGAGGTCGCACGAGCACTCGGTGGCATCCTGGAGACTGTGTTTCCTAACCTGGAGCCTGTTCCACCGGGCTGCCTCTGTCTCTGTCACGTGTTAGCATCAGTGGAAATGGGACTGGTCCATGGGATTCCAGCTAATATTTGAGTTACATACTCCTTCTCCTGCTGAGACTCAGATGCTACTTTCTTCCTTTATGGAAGATCAGAGGGTGACCTCTCTGCACACAAGGACCAGGACTGTCCAAACAGGCAACTGTGCTTCTAGGGTCTCGGTGCTAAGGGCTGATTTTAATTAGGGACTTTGCTCATGCCCACAGAGGAGAGAAGTCTCTCTTCTCACGTGGAGACCAGGGCAGGCATGAAAAGTTGGGAGTCATGGGGAATCCTCACAAAACTTTCCAGCAGGAGAGGAGGGATCTAAATGTGCAAGTCTGTGGTTATTTAAGCACGCTGAAGATGTTTCTATTCTGGAAAGAACTCAAGTGCAGAGTTGTGGTCAAACCCCCAGAGATGGCCATGCTAACATCACTCGTGGGATGGCGATGCCCGGAGACAGATGCAACCACCCGGCGTCATGCCAAGGTAAATTCCAAGCACTCTTAGGGCCATAGGGAAGTGGGGGGAGAACTGAAAGGCATTTACCCACAGCCCTCGGATTAACCATCAAGCCAGAGGATGTCAACACTGCCTGGAAAAAGGAGCTAACAAACATCATGATGATAGCTAGCACTTATTAAGCACTTACTGTGTGCCAGGCACCGTGCAGATGACCTGACATGCAGCAGCTGATCTAGTGAATCTATTATTATTCCCATTTTACAGACGGAGACACTGAGGCTCAGAAAGGCTCTGCCCTGCTCGAGGTCAGGCACGCTGCTCAAAAGGAAACAGAGCTGGGACTGGCACCCAGGCGCCTCCCTCCAGGGCCTCTCACCCTGTTGCTAGGACACATTTGATACGTCATCACCCCCTTTTCCTCGTCTGAGCTCCCAAGCCACCCTCTGACTGCACACAGGCTCACCCCCACGGAGCATTTACGGTCTCTCTGACCGTGATTTCTCTCGACAAATTAATAAATTGGCCTTCTGGCGTTGATATGTGTCATGACTGCTATTTTAGTTTGCCTGATGCAGGGCCTGCTCCCCCTGGGCACTGAAATAAGCCAGGTTCTGGAACTTCTAACTGACGTCCACACGGGCCTCTTCTGGCTCTGGACCCTCAGTGGATTCCTGCGGCGGACGCATGATGCACATGTGCAGACGGTAAACTGAGCTCACCGTTCTGCCCAGGCCCACCATCTAGCGGTGCTACGTTGACTGTGTTAGCAGTCTTGACCTCAAGACACCGTGTTGGGGGTTACGTGTGCCATTTTCCAGGGAGAGAAACAACAGATTGCATGAAATTTTCACAGGGTCCATAGCCCCCCCTAAAAAAAGTCCAAAAACCCTTCTGGCAAAGGTAAAGGATCGAACCCCACATTTAGAGAAAGGCCCCCCGCTGAATATTTGGGGGATCCCGGATCAAATCGTGTGTGATGGTGAAGCGTATCCACTCTGGAGCGAGAAGGAACCAGGTTCAAACCCTGGCTCCACTACTCAATAGCTGTGTGGCTTTCGCCAAGTTCTTTGAGGCCCCTGAGCCTCAGTTTCCTCATCTGTACAATGGGAATAACTCGTCTGCACAATGGCTTGTCGCGAGAACTAAATGAGGTCAGGCACGTGGGTGATAAGGACGCACAGGCGCTCAGTAAACACTGCTGCTCATTTATCAGACCAGCAACACGATCACCCTGTGGTTGTGCTGGGGGCCAGGGGCTTATTTCCCTCGCACTCTGGCAGCCCTCTCCTCCTCCTCAGCTCCCGGCCAATAAAAGTTGATGTCTTGGCTGGAGGACTGGCTGGGCTTTTTTCAGGGGCTCCCCTCTGACTACATCTGTGCCTGTTCAGCAAAACGGGCCTCTGGGCAGAGAAGATTAAACGCCTTCTGAAACCTCCACCCTTGATCACCAGAAAGTTCCATTTCCACTCCAAGTAATAACCATTTTGTCTCCGGCAGAAATTCGTGGGAGCAGAGTGTAAAACACCCCAGGCCGTGCTCAGCCTAGTTTGAACCCTAATACGTCTTTGAGATGAAAGGTTATACGTGTTGACCCGAGCGGGAGGAAAAAAAAAATTACAAAATTCAATCATAGATGCCTTATCCACAGTGACCCAAGAGAAATCCTGTGACCGGGCAGCAGAGAAGCAGAGAGAAAAAGCTGATGTCTCCTTTAATGCCCTGCATGCTTGCTTCCCTCTGTTATCCCTCCACACCTGCAGACAGAAAGAGTAGGAACAGGGGGACCAATGACAACAGCCAGTCAACCCCCCAAGTGCTAATTACGCCCCTTCCCTTCAAACCATCCCAAGGGGCGTGAACGGTGCAGGTGGGAGGGAGATGAGCCTCGCGTTCCAAGCATCTTACGAGCATCTTCTCAGAACGGGGAGCATACACCTGGCAGACAAGAGGGTTCAGCAGCCCCGGCGGGGCGGGCGGGTGACTTACTTGCAGAGAAGTTGGCCTCGGTGTGGACAGGAGGGGTGGAGGGCAGGAAAGGTGCATGTCCCACAAAGAAAGAGCGGAGAGAGCGCTCCGACAGGAGCGGCGAGCGCTGCTGAGACGGAATGTTCTCGCAGCTGCCCACGCTGCTGTGAATCTTGAGGTTCAAGGGCTTGCTTTTCTTCTTGGCTCTGAAAGGGAGACAGAAGCAGACGAGAGGGCAACGTGTCCGTCATTGCACACGAACTGAGAGGGGGTGGCCCCCATGTCGTTCAGCTGGTACCAATGTCCACCTCCCATGTTGACCTGGCCCTGATGCTGTCCTATCCAGACTTCACTGAGCTCCAGTCACCAGCTAGCTGGGTGCTGTTTCTCCCCTGTGAACCTTGGCTGGTGCTGTCCGCACTGCCCAGAATACCCTCCCCGTCCCTGCCTGGCTAATCCCCATCTGTCTTCTCTGACTCCGCTCTGGTGTCCTCTCCTCCAGGAAGCCTTCCCTGATACTCCCCTTCCCTTCTTGCCTGGGTCGGGTGTTCCTCTTCCATTCTTCTACGATATTCTGTATGTATCCCTGTGGCTGTACTTGCCTATTTTCCCAAATTTGTTCTTTTAGTGTCTGTCTCCCAAGTGAACTGTGGGTCTTTGAGGGCAATGACTCTGTAGTGTTTGTTTCTCTGTCCTTGGCAACTAGCACAGAACCTGGCACACAGTAGGTGCTCATTAAAAGCTTATGAAATGACCAATCTGGATTATGACTGGCACTGATCATGCTGCCTTCTAATTCCTTGAAGGCAGGAACCCTGTCGTTTTCGTTGCTGGATCTCTCAGACCCTGGCTCAGCACCAGCTGAATGGAATGAACCTCTGGGGTTGGTTTGGAAAATTTCTCCCCTTCCCAAGGAGCAGTTTAAGAGGGTGTGATTTGGCACAGCATCCAGAACAAACCACTCTGCCCTCCCCCCACCCCCATCCTTCCCCTTCCTCCACCCCCCACCAAGGCCCCATTCAGGTCGGGCCCAGAGTTGGGCGCCATCTTGTGGCCAAAGTGAACCCTCCTTGCAAATTTTCTCTGTAGGTGGGGAGCCCAGGAAGGTGCCTTAATTAAAGGCTGGAGGCCTCCCACACACAGGCAGCCTAAAAGTCACCCTCTCCAGGAGGTCTGCTGCTCATCAGCTTTAAGGAATCTAAGTGCGCCCGCAGAGTCTCTCCCTCACTGCGTTGGGCTGGCAGCCCCACTTATTATCTCCCTGGGGGTCTGAAGCAAGGCCCAGGAAAGTACTTCCTGTTACAGCAGCACACGTTAGCTGGCTCTCCCTGCCCGAGAGGGAAACAAGGCATTTCATTCCACAAGTCTCCAAATGGGGGAGATTCACAGCGTAGGCATCTACACCGAGGCAATCTAATTTTGGAGTTAAACTCGGCAAGCTTCGGGATCAGTGAGACCGGGGCTCAGGTCCTGATAGTGACCTCAGGAAAGTGATCTCCTTTCTTTGTGCCTTAGTTTCCCTACCTGGACAATGGGGAAATCAATAGCACCTACCTAAGAAGGATGTCGTGACAATTCTACGAGATGACGTGCTTGGCACAGGGCCCTGCACAGAGCAAGGTTGCCTGTTGGGAACATCACTGTGACCATGTTAAACTGGGTGTCTATATAGCATGGAATTAACCTTGAAGAAGCCAAAAGTTGAAGCCAAGCCGTGTTTTTCACCTGAAACATCCAGCAACTCTCAGCCCACCGCTACTCTTGGCAGGTGAATAGGATGCAGTCATATCCTCTGGCAAGAGATCCCATCATTAGTTCCAAAACACTAACAGGAGCCTTGAGGCACTGGGCCACCAAATGACAAGCCAGATCCCTTGTATAAGGAGAACCAAGTCTAAGCCCAAGTTTAACAGTAGTTCAGTGACTGCAGAGAGTCAATTTGCTTTACCAACTCAGGGCCACAGACGGAGCAGAGAAGGGGTATATATAAATAAATGTTAGTTGGGTAGATGGATGGATAAAAAGGTGGATGGATGGATGGATGAAGAGATGGATAGATGGAAGGAAGGAAGGAAGGGATGTAAGAAGGATGGGTGGATGGATGGATGGGTGGATGGACAGATAGATGGATGGGTGGATGGATGGATGGGTGGATGGATGGATGGATGGATGGATGGATGGATGGATGGATTGGTGGATGGATGGATGGATGGATGGATGGATGGATGGATGGATGAACAGGTGGATGGACGAAAAGGCTGAAGAACAGAAGGCTTATGGATGGATGGATGGATGGATGGATGGATAGATGGATGGATGGGTGGATGGATGGATGGGTGGATGGATGGATAGATGGATGGGTGGATGGATGGATGGATGGATGGATGGATGGATGGATGCGTGGATGGATGGATGGATTGGTGGATGGATGGATGGATGGATGGATGAATGAACAGGTGGATGGATGAAAAAGCTGAAGAACAGAAGGCTTATGGATGGATGGATGGATGGATGGATGTGTGGATGGATGGATGGATGGATGGATGAATGAACAGGTGGATGGATGAAAAGGCTGAAGAACAGAAGGCTTATGGATGGATGGATGGATGCGTGGATGGATGGATGGATGGATGGATTGGTGGATGGATGGATGGATGGATGGATGAATGAACAGGTGGATGGATGAAAAGGCTGAAGAACAGAAGGCTTATGGATGGATGGATGGATGGATGGATGGGTGGATGGATGTGTGGATGGATGCGTGGATGGATGGATGGATTGGTGGATGGATGGATGGATGGATGGATGGATGAACAGGTGGATGGATGAAAAGGCTGAAGAACAGAAGGATTATGGATGGATGGAAAGGTGGATGTAATGAAGGAAGAGAGGATGGGAGGATGGAAAGACAGACAGGAGGAAGAGAGGGGAGGAGTAAGAGAACGTGGAGAATGAATGGCTTCTTGATCGAAGTAGGTGGAGGGAAATCACATATCACTTCCTGCCCATCGAGGAAGCCTTCATGGACAGAATACGGGACTCACCTTTACCATTTGTCCTCATTACCCAGCACACTCAGAGGAGAAAACAGACACAAATGACTGTGTCTAATGACTGTGACTGTGTAAGATTCAGTGCATATTTTGCAGTATATCCTGCAGGTGTAATTAAAAAGAACATCCTCTCCAAGATCTCAGGATATCAGAAACCTATTGCATAAATGTCTTCCCTGGACTCGGGGCCAGTTTGGGGGAAAGCAGCAAAATGGGATGGCACAAAGCATCGGCGAGGGCAGCTCCATCCTTTGGGGCCGTATGAGCCCCGGGTGGACCATGCTGCTGTCTACACAGGCGGGCAAGTCGGAGCTCCCTGACATGGCAGGCTGTCCTGACAGCAGCCCCAGAGCCGGGTAGAGCAGAAGCTGAATGTCTAATTCAGCTCAGGGGCCATAATCTGTGCTTAGGGAAAATGCACTTGTTTCACCAGGTACCGCAAAGGATTATTCATTCCAGTGCTGGAATCGAACAAAGTTCTTCTGACCTTCCTGGAGCCTAATTTGCATGGACTAAGCGAAAAGGATCCTGAGAAAACTCTACCTCTTCGAATTGGTTCATTAGTCTCCATCTGCGGCCACACAGCTCTGGGCCAAGCCACTCTCCTCCCTCAACTCAGCTGCTGCTGCTGTGTCGGAATCAGACCCTCAATCCCACTGCTTTTTGGGTTTTTTTGTTTTATTTTATTTTTTATGGTCTTTGCCTTTTATTTATATTGAGGTGAAATTCACATCATATGTAGTAACCACTTTAAAGTGAGCAATCCGGTGGCATAAAGCACATTCACAGTGTTGTGCAACAACCATCCCTATCCAGTTCCAAAATAGTTTCATCACCCCCAAACAAAACCCTGTACCCACTAGGCAGTTTCTCTCCGCGCCCTGCCCTCCAGCCCACGACAACTACCGACCTGCTTCCTGTCCCTTTAGATTTGTCGATTCAGGGTATTTCGTACAAATGGATTTACACAAGATGTGAACTTCTGCGTCTGGCTTCTTTCACTGAACCTAACGTTTCTGAGATTCATCCATGTGGTAACAGTGTATCAAAACTTCATTCCTTTCCACGGTTGAATAATCCCATCCCACTTTCGATTCTTTATAATCTGTTCTCCACCCAGGCACCCAAGCGAGGTTTTAAAGAGCCCGCATTGTAACATGTCACTCCTCCGTGCCCCCACCCCTACCTCCACCCCCGCCCCCGTGCTTAAAAACTTCCAAAGGTTTCCTTACAAAAAGCTTCAAGAGACCCTCAGGGATCACCCTCTGGACCATCCTGTCAGTGGAGATCCACTTTAGGCATCCCTTCCTCAGAGACACAGTCCTCAACCCTCAGAACTAGTCAGATCTCCAGGTCACATGTGCTCCCAGCACTAAATGCTTTTCCTTCACACAGTGCATCCCGGTTGGAGTTCTGCTGCTGCTTAGGTGGTTACTGAGTGGATGTGCGTCTCCCCCCACCCCAGTTTGTGCCCACCAAACACGGGATGGACCTGTAGCCCAGCACCTAACACAAAGCAGGCAACCCACGGTTGCAGAGCTAAGACCAGAAGCCAGGCCTATGGACTCTCACCCAAGCTCACGTGCCTCAACTCGAGCAAAGACAACCCGGCACCTTCTGTCTTGGGAGGATTCTAAAGGAATGCAGCCCGGTTTCGATCTACAAGGCAGGAGCCCTGCTCTGCCAGCATCTTCCCCATTAACTCCAGCTGTGGGCTCCTTGAGGGCAGAGGCACACCTGATTTCTTGTGCCACCCCTGGCCTAGGTCTGGCAGACAGCCCTGTACTCCAAAGGCTCTTGATCAGTGCCCACTGGTCAGCCAGTACCTCAGAGCCTTGGCTGCAAAGATCACGGAGGGGGTCCCAAACTGATGATTAGTCTGTCCACTTTTTTTAATTTTTTTTCCCATTGGATATTCTTTCCTGCTTTGTCAAAGATCAGTTGGCCATATGTTTGTGGGTCTAGTTCTGGGGTTTCTATTCTATTCCATTGGTCTCTGTGTCTGTTTTTGTGCCAATACCGTGCTGTCTTGATGATGACAGCTTTGTAGTAGAGGCTAAAGTCTGGGATTGTGATGCCTCCTGCTTTGGTCTTCTTCTTCAAAATTACTTTGGCTATTCGGGGCCTTTTGTGGTTCCATATGAATTTTAGGATTGCTCGTTCTAGTTTCGAGAAGAATGCTGGTGCAATTTTGATTGGGATTGCACTGAATGTGTAGATAGCTTTGGGTAGTTTTAATTTTTTTTTTTTTTTTAATATTAGAGGGAGAGAGCACGCAAGCAGGGGAGAGGGGCAGAGAGCGAGGGAGGGAGAATCCCAAGCAGGCTCCACACTCAGCACAGAGCCCGACGCAGGGGCTTGATCCTACAGCTCTGGGATCATGACCTGAGCCGAAATCAAGAGTCGGGCGCCCAACCGACGGAGCCCCCCAGGTGCCTCTGCACTACTTTCTATTCCCAAAGTTTGATGGGTGCCAAGTCAAGCAGAGCTGCTGGCTCCTGTGGTCTCTTTACCCTCACTTCCTCGAATGTGGGGTTGTGTCCGCTTGAACTCGGATGCCTTCACCCAGCTACAAACGTCAGCGTCTCATTAACGGTGTCTGGGGCATCCAGCTTGGCCAGTTGGTAGGAAATGAGCGAGCTGGGGGTGGACGAGCTCCTCGCAAGCATGGCTGGAGGACAGGCACAGCACACATTCTCACACCCCGCTCTGTGCAGCAAAGCACTTGACCATAACCGTTTTCCCAGAGAGGAAAACAATGCCCGCTGGTCTTACACGGGGCTGCACGAGCTGTCCCTTCTTCCCAGATGGGGCCATTTAAGTCGTCTGCAGCTGACATGATCTGATTACCCAAAAATGAGGCCTCCAGGCAAGACCCTTTTCTTCTTAAAAAAAAAAAAATTTTTTTAACCTTTATTTATTTTTGAGACAGAGAGAGACAGAGCATGAGTGGGGGAGGGTCAGAGAGAGAGAGGGAGACACAGAATCTGAAACAGGCTCCAGGCTCTGGCTGTCAGCACAGAGCCCGACATGAGGCTCGAACTCACAGACTGCATGATCACGACCTGAGCCGAAGTTGGATGCTTAACCGACTGAGCCACCCAGGCGCCCCAGCAAGACCCTTTTCAAAACCAAATAATAGCACCAAGTTCTTGGGTGGGAAGGGGGCGGGGGGGGGGGGGGCGGTGCACAGAGCCCAGGGAAGGAGAGAATTTGGAAAAGCAAAGGCCTGTAAGTCTAACACCAGGAGAATGTTTGGTAGCATATGCTCTTGACCACAGACTACAACCCTCAATTCTGGCTCGAACACACCCCAAGCATGACATTGATCTACGAGAGCACTCGGAAAAAGGAAGCATGAGTAAGTCAATCAAACACCGTAAGCTGCATTTCCCCAGGTGTGGATGAATATGAAATGCCTTCAGACGAGGCAAGAGTGAAATTTTTGTCTTTTAACAGTTAAAATTTTAAAAATGAACTTGCACATCAACTGCATAATCTCACAGCAATGATTTCCTGGTAGACAGCTTTATGTAAAATGTACTAAGAAGAAAAAGCAGGTGAAACAGAAGGAGAAAGAGGAGAAAGGGGCAGAGAAGAGGGAGAGGAAGAGACACTGATTGGAAAGCATGTGAAGTACATTCCAGAACGCGTCCCGCCAGAATGGCTAAAGAGAGAGTCTGAGGTACCAAAAGTGGGCCAGGATAGAGAGCAACCAGAAGTCCCCTCCCCCCACCCTCCCCCCTCCCCCCCTCCCCCCCCTCCCCTGCCAATTCTGGTAAAACTGTAAAGTGGTACAACCATTTTGAAAACCTATCAACTAAAGTGAATATACCCTCTAAGCAAAAGATTTACCCCCTGGGTATGTACCCAACCAAAATGAGTGCCCACATCCACAAAAGAATGCCCATGGCAACAATATTCATGTGGCCAAACACTGGAAACAGTCTCCATGTCCATCAGTAACAGAAAGCACAAAGTATAGTATGCTCATACAATTGATCACCGCATGGCAATGAAAAAGAGAAAACTACACCTTATACTATAACGTGGCTGAATCTCAATGACAGAATGTCGAGCAAAGAAAACCACCCACAGAAACGCTTGTATTGTATGACTCCATTATGATTCTATTTACATGATGTTCGAGAACAGGCCAAATTAATCAATGCTGGAGAGGCTAGAAGAGTGATTTTTTTAAATTCTCTAATGTTTATTCATTTATTTTTGAGGCGGGGGGGGGTGGGTAGCAGGGGGAGGGACAGAGAGAGAGAGAAAGACACAGAATCTGAAGCAGGCTCCAGGCTCCAAGCTGTCAGCACAGACCCCGACGTGGGGCTTGAATCCACAAACCGTGAGATCACGACCTGAGCCAAAGTCAGACACTTAATCGACTGAGCCACCAGGTGCCCTAGAATATGAAGAAACCAGAACCCTTGCACCTTGCTGGTGGGATTGTCCAGAGGGGCAGCCACTGTGGGAGAAACACCATATGATGGGGCAATTCCACTCCTAGATACAGACCCCGGAGAACCGAAACCAGATGTTCAAACAAAAAACTGTGCACGATGTTTAGAGCACCATCATTCACAAGAGTCAAAAGGTATAAACCACCCAAAAGTCCATCAACAAATGAATGGATAAACATTCAAGTTGTGGTCGACCCGTGCGAAGGAAGACAATCCAGTATTACAAAGTACTGATTCGCGCTACATTGTGGGGAAACCTCAAAAACATTAGCTAGTGCAACACACATGCACACCAAAGACCACACGTTATGACTCCATGTATATGAAATCTCCAGAAAAGGCAAATCCACAGAGACAGAAAGCAGATTAGTGGTCGTCCAGGGGGCAGGAGGACTTAAAAAGTAACTGGTTAATGGGCTTGGGGTTTCCGCTTGGGGTGACGAGGAAGTTCTAGAGCTGGACAGTGGTGATCCAGCTGAACTGTACAGTTTAAACTGGTTAAAATGGGGGTAGCTGGGTGGCTCAGTCGGTTAAGCGTCCGACTTCAGCTCAGGTCATGAACTCGCAGTTCGTGGGTTCGAGCCCCACGTCAGGCTCTGTGCTGATAGCTCAGAGCCTGGAGCCTGCTTCAGATTCTCTCTCTCTCTCTCTCTCTCTCTCTCTCTCTCTGCCCCTCCCCCGCTCATGCTCTGTCTCTCTCTTTCTCTCTCAAAAAGAAATAAACATTTTTTAAAAAGTTACAAAAAAATAAATAAAATAAACTGGTTAAAATGGTAAATTTTATGCTCTAAGTATTTTCCTACAGTTAGAAAAATGTATAATAGTAATGCAGGACCTAGATCTCTCCCTCTTACTAGCTGTGTGACTTTCAAGAAGTCATTATCCTCTCTGAACCTCAATGTCCTCACCTGTAAAAATGCATAATAATTCCTCTATTTCACAAGATTGTATGAGGTCTAATGAAATAACGTACTTGGAGTGTCTGAGAGAGTGTGTGGCACCTGCTAGGTAAATCCTCTTTCCTGCACTGGTCCCTGGCCAAGATGCCTCCTTCCCTCTAGACAGACTGAGGCTCTTTATGGGCAAAGATGATGTGAAAGTCAGGCTCAAAATCAAGAGAAAATGGACAAGCATCCATGAAGAGGACCAAAGAATTCCTCTTTACCCTGGACCTCTTTCCTCAGGGGAAACACACGATGGTCTGCGGACCACACGGACTGAGGAGGGAGGCTGCCCATCACTGGGATTCAGCGATGACCAGATTGAGCAGACATGAAACATTCCTGAAAGAGGGAAAGCTACAACAAGGTTTCCAAAGGCCTTCCTGGGGACACAGTATTAGAACTGAATGTCAAAAAAGAAGCCAGAATGCAAAGATCTTGAGGGAGAGGGGACCAGGCAGGGAGGCAAAGTCGATGCTGGGGAGTCCAAGGCCAGGGCAGGTCAATTCGTTGTGAGCAAGGAGTAGAGAAGCAGAAGGCACAAGCAGGGGCCATGGGGCCAGATCACTGCGATCGGTGGGTGCCACGTGGGTGCTTGCCACTGTAGGGAGGTGGGGTTTATTTGAGAGCAACAGGCACCTGCCAGCAGGTTTTAAGAAGGAAGAGGACAAAACCTAATTCTGTTCTGGGAAGACCACTCTGTCAGTGTGTAGAGAGTTGACTGTTGTGTGGGCAAGAATGGGATTACGGGATCCCGAGGGGAGGCTGTGGCAGTCACCCAGGCAAAAGATGATGACGGCACAGACCGAGGTCTGGGCATCAGAGGGGAGGAAAGGGAAGCATCTGGAACACAGCTCTTCTGGGACTTGCCAGCCAAGAGTGTGGCGGGATCAGAGAAAGAGACCTCTGACGTCTCCTAAATAAGTTGTGCCGTGTGAATGCCCGGTCTTAGCTGGACAGTCTCCCATGTAGAGAAACATTTCCTGGAAGAATTTACAAGATGGGGTGGGCAGGCTGGCGGAGGGGAGGCAGGCTGATTTGGGGAGTAGGTACTTTGTTACTTTGAAGCTTTGAACTTAGTAGCCATTTGAACTTAGTAACAAGAGTATTCTTTGATAATAATTAAAAAAAACATAACTGTAAAATGGCATACAGTATTTTTGGCTTGAATTTTTCTCTTTGTTTTATTAAAAAAAACTCTAGAAGACAGAGGAACAAACATGGAATAATGTGGTCAAACATTATTTAATATTTCAATGATGTTTCATTATTTTTTCAATAAGTTTTAAATTGAAGATCAAATTTGAGATGGATTTTGTTTCCTAAATGGCTTCTATCAGTCACTTAGTAACTGGTATCTCAGATTTAGTTGACAGATATAAAAATGTGGTTGTTTATAGATTCCTAGAAATTAAACATATATATATGTGTGTATCATTGTATACATAATATGCATTATATATTAACTTATGTATTTATAGTACATGACATATAATACATGTACATAATATATATAATACACTATATCACAGTATGAGTACTACATATACATATGTAAATCTATATATCCATATATAATATATAATGTAGTATATGTTATATTTATGTGTACGAATTTATATATGTATATATACCATATAATAGTATAATATATAGTATAGTATAGTATATATTTATATATGTATTATAGTATGTGATTAAACATGTTATATATACACATACATACTTAACTGTTTTCTTAAAAATAGATACACAGTATTTTATTTTTTTTAATATTTATTTTTGAGAGAGAGAGAGAGAGAGAGAACAGGAGTGGCAGAGAGAGAGGGAGACACAGAATCCGAAGCAGGGTCCAGGCTCTGAGCTGTCAGCACAGAGCCCGATGCGGGGCTCGAACCCACAAGCCGTGAGATCATGACCTGAGTCGAAGTCGGATGCTTAACCAACTGAGCCACCCAGGTGCCCCATGTCTTTTTTTTTTTAAGGTTAAACCTTGCTCAGTAACAGATCAGTTCTCAATATCAAACAGATCTTCTACCGAGACCTGATTGGGAAAAGAGCATGTGCGTGTGTGTGTGTGTGTGTGTGTGTGTACGCATGTGTGCGTGTGTGTGTGTGTGTGTATACACACACACACTAAGACACCACTTCACTTCTTCAGAGCCAGGACGAGTACGAGAGGAAGAAGGAATGAGAGAGGAAAGGAAAGATATTCTAGTGCAGAGGTTGGTGAATTCTTTTCTGTAAAGGCCTCTGCAAGTCCTACGTTCTCTGTCACAACGCCTCAGTCCTGCCGACGCAGCATGCAGTTAGTCCGAGACCACGTGTGGATGAACAGATGTGGCTTGTTCCAACAAAACTACCTACAGAAATAGGCAGTGGGCTGAATTTGGCCTGTGGGCTCCAGTCCGCTAGCCCTGTTCTAGTAGGGTCTGGACTTACCTGAAAGTTAGGAAAAGTAAAGCAAACCACCCAAAGCAACCCCTGAATCCCATTCCCCCATCACGCGGCTCACCCCGAGAGCTGCTAGTCCCACCACCCGGGGTCTTTCCTCATCCCCACCTCTCCTGGGTTAGACCGGGTCCTGCCACGGCCCCTCTACGTTTCTTCAAGGTCTGGCCACATTCTGGAGTACACCCTCGTTTTTCTGATGATTCGATGAGCGTGAGTCCCTCCCACCCACGGAGGGATCCTGTGCAACTTGCTCCCTGTGGATCCCCAGAATCCACGACAGGACCCAGCACGGAGCGGGAGTTGACTTAAGTAAACGAATGCACGAAAAGTCCGTGTGCTTCCATCGCACCAGCACATGAACGCTGGCGGGCTTCTGGAGGAGGTGAGTTGGGGAGAGGGTGGCCCTCCCATGCATCCGCTTTGCCTCCATGCTATCGGGGCTAATAGGAGGCGTGTGCTGCCTCCAGTGGCTGAGGCGGGAGTGGGAGTCCACCTGCAGGGAAGGTGAAGCGCCTGTATTAGCCCACCTGGGGCTGTGAATGCCAGTAATCGCAGGACCGCTGATGTCAGCACAAGATGGGTCTGGCCGAGACGCTGGGAGCAGGTGACCTGCCTGGGACGTGCTATCTCATCTGGGGTAGGAGCAAGGATAACCTCCCTTTTGCAGTTGAGGTAACCGGTGTTCTCTATAAAGTACCCAGGTCACAACTCCATGAAGGCCTGGGGTGCGAATACAGATTTCACCGACTGATTCAAAGCCTGTTCCAAATTGCTCTATTAATTCCACTATAATGGCTGACTGCATATATTCCCATCTTACAGGGATGTCTGTGCACGCTTAGGGTTGTTTGGGTGGCTGACTTCAGGGCTCGCTGGCAAGAGCCAGTCTTGGGCTTGCAAACTGGGCATCTTGCCACAAAGCTGGTCCCACCCAGTTCTTGACATGCCCATGGACAATGCTGCTTCTCTCTGCCCATTATGATGGAATAATCCAGAAGCCCGCAGCCCCCTCTCCAAGTGAATACCACTGCACAGCCTGGCCCAGCCTCCCCCTAACCCCATCTGAGCTCACCCAGACAGCCAACCTCAATTCTGCCTTCCAGGCCCGTTGATTTTCCTGCATCCCTGTGATTAGCGACTAATCTTATTTTTTTGTTCCCCAACCCATAAATCAGTTACAGACCAAATATTTACACAGGCCATCATTTCCGACTGAACCAGGGCTCTGACAGCCCTCATTATTAAAAAGGATGACTGATTTTGGGCAGAGATTTCACAAGCATGTGGCTGGATGTTTTCTTTTAGGCTTCCTTCCCCCTCCCCTTGCCTGAAGAAAGGCAATTTCCGAGACAAATTGGCAGAGAGGTCTGCTCTTGCTGTCTCCCTGGGGCCAGGGGGACATGGGCAGCTTCCATCAGCCCACTAAGTGATGACCAACATTGGCTTCTGCCCCCTTTGCTCGGCCTCCCCATGGGCAGGGAGTCGTTTGACTCATAAACATCCCCTAAAATCAGAAACCCTAAAGGAGACTGAGAGGGGAGGGGCCAGGAAGGGTGAATCAGCAGCACCACTACCCTCTGCCCGTAACACCCGCCCTACTGAGTGACCCCGAGGGAGGCCATGTGTTGGGTTGATAAGATGACTGGATGAGGAAAGCAGGAGGCTGAGTTCCTGACCTGGCTCTGTTGTTACTTAGCAAGTCATGGTGGGTTTTGATGCTGATTTCCCCTCTTGGCTAAAGCAAGGATCCTCGGGGCGCCTGGGTGGCTCAGTTGGTTGGGCATCCGACTTCGGCGCAGGTCATGATCTCACGGTTTGTGGGTTCGAGCCCAACATCGGGCTCTGTGCTGACAGCTAGGAGCCTGGAGCTGGCTTCAGATTCCATGTCTCCTTTCTCTCTGCTCTTCCCTTACTTGCGCTCTATCTCTGCCTCTCAAAAATGAATAAACATTAAAAAAATAAATAAAACAAGGATTCTCTAATCTAGGTATAATGGTATCTTGGTTCCGATCGTGATAGCTGCCGTTCATTGAGCCCTTACTTTGTACCTGGTCATGTGCTAAGCATTTTCTATGCATTAGCTCATTTTATGTTTTAAGATGGGGATCATCTCCAGGTGAAGAAACAGAGAGTCAGAAAGGCTAAGCAACTTACCCAAGGTCACAGAGCATCTAAAAGGCAGAGCCAGGAACTGAACTTGGTTCTGTCTGACCCCAATGCTCTGAGTCCTAAAACATACGGCAGCCTCCGTAGGACCTGGATTTGCTTGGGACGCTTCGGCAAGGAAGCATGCTGTCATTTGGATCCTCAACGCCCCAGACATCTCCATATAAAGTCATCCAGGGTCAGCATCCTAAGCAAATGCAGAATGCACAACTGTCTGCTCAAGTGTTGAGCCAGCAAAGGGCCTTCTCTCTCGGCAAGCTGGAGTCGGCTAGAAATATTTATTCAGGGGAACTGAGTATTTCGCCACCTACGGAATACTTCAAAGACGCTTCCTTTACCCCGAGGAAAGCGAACTGACAGTGAGTCTTTATGGACATGCCCGAAGAGGCCCAGAGTTCAACCTGGTTGTTCTAGGAGATCCATGCTGAAATGCTTCCATCACAGCCTGACAGACAGGCAGCTGCTGATGGCTCGGGAAGGACGCGCCATACCAGGGGTCAGCTGGGGGCTCCGGGCCAGCCGCTTAAGCTGCCGTGATCTCGGCTTCCTTCCTTGTAAAATGAGGGCCTAGAGCAGACCAGCCCCCAAATCTCATCCATCCTCGCTGTGACGATTCTGCGATGCGACTCCCTCTCCTCCAGACTTAGAGCGTGACCTTGGGCGGGTCAGAATCTGTGAGGTTTTCAGTCTTCTTGTTTATCCAGTGGGGTACAACCTCTCCAGACCCTCCGTCTGCCCCTAGCTGCTGCGGGGGGCAAATGAGTCAGCATGAGCTGAACAAAAACTTCAGCTAGCGTGATCCCAGCAGTGTGGAATTTCCAATAAGTCATTCGTGATTGTCCTACAGTGACTCCAAGAAGTAAGTCTGAAACTCTTTTTTCCATAGGAGTTTGAAGAATTATTGCCTGAAATCAGTGGGGTTTTTTTTTTTCTTTTACAAACCAAGGCCTTTGACCTGCTTTCAACTTTCGCATCCAGCAGTGACTTGTTATGATGCAAAATGTGTTCATTTGGGATGAAGTAATATAGGGGAGGGGCCCCGTTGGGAACTGTTACTTGACCTTCTAATCCCGGTGCTTCTCCCTGCCCCAAGGGCTCGTGTACTTAATGTCTTGGCCAATGACCTGTCCTGTTTCTTTGCAGTGGGTTATTTGACCGTCCAGCATTCACCCCCCTCCCTTTGAGGGAATTTTCTCTCCTCTGAGCACAGTCTGGTTAGGGGAATCGACCAAGGGACAGAGGTTACCATCCCCAAGCCACCAGGTGCCAAGTCAGACCAGTCAGACTCTGTCTGAAGAACAGGAATCCTGACTGGCGTAACAATGATGGAAAACATCTCTGACGCTCAGTTCATCTCCTGGTGGCTCCCCCCAAAACTTGTCAAGCCACTCCTGCTACCTGGACTCCCTAGGATGTTCTGGATCCTGCTCCTTTCTCAACTTTCCCGTCTATCCCAAGAGTTACCCCAGAATCTTCCACAGAAATTCATTCTCTGCTTAAACCAACCAGTTTGCAACCAAAGACCCCTGATGCATCCTTGAGGCCACCGAGGCCACTAAGGCTGAATTTCTCTTTCAGAAAGTCTACAGCTCAATTTTTCTCTAAGTCAGACTAAGCACCCTGAGCCCCAGAGTCTCTCAAATCCTTTGGGGGCAGGGACCTGACATGTGCACTTTAACGAGCTCCCCAGAAATGCCTCCCCACTCCTGAGAACCACTGCTCTGCTCGGCAAGTCTACATGCATGACGCCTGCCTGCACTGTTACCAGCGGCTCTGGCACAGACTGATGCTCTGAAACAAAATACCACTCCCTTTGCTAGCCTCTCCTCGGGGTCTCCACAAACCACACATCAGGGCTGAGCGTTTAGGCTAAATCAGGGCTGGAGCACGCCAGAAGGAAAAAGGAAATGTAGCAGCAAAGGATATTCTCTGAAACAGCCACAGGCACACAACCACACATGCTGTGAAATCCATCACCGCCCCCAGCTCTGGAAACCCAAGCTCCACCCCGCTCTGCATCAGAGAAGTGCGTAGTATTTATGATAATCCCAGGCACCCCAGAGCCAGTCCCACCTAGCAGGTCCCCAGAGGACTATGTAGAGAGAGCAAGGCGGGAGACGTCTTAAAAAGGGAGGGACTGAATAAAACAAGATGGATCCATACTTTAGAATATGATGCAGTCGTTAAAAAGAATGAGGTGGTTCAACGGCTGGAGACTGCAAACTTCTGAAAAAAGCCAGATGGTCAACATTGTGGACTTTGTAGTCCGTACGGTCTCCACCACGACCACTCAGTTCTGCCACTGAAGCACAAAGCCATCCCAGGCGATATATAAACACGTGGGCGTGGCTATGGCTCAATAAAACTTTATTTACAAAAACAAGGGGCGGGCCAGCTTTGGCCCAAGGGCCATGGTTTGCCAGCTCCTGCTCTCCACAAGCAGACACGTAAAACCCTACAACACACGGACTTGTGAAGAAAACTGCCAGGCAACACATATAGTATGATCTCATTTATATAAATACGTAAGCGTAAATATGTATAAATATACTTACAAAATGTTTGAATGTACTTCCTATATAGTCACATGATGTATCTAAGGTGTGGAAGGTGACATAAATGGGAGTCAGTAATGGCAAGGGGTTTTAACACGAAGCCGGGAGGCCATTAAGAAGGTGGCTCGTATGTCCATCATCATCAGGTAGAACCGTGAACTTGTGAACTGGACCAAATGGCAAGTAGTCCAAGGACTCGGCTAAAACACTTGCAACTTGCTACAGTAAGAGACTTCGCTCAGTGGAAGCCTTAGCAACCAGTGATGTTCAGCCAAAATTAGTTTTCTGCCACCAACACGAATCAAAATTCTTTGTAAACAATGCATCCAAGCATTCCTTGCTGCCTTTAAAAACCCCTGACTCGTGCTCCCTAGTGGGACACAAATGGGGTTGCTACCTGAATCCCTTGCTCCCCAAATTGCAATTCTAAGACCTCACGTAAATGCTTTTATTTCAGTTCTGCCTGTTTTCTTGTTCCACGAGGCCACAGAAAAACAACTGGAAGGGTTTCCACTGAGAAAAACAGTGGGAGGAAGGGCGTTGGGGAAACTTCCACATTTGACTATGTGTGATCCTTTTACAATAAAATGCCTACCATCAGTGTAACGTGTGTGTAACTTGGAAGGAAGGCAAAAAGGAGAGAGAGAAGAATGAATGGAGAGAAGCAGGAAGGAGGGAGGGAGGGAAGGGAAGAAGGAAGGCTGTGTTCCAATAAAACTTCATTTGCAAAACAGGCAAGGGGCCACACCTGGCCCACGGGCCCTCGTTTCTGATCCCTGATCTAGACTATCAACTTCAAGAGGGCAGGGTCATGGCAGTTTTGTTCATCTCTCCCTGCTAACCTGGAAAACCAACAATCCATCTATTACCTTATGCTTTTGACACAAGCATGTATAAAGAGAATTTGGCTGTGTGTTACTTATTTAAGCATCTTGAACTAATTGCTGCCAGCACACAGGTTAATTAAATGGCAGTGATCTCAAAAAAAAAATTCAGTTCTCATTCTCACATTATCGCATCAAAGGGGCCTCATTCTGTGGCACTTTGCAGGCTTAAAAAAGAAAAAGAGGGCTGATGGCTTCTGCTCTGCATCTAGAGATCTGTTTTCTAGATCCTGCCAGGCACGAAAGCTGGTCTGTGGTCGTGCAGGTTCCCAGATCTGCGGGCAGATGTTCCCATCTCCAAGGAAACCACATCTCGAAATGCCACGCAGTGTTTTCCAACCACAGGCAAACAGATTCTGATTCGGAGGAAAAGCTGCAAACCTTCTCGCGAAAATAGGAACAGGGCTTCGGGGAGGACCTGACATGGCTTGGTGATGCTGCAGAAGACTTTCAAAAGAAATCAGGGCTGTATTCTTGAGGGCATGGGAGGAAAAACGCGACGCTGTGCAAGTGGGTTTTTAGAGTAGAAAGAAAACTGCTGCACTTTGGGACACTGTTTCATGGGAATCAAGGGCAACTGGTGTCTCCACTGGCGGACCGGAGGAGCAACGTCAAAGGCAGCCTTTAAGTCGCTGGGAGATGATACAACCTGGAGTCCTACTGCCTGCAAAGAAAGACCACGGCAGTGGACACCGAGTCACTGGTCCTCACCTTGAGCCACAGGGACCTGGGGAGCTGGACAGGAGGCTCCCGTCTTGCCCCTGAATATGCCTGCCCTTCCGGTGCTAACTGCCTTCAGCGCGACTTCAGCATCAAGATGAATTATGCATCAGAGAGGTTCCGCAGGTTGACAGAGACCGACGGCTGCCCACCAGAGGCCATGCTGGGTGCAGACACAGCCATCACATCGAGGTGTTCCGGGAGGCCCTTGCCTGCCCCTTGTTTGCTGGGGTGCAGAGTCCCCATGCTGTGCGGCTGTCTCCCTCACGCTCTCGGGTCCACACCAGATCTCTTGTGGACCCAAAAGCATCCAGGAAGGCAGGATGCGTCACGGGCCAAGCCATGAACCACAAATAAAATTGAGAAGCAGGAGTAAAAAACCAAGCTACTAAGAAGCTTTACTGTCTCCTGGGGGCCTCCCCATGCTGAATGCAAGGACACACGTCTCCTACATGACCTCCAATCTTCAGAGGTCTAATCTTCCTCCAATGTGGGAGGTAAAGGACCATGTCCCCATCGTACAGACTAGGAAAATGAGGCACAGAGAATGGAAGCGGCTTGCCCAAGGGCGCACAGAGGTGGCATTCTACCCAGAGTCTGTACTTATTCCCCTCTGCAGATGTCACCACGACAATCAGGCTGGTGGAGTTCAAGGGAAGGAAAGATGATGAATGTGAAACAGACAAACTACCCAATGAACGTATGCACAAAAGACCTGGGGTGCCTGGGTGGCTCAGTCAGTTGAGCGTCCGACTTCAGTTCAGGTCATGATCTTGCGGTTCATGAGTTCAAGCCCCACGTTGGCCTCTGTGCTGACAGCTCAGAGGCTGGAGCCTGCTTCGGATTCTGTGTCTCCCTCTCTCTCTGCTCCTTCCCCCCACTCTGCTCTGTCTCTCTCTCTCTCTCAAAAAAAAAATAAATAAACATTAAAAAAAAGTTTTTTAATGTACAGAAGACCTGAATGGGCATTTCTTCAAAGAAGATATACAAACAGTGGCCAACAAGCCCACGAAAAGACGTTACACATCCTTAATGCAATGCAAATGAAAACCACAGAGATAACCCTTCACACCCACTAGGATAGCTATAAATTTTTTTAAAAAATGGAAAAGAGGGGTTCCCGGGTGGCTCAGTTGGTTAAGCGTCCAACTCAATTTCAGTTCAGGTCACGATCTCACGGTTTCTGGATGCGGAGCCTGCTGGGGAATTCTCCACTCTCCCCCCACCCCCCACTCTCTCTCTCTCTCAAAAGTGATAAAAAGATTTAAAAAAATAAAATAAAACAAAATAAAATAAATAGAATAAAATAAAATAAATAAAATAAAATAAAATATAAAATAAAATAAAATAAAATAAAATAAAATAAAATATAAAATAAAATAAATGGAAGAGAACAAGTGTCTATGAGGATGTGGAGAAAAGTGAGAACAGGCATATGAGTTGATTCTGATTAAGCCAATGGGCACAGTGGGCTGGATGGTGCCCCTGACCCGCAAAGGGACCTCGCCCCGGAAGGGGACCCCCATGCACGAGGGTCACGGCTCCTGCCGAACTGCATTCAGTCCCAGGTGATTCCGGGAGCAGGGACACCGTTTGCTATTCCTCCGCCTGCGTCCGGAGGCTCTTGGGGCTTTACTCTGCCAAAGGAGACCAGCTGCGTCAGAAATCCCTGCAAATAACCACTGGTCCGGGCCTCGGGCAGGCAGGAAGCAACTTCACGCAGCCTCCCCGCCCCCCCCCCCCCCCCCCCCCCCCCCCCCCCCCCCCCCCCCCCCCCCCCCCCCCCCCCCCCCCCCCCCCCGCCAAGTGGCTTCAAGGCAAAGCGTTAGTTGAGCCGACGGGATTCCGGATTCGGATTCGCAGTGCAGGGGGACAGGAAGCGGCGGGGAGAGGAAGATGGGGAAGGCTGAGAAAGGAAAGGGGAAGGGGAAGGGGAAGGCGAGCCGCTACCAGATGCGGGAGGCAGCCAGGTGCCGCTCTGCCGCTTACTAAGCTGTGGGCTCCGGTGAGTCACTCCAAGTACACCGACCCTCCACTTCCTCGTCTCTACACTGGGGATGGAAATA
The DNA here is from genome assembly GCF_018350215.1 of Panthera leo. Classification (NCBI taxonomy): domain Eukaryota; kingdom Metazoa; phylum Chordata; class Mammalia; order Carnivora; family Felidae; genus Panthera; species Panthera leo. The sequence goes on from NC_056690.1 coordinate 14,223,871, forward strand.
GCGCCTGTCTCCGAGGCTAAGGAGTAAAACTGGGGATGTGCGTAAAGAGCATGTGCCTGGCACTTCGTAAGCGTTTCAAGCGCTCCCTATCTACAAACCATCCCCAGTCCCCGGAGCCCCATATTATATTGCAAACAGCACCGTAAGCCCTCGAAAATAACACTGACTCAGGGTTTCCTATGTGCCCGGCACTGTCCTTACAAGAGTTTACTGTGTGCTCTTCATTAATTCTCCCAAACACCCTGTAAGGTAGGTACTATTGCTGTTGAACCCATTGTACGGATAAGGAAACTGAGGCAGTATCCAGTCTTCTATTCATTCTCTGAGCACATATTTACTGAAAGATAGGGCAGAATAACATGTCCAGGGGCATGGAGAAACATATGTCAAGACATCTGCCCTCAAGCTGCTAACAGTCTAGTTAAGGAGCCAAGACAAAGTCCCCCCTACCCCCACCGCAAAGAAGTTACACAGAACGGGGGCGCCTGGGTGGCTCAGTCGGTTAAGCGTCTGACTTCGGCTCAAGTCATGATCTCACAGTCCGAGAGTTCGAGCCCCGCGTCGGGCTCTGTGCTGACAGCTCGGAGCCTGAAGCCTGCTTCGGATCCTGTGTCTCCCTCTCTCTCTGCCCCTCCCCTGCTCACGCTCTATCTCTCAAAAATAAATAAACATAAATTTTTTTAAGGGGCACCTGAGTGGCTTAGTCAGTTGAGCATCTGACTTCAGCTGGGGTTATCATCTCACAGTTCATGGGTTTGAGCCCCAGGTCAGGCTCTGTGCTGACAGCTCAGAGCTTGGAGCCTGCTTTGGACCCTGCGTCTCCCTCGCTCTCTGCCCCTCCCCCACTCGCGCTCTGTCTCTTAAACAAAAAAAATTTTTTTTTTAATTTTTAATAAAAATAAGTTAGATTTCCTTCCTCAACCCCGTCTCTGCTCAGGTCACTGAAGATGATGAGTAGCTGCTTCTAAGAACCCTTGCATGTTAAGGACCAGGTCTTGAGAAGCAAAGGTCACAACAATCCGTGCCTCTGTGATAAGCAGGTGGCCGATAAATCCTGCGTAAATACCTCCCGTCTTCAGTGACATTCGCAGAGTGCCGATCTCCTGTGAGGCCCCAGGCTAGATGCTTTAGAGGGACAACCTCACGTCCTCCCTACTCCAGGAAGCAGGTCCTGTTTAGTGTCCCCATTGACAAGTGACACCTGAGGCTCACAGAGGACAGTCATTTGTTCAAGTCATCTGCCCCGTGAGCAAAAAATGTAGGCTTCAGCTACCCCGTCTCTGACTCCGATGCCTCCGGGCTGAACCACTCTGCTCTTCCTTCTCGAATTATTTCCTTTCCCCAATTCCATGTTCCCTGAGCTCCGCTGGCTGAAGGGTCATCACTCGGCCCTTGAACTTTGTCTGAGAGGAGGAATTAAAAGGGAACCAAGGGGCCGAAAAATATGCAGAAATTGGAGCCCTGGCACACTGCTGGTGGAAATGTAAGTGCTGTAGCTGCTGGAGAACGTAGCTAAGGCAGTTTCTCAAAAAACTAAATGCAAAATTGCCATGTGACCCAGCAATGCGACTCTAGATATATACCCCAAAAGAACTGAAAGCAAGATCTCAAAAAGATATTTATACCCCTGTGTTCACATCAGCATTATTCACAATGGCGGAAAAGCAGAAGCAGCCACCCAAGTGTTCGCCCACAGGGGAGTAGATAAACAACATATGCTCTATCCACACAGTGGAATATTACTGAGCCTTAAAAAAAGGAAGGGGATTCTGACACCTGACGCAGCATGGATGAACCTTCAAGATACCAGGTCAAGTGAAATAAGAAAGTCACAAAAGGATAAATCTCGTTATGAGGCCACTTACGTGAGGCTCGTAGACCAGTCCAAATCATAGGGACAGAGAGTGGAATCATGGTTGGCAGGGGCTGGAGAGGGAAAGGGGGTGAGGAGCTGGCGTGTAATGGCTACAGTGTTTCAATCTGAGAAGACGAAACAGTTCTGGGGATGGATGGTGGTGATGGCTGAATGTGCCTAATGCCACTGAACTACACACCTAAAAACAACTTTCACATTATGTATATTTTATCACAATTAAAAAACACGTGTTGATAAGTGTCTAACCCATCTTCTGATAATGGAGAGCTGATACGGGGGTGGAGAGTCCTGAGGGGGGAGAGCGAGAGACAGAGAGAGAGAGAGACTTGGAGAGGTAACTGCTTTTCTCTAAGAAGACCCACGGGAAGGCCACGAGGCTCCCAGTACGGACAGGGCGCCCTCCCTTGGGAAAAGGAGGCCAAGCCTGTGCGAGAGGATGCTGACAGCCAGCCCAGCCGGCTGAGTCTGGTTCCCTTCCACCTTCCCTGCAGCTGTTAAATATCTTCTGCAGCTGAGTGCTCTCTCCACCTGCTCAGATCCAATTTAATTAGAGGGTCAGGGCTCCCCGAGTACCAGAGCGAATGCCAAGTTTATGACCATTAACAAAGGAGCCGTAAAAGCCAGGCTGGCTGAGTGCAGAGCAGGGCCACCTGCCACCCTGGACAGGTTGCCAGGCCCCAGCGTGGGCTCCTTTGGGGTCCCACCGCACCCACGATCAACACATTATCTGCATCATAAGAAAACCAGCGGACGGTGAACCCCAAATGAGAGTGGGTTTCTCAGACGCACAACTTGTACAGACTTTCAGAAGTGATCATGGCGATAACGGTCCTCGCGTAACCTGAGTTGTCCTTACAGCCACGTTGCACGGTCGACGCCAAGAAAAATGTGGATTTGGACTCAGAGAGATCTGGGATTTGCTCCTTTGCACCCTGGGTTTCCCTTCCGCGAGAAGGGAGGACCTACATCCTAACACTGTTGGAGGCAGCTGACGAAGTCATCTGGGGTGTGGGCTCAGGGGTCGGGATGGGAATCAGAACCCACCTCTGCAGCAGACCAGCTATGGTAGCGTAGCAAGGTTGCTTAATCTCTCTTGTAAAGAGACTGGCTTGGGTTAGACAGTGCCTTTCCCAAAAAGGACCCTTCTCACCCCAATCCTCCCTACGACTAACTAGTATGTCAACTACTGAGTGATTCCAGATGATCCAAAGACATCCGTGACCTCCCCTTGCCCCATCCAGATGATGGCCGAGACAACCCCTAAGCAACTGGACCTGGGAGGTCACCTTGCAGAGCCTCAGCCTTCACCCCTGCTCCCCTGGGTGGCTGAGAGGGTTTCCTGAGATAGTCCGTGTCAGGCTGGACTCCTCAACCGTTTTAAACCTCCAGACACGGAAAGTGATACAAGGCGTGCACCGGGGTAACAGATGAGGGGGTTCCAGCTGCCCTGGGCAGCCAGGGGACTGAGCTGATCGATACTTGCATGTACCTTTAACCACTCTGCGGGACACCGCTTGGGAAGCTTCCCTGAAAAGCACCCAGCACGGAGACCAAAGGAAGCAGCTCTCCTTCCCGGGTGATGGAGGGATCTGTATCAGCTCTTTCTCCCTGGATGTCCACAGGCTAAGCCTCTTTATTTTTTTAAAAACACACTGTGCTCTCTCTTTTTTTTTTTAAGTTTATGTATTTATTTTGAGACAGAGAGCTCAGGAGGGGCAGAGAGAGAAGGAGAGAGAGAGAGAATCCCAGGCAGGCTCCACACCATCAGCACAGAGCCCAATGCAGAGCTCGAACTCACGAACCATGAGATCATGACCTGAGCCAAAGTCAGACGCTTAACCGACTGAGCCACCCAGGCACCCCAGAATGTGACCTTTTGTGGGAAGAGAGTCATTGCAAATGTAATTCGTTACATTTAGATGCGGTCATGCTAGGGTAGGTGGGCCCCTAATCTAACAGGACTTGTGGCTCTTATGAAAAAGCAAAACTTGGACACAGACACACAGAGGGAAGATGATGTGAGGAGACACAGGGAGAAGCCACATGAAGATAAGGCAGAGATCAGGGTGATGCTTCCACAGGCCAAGGAACACCAAAGATGGCCAGCACGCCACGAGAGGCGAGAGGCGTGGTTCCCGCAGAGCCCTCAGAAGGAACACAGACCTGCAGATGCCCTGACTGGGGGCTTATGGCTCTGGAACTGTGGGACTACCGATCTCTATCACTGACGCTGCCCTGTTTCAGCCCAAAGACACTAATACGCTCCCCCGTCCCTTCCTCGGATCCTTGGTCCAGTTCCCGAGAGGTCCCCACTGTAATGACCTCCTGTGTCATTTGTTTTCATCACTGGGTGCATCTGTCACCCCGTCTTAGCTTTGTCCACAGCTTGGCTGTGAGACGTTATGCACACCTGGATTCAGAGCTCTGGGCCCCCTTGCACAGAATGGACCCTGGCGGGGGCCTCTGGGGCAGCAACCCACAGCTCAGAGCAGCCACCCCCCACCCCTGAGCTGAGATCACAGCCACCATCAACACCGAAGAGCGGGAAGGGCTCCACACAGCAGTTTCCCATAGCCAGCTGTCTAGAATGTGCACAGCTTTGATATCAAGATCCTCAGAGAGACCTTTTCTTGACCACCACCCACAAAAGCCTCCAGGGGCCACCCATGCTTACGTCCTGTCCCCTCACTCACCTTATTTTGCTCCTTGTTTTCTCCTACCACCACCTGACATTATGTTACTTCTTGTTTATTGATCTCCACCTGTCTCCTGACTGGGGCCATCACAGTCCTTCCTGGCTACCTCAGGGCCTTTGCACATACGATTCCCGTAGCCTCAAAGATTCTTCCTACAGAAATCCATACGGCTTGTTCCATTATTTCACACAGTTCTGTGCCCCAGTGTGCCCTCATCAGAGAGCCCGTCCCAACCACCGCATCTAAAACGGCAGTCTGCTCCCCGAGTTCTCGGCCTCCTCACCTTGGGTCTCATTTCCTTTATGGCAGTTAGCACCACCCAACATTATGCATGTAGCTTCTACGTAAAACGTCAGCGATAATTATCACTACCGTTTTCCCGAGTGTTGTTGATGCGTTATCCCGTTTAATTGTCCCAGGAGCCCAGTAAAGTAGGTACGCGTCTCCCATTCCACAGGTGGGATACAGAGTGGCTAAGTGACCTACCCACAGCCATGCAGCTACAGGCTGGGGGTGGTAGGGGTCGACCATGAGACGTCACATCCCAAAGCCCGTGGGCTAGACCATACGCCTCGCTCTCTGCTCACCTCCTGTGCATTCCACATGACAGTGACCATTAACCACCTACCACCCTGCCTCCCCAGCCGCGATCTGACCTCAGCATCAGAGGAGAGTGAGGTCCTTAATGCAATGCAAACCTTAAATGCAACCAACAAGCACCAGATTGCCCTTCTCATTTCTTTTTTCCTGCACAGGACTGTCCTGACTGTTGTAAAAATAATAATAATAATAACAAGCCACTGAAAAATAATGATGCCGCACGGATGCCATGGAGATATATGGAGATATAGAAAGCCTGCCCGAGCTTTAATTGGCTTCCTGCCACTGTGTGCACTTAAGTGGATGAGAATGTTATTAACTGCACTGAAGAAAACATTTATTCACAAGAAAGCCACATAATGAGGGAATTGTCAACATGGGAGCAAATGTCAGCATCTCCCAGATAAGGGACAATGGCTCGTTCAAACAGCAGAGGCGTCCTCTTACCAGGTCTTTGTACGATTCTCAACATCGGGGCCATCACGCAGGGGGGACACTGAACAAATGATTCAAGCTGGTAAAAACGAGCTTCCAGTTATTTCCATCCACTCCTCAACATCATCTCCTCCACCGCTCCAGGATGAGCCCCCATCACCTCTCACCAGGTGATTGAGAAAAACACCTCTTCGCTGCACCTGAATGCTCACCGACCCTCTCTCCGCACTGAGAAGAGAAAGCTTCTGAAAAGTTTAAATCTCATCACACCACATGTCTGCTTAAAACCCCTCAGTGCCTTCCCAAGGCTCATAAGATAAATATCAAATTCTGGGGCACCTGGGTGGCTCAGTCGGTAACGCGTCCGACTTCGGCTCGGGTCATGATCTCGCGGTTTGTGAGTTTGAGTCCCGCATCGGGCTCTGTGCTGACAGCTCAGAGCCGGGAGCCTGCTTCGGATTCTGTCTCCCCCCCCTCTCTGCCCCTCCCATGCTCATGCTCTGTCTCTGTCTCTCAATAATAAATAAATGTTAAAAAAAAAAAAAAGATAAATATCAAATTCTTCACCACTGTCTCTGCGGTGGGTTGAATGGTATACACACCTTCCTCCAAATATGTATCCTCCAGGACCTGTGAATGTTGCCCTATTGGGGGGGGGGGGTGGGGAAAGGTCTGTGTAGATGTAATTACGTTAAGAATCTTTAAGTGAAATTATCCTGGATTATCCAGCTGGGCCCTATATCTAATGATAAGTGTCCTTAGAAGAGAAAGGCAGAGGGAGATTTGACACAGAAGAGGAGAAGACACAGAGGGGAAGGCCGTGTGAACAGGAGGAGAGACTGGGGTGATGTAGCCACAAGCCAGGAATAACGCATTCCAAAAGTTGGGGGAAACCAGGAAGGATGCTCCCCTAGAGCCTTTGGAGGGAGCACGGCCTTGGTGATGCCTTGTGCAGACTTCTGCCCTCCAGAACGATACAGAATGAACTTCTATTGTTTGAAGTCACCCAGTTTGGTACAGCAACTGCAGGAAGGTGACACAGCCTCCAAAGTCTCCACGTGATCTGGCCCCTCACGCTTGCTCTCTCCTCTGCCACACTGCCCATCTCCAGCCACTCAAATGCGACATGCTTCCCACACACCCCAGGACCTCTGCACATGCTGTTGCCCCCGCCCGCTCCCAGTTAATTTCTTCTACACTTTCAGGTAGCAGTGCAATTACCACTCCCCTGAGGAAGCCCTTCCTGATGTCAATGGCCACACGTTCCCCATCGGATTCCCCATTACAGACCCCATTAAAGATCCTCCAAATACCAAGTAGCTCCTGCCAGCTGCCGTTGCCAAGGTGCGGGACTCAGTCATCTCCCTCTTCAGAACTGCTCTGCAAGGGTGGGGATCACGTTCACTTCCTTCATTCCTATCTCCAGAGCTATGCACACAGTGCCTGACACATAATGGATACCCACACACGTGAATGAGTGAAGGGAAGAGTGATTTAGAGAATCTCAAACACAGGTGCCATAGGCAGATCTCAAATAAACCCATCAAACTAAAAAGGGAAAGACAAACAAACAAAAAAGGTCTCTGGGGTGAGCGGGCAAGTTAGCCCAACTTGTTTTCCCAAAACCACATCAGTTTTCAGAAACAACTTCCGGAGCCTATGGATGGTGTCAAACCAAGACTCCTTGTCTTCCAGATTCCCCAGGGTTGGCAGGACTAATTTCCTCATTAAGGATCATTTTCAGCCCTGCCCGGCACCCCCCGCCCCCCCTGAACTGGAATATTCCCAGAGAACAAGTCGAAGGCTTCAGCCACTTGCAGAAAGATGGAAACATTCAGCGAAGTGGGCGGCCAGCACACCGTGGCCCTTTGAAAAGCTCCTCTCAGGCTAATGGGATGTTCAGCTCAAAAGATCTTCCACAGCGACATTAGCACGCGTTTGGGGCCATTTTTCTCTGCTCGCGGCTGGACGATAGACTGGAAGGGAAACCAGCCAGCTCGCTGGGGGACTCGGGGAGAAGCAGGGAGGAAGGGCAGTTTTCCAGCCATTCCTTGTCTCCTTCGCATTCTCTTCACACTCAAACTCATCAATCCCCTACAAAAAGCCAACCCAGAAACGAAGGGGCACAGAAGAAAGCCAGGATCGAGCTGAGGTCAGGAAGAGAGACAGAGAGAGACAGAGAGAGAGACAGAGAGAGAGAGAGAGAGAGAGAGACATGGTTCAGGAGTCAGGCCTATGTCAAATCCCAAACTCAAGATCTGCCATGTGCCAAGTCTTGAGCAAGTTATTTAACCTGTTTTATTCTTGTTCTCTCACCCACAGAGCAGGGTTTACTGTGTGCATTCAGCAAATACTTATGGAGTACCAGCAGTGTGCCAGGTGGGGCCGGGACCCAGGTGAGGTCAGTGGATGCCTGCAGCACAGAATTAAGGCACCACGACCCTCAGTCACATGCCCGACCCCAAAGCGAACGCCTTGAATGTTGGTCTCCATGCTCCTATGTACCTTGCCCTGGTCCTGGTGGCTAGCTGCTGGGGGTCGCCGATGGCCACCAACAAGGCCATTTGGCTGTTCCGCATAAAGTCCACGGAGCCGAATGGGAGGACACTTGCCTGCCCCTCGTGACACTGATCCCCTGGCCACAACAACAGCAAAGAAACTGTACCTTGAAGTTCTTAAAAGGCCCACCTCCCGCTGAAAAACCACTCGTGTGTCTCAGGCTAGGCTGAATTTATTAAACACACACAGCTACCCAGCAATCTTCCCAGAGAGCGGGATTAGAGGCCAAAGGAAATGAACACAAACAGACCCCATGAAGATCAGTCTCTCCCAGATCTGCTCTGCCGGGGCGGACGTCCTCCCAATCTGAGTGCGGTGCAATCCAACCACAAGGTGGGGGAGGGTGGGTCTAGACTGCAGAGCACTGAAATTACCTCCACTCCATGCGGTGTAAATAAAACAGGCTGAAATCAGCTAGTCTCTTTACTTTGCAAAGAAACCGTGGAGAAAAAGGACAAAACAGCACATTGCTACAACCGGGATGTATTCACATAAACAGAAGGCGTTTGGGCAATTTCTGGGTAAAAGCCGAGTCTCGTTTCGGGGTATGATTTGATCTGCGCACTGCTTCATATGGGGTGTTCCAACAGAAGACCTAGAATCTTTGGGATTATCTGGATGTCGAGGAGGATAGTTCACATTCGTGAGTGGAGGAAATTCACATTCGAACCTTCACGGTGAATGGTTCCTGAGCTGCAGGTGCCCCTGGAAAGATCTTTTTGCATCAATTGTTTTCAGTTATGGAAACTCAGCTTTCCAAACAACTACAGCCACTAAAACCCTATCCCACCCACCACCTCCTCCAGCCAAGAGGGCAAGTGGAAAACCACATTTCCAGCATGGATGGGGAAACTGGTCACGGGTAAAGCCAAAAGAATCCAACTGCCCCCGATCTCGGATCTGCCTTCAGTGTCTCTTCAACAACTGGGCCCCTGCTTGCAACCAGACCAGTGGGGAGAGAAGGAATCCCCGAGGAACACTAAATTGGGTCCCTGGAAGGCCAAGAAGCAAGACTGTCAAAAAGCATGGGTTCCCCAATCACATGCTTGGGTCCAAACCCCTGGTCCACTCTTTACTAACTTAAACAAGATACTCAGTCTCTCTAGACCTCGATTTCCTCATCTGTAGGATGGGAGTGAAAATGGTATCCACGTCACCGGGCCATTGTGACAATTGCATGAGATTATGCATGGAAAGCCCTCAGTGCCTCTGAGTGTATCGGCCACGTTAGCTAATGATACTTCTGAGCAGATAGCTAACGACCTGTGTTAGTTTCCTTGGGGTGCCGTAAACAACTCCCACAAATCACGTGGCTTAAAACAACACGTATTTATTTTCTCACATTTCTGCAGGCTGAAAGCTTAACATCCAGGTGTTGACAGGGGCCACCCTCCTTCCAAAGAACCCTTCCTGGCCTCCAGCATCTTCCAATGGCTCCTGGCGATCCCTGGTGTTTCTCAGCTTGTAGCGGCTCACTCCAGTGCCTGTCTCTGTCTTCACACAGCCTCCTCCTCGGTGCGTCTGTGTCTGACTGTCCCTCTCCTCGCTTTTTTTTTTTTTTTTTTTTTTTGTCTCTCTCTTATTTTTTTAAAATATGATTTATTGTCAAATTGGCTAACATACAGTGTGTAAAGTGTGCTCTTGGTTTCGGGGGTAGATTCTTGGGATTCGTTGCTTACATATGACACCCAGTGCTCATCCCAACAAGTGCCCTCCTCAATGCCCATCACTCATTTTCCCCTCTCCCCTCTATCAACCCTCAGTTTGTTCTCTGTATTTAAGAGTCTCTTATGGTTTGCCTCCCTCCCTCTCGGTTTGTAACTATTTTTTCCCCTTCCCCTCCCCCAGGCTCTTCTGTTAAGTTTCTCAAGATCCACATATGAGTGAAAACATATGGCATCTGTCTTTCTCTGACTTATTTCACTCAGCATAATACCCTCCACTTCCATCCACGTTGCTGCAAATGGCAGGATTTCATTCTTTCTCATTGCCAAGTAGTATTCCATTGTATATATAAACCACATCTTCATCCATTCATGAGTTGATGGACATTTAGGCTCTTTCCATAATTTGGCTATTGTTGAAAGCACTGCTTGAACATTGGGGTACATGTGCCCCCTATGAATCAGCACTCCTGCATCCTTTGGATAAATTCCTAGTAGTGCTATTGCTGGGTCGTAGGGTAGTTCTATTTTTAATTTTGTAAGAACCCTCCACCCTGTTTTCCCGGGCGGCTGCATCAGTTTGCATTCCCACCAACAGTGCAAGACCTCTCTTCGTTTTCTAAAAACACCAGTCAGCAGATTTAGGGCTGACCCTAATCTAGAATGACCTCCTCTTAACTTGATTACATGCAAAGTCTTGTATTCCAAATGTGGTCCTATTCTGAGGTTCTGGGTGGGCATCGCTATGGAGTGATACTACTCAACCCACTCACCACTCATGCTCTCCCTAATCCTGACAGTCACCGGGAAGAAGACCCCGGCACCTCCGTTTAGCACACATCTTTCAAGACGCCTACACGACCCCCATCCTCCCCCGTCCGACGACGTCCACCACCTGCAACGGAGCTTGCGCGAAACGGACCCGACCCCCGCCCCCCCCCGGCAAGAGGTGATTGGATGAGTGCGGACGCCTGACCGAGGATGGGCCAATCAGAGTCTCTCTCTTGGGATTCCGGAGCTGGGACCCAGCGCGTCTGGTTGGCTGGCTGCAAACCCTGTGCTATGAAGGTGTGTGAACTTGGGGGCTGAGGCTGCCACACCGGCGCCCACCTCCTGCTGTGTGCAGAGCCGGGCAGGCCGACCTGCAGAGGGGCAAGCGGGTAAAAAGAGGCACAGAGAGGCAACAGTCTCCTGGATTCCGGGCCCTACTTAGTTCCTGGTGCAACTCTAGCCTCAGGTTCCCTTTTTCCAACAAACCTCACCTTTTTTTTTTTTTTTTTTTTTGCATAATTATGAATTTTCTTGACAACGGGATTTCTGCTCCTTGCATGAATTAGAGCTCTGACTGAGACACAATGCTCTCTAAGCCCTTATTCCCTTACAGCCATGAATTCTTTATTTCTAACCAGAGGCCGTCTAACCTGGGTATATTTCACTTGTTCTGGCCTCAACCATGGAAGTCACTGGATAGGTCTGCTATGTTGAACACACACACACACACACACACACACACACACACACACACACACACATAGCAACCCCTTTCCAAGCCCACACACATAATCTGGATCACCTTCCTTTCCCGAGCCCAGGCTCTACAATGCCAGATCTTGCAATTTTTCAACGACAGTCCTCCACACCTGAGGTCAGCAAACTGTGGGCTTCCCGCCAAATGTGGCCACCACTTTGTTTTTATAAATAAAGATCTCTTGGAACACAGCCACATTTGCTCACTGACCTATTGTCCAGGACTGCTCTCACACGGTAAGGCTGGCATTTGTTGCAACAGAGACCGTATGACTTGCAAAGCCTAAAATACTTACTACCTGGCCCTTCACAGAACAAGTTTGCCGGCCTCTGCATTACACCAAGCTCGGGACACAATGGAAAAGAATGTCAAGCTCAAATGATTTTAGTCCGAAGCTACCAAGCCTAAGATTAGAGAGTAGGGCATGGTCAGAAGGGCTCGTGCATCTGGGCTTTTGTTTAGTGATGAGCCCCACAAATATTCCTTATGGGCCTCCTCTGTCTGTGCCAGACCTGGGGCCAGATGCTGGCAAGAGGACTGTGAACCGGACCAGCCAGGCACTGCCCTCGAGAGACTTCGAGTTCATTCAAGGATGTTTAATTCCAACTATAGAAAGTGCTACGGAAGGGCAGTCCTGGGTGCTGTGGGAGCTGGTCTGGGCCATGAACCCCAGTGAAGGAAGAATGAAGGCTCCCTGAGGAAGGTAAGGCCAGTGGGGGGAGCAGAGACCAGTCAGGCAAAGGATACTCCCCTAGAGGGGGAGACGCATGTGCCATTTCTCCCCTGCACTGAAAAACGTCAGCTTTGTCTATCTATTCCAATGCTTTTCCAGTTAGGCAATAAACCCATTTCTGTAACAAGAATTGGGGACACGGACGCAGGACACTGTGATTCAGGGAAACCATTTCTTAGCTCCTCTGGGCACAGTGGCAGGTGCTCTGATGGGATCCCAGAGACACCAAGCAGAGGTCCCTAACCCAGTCTTTATCCTGATAACTTCAGGTCCTAAAGCCCCAGCCTCAAGTGTGGCCTCAGCTTGTGGCAAACAGCTGCATGTGGCCTTTTGCCGCTGGGTGACAGTTTCCATCTGCTTCATTACCATCAGCCCCAGAAACCACACTTGCAGCTAAGTGCTCTCAGCCCTAATTGGTTCCTGATAGACTGGGCCATAACAAAGCACTTAGACCCCGCCAGGCAAGGTTGGGGCCAGGGATTGCCCTCCTTTGCAGGAACTCTTGCTGGGAAATCTAGGCTGCTGGTGAGGTGAGAGGGCCCAGGCCCAGGGGGAATCCACCCATCTGGAATTCATTCCCAGCACCTCCCCCCGCTGTTCTGAGCCTCAGTGTATTCATCTATAAAATGGGATGATGACACCTGCCTCCCAGAGCTGCTGCAACGTGACCGCAGTGTCTAAAATTCACTGAGCGTCCGCCGTGTGCACAGCATTAAGGTGAGTGTTTCAAGTGCGTTCACCAATTACGACTTCTAACCCTGTAAAACCATCTGCAATGATCAACCCCACTGCACAGATAAGGAGACAAGACTCAAAGAGGTGAGCTCACTCGTCCACATTCTCCACATTCCCATAAGGGATAGACATTCAGAAAGCGGAACGTCTTCTAGTGGTCACTCTGCTTGGAAAACAGATTTAAAAGTGTCTCAGTTGCATATGTAGAGACAGAAAGCAGATCAGTGGTCGTATGGAAGGGGGACAGAAGCAGGGATTAATGGCAAAGGGGCACAAGAGGTCTTTTTAGGGTGGTGGACGTGTTCTAAAACTGGGGTATGGCGAAGGGTACATATTCCATAAATTTACTAAAATGCCTTGAGTTGTACTTAAAATGGGTGAATTTAGGGGCGCCAGAGTGGCTCAGTCAGTTAAGTGTCCAACTTCAGCTCAGGTCATGATCTCACCGTTCGTGGGTTTGAGTCCCATGTCAGGCTCTGTGCTGACAGCTCGGAGCCTGGAGCCAGTTTCAGATTCTGTATCTCCCTCTCTCTCTGCCTCTCCCCCATTCGCACTCTCGCTCTCTCTCTCAAAAGTAAATAAACATTTTAAAAAATGGGTGAATTTCACTGTATGTAAATTAACACATAAACAAATATGATTATGCTTTTAAAAAGTAGCCTGGTCCAATGTCATGGCTGTAGATACGAAACAGACATTGTAATCAATAAAATGCATACGAAAACCACACAAAACCTTGTGTATCAGTGTTTACAGCAGCACTATTTAAAAACAATTTTTTTTAATGCTTATTTGTTATTGAGAGAGAGAGACAGAGCATGAACAGGGGAGGGACAGAGAGAGGAGGAAACACAGAATCCGAAGCAGGCTCCAGGCTCCGAGCTGTCAGCACAGAGCCCGACGTGGGGCTCGAACCCACGAACTGCGAGATCATGACCTGAGCCGAAGTCGGACGCTCAGCCGACTGAGCCACCCAGGCACCCCCAGAGCAGCACTATTGACAGCAGCCAAAAAGTAGAAACAACCCAAATGCCTATCTACTGATGAATGGATACAAAATGTGGTCTATCCATACACTGGAATATTATTTAGCCATAAAAAAAAGTACTGACTACCTGCTATGCAGATGAACCTCCAAAACACTTTTCTAAATGAAAGCAGCCAGACAAGGGTCACACAGTGTATGATCCGGTTTATACAAAATGACCAGAACAGGCAAATCCATAGACACAGAAAGGAGATTAATGGTTGTCAGGGGCAGCACTGGGGAGGTGGCCGGGAGCCTGCAGGGACTCCTACGGTAAGGAGCGACTGCTCACGGGCACAGAGTTTATTTTCAGGATGACAAAAATGTCCTGATATCAGATGGTGATGATGGTTACACAACACTGTGACGATACTAAAAACTACTGAGTTGCACAGTTTATAAACAGGTGAACTGGATGGCATGAGAGTATTATTTCAATAAAGTTGTTAAAAACATAAAATAGGGGCGCCTGGGTGGCTCAGTCGGTTAAGCGTCCGACTTCGGCTCAGGTCACGATCTCGCGGTCCGTGAGTTCGAGCCCCGCATCAGGCTCTGTGCTGACAGCTCAGAGCCTGGAGCCTGCTTCTGATTCTGTGTCTCCCTCTTTCTCTGACCCTCCCCCATTCATGCTGTCTCTCCCTGTCTCAAAAATAAATAAACATTAAAAAAAATTTTTTTAATAAATAAAATAAATAAATAAAAACATAAAGTGAATAGGAGGGTTATTTGTAATCTTGGACAGCCACGGTTCAAAGCTGAGCTGTCCCCCCTCCTAGCTATGTGACCCTGAGCTAGTTAGTGCCTTGGCCTCTCTGAGCCCTGGTTGCATCGTATACAAAATGGATGGTATGAATAATAAGAGGTGAGGACAGCAGAGTCCCCTGACTGGTCCCACAGTCACCCACCAATTGCAACTGGGATTCTGGCTCTAAAACCAGCAACAAGGAGTGACCATCTGGGGAGGGCTGGTAACAGGCCACAAATGTTCCTAAGCCCAAGTCACTCCGGATCAATGATCTCCGGCAGTATTTCCCCCAGGAGGCTCCTCAGAACACCAGTTCCAATAGAGCTGGATAGTTATTATATGAATAAAAAGGTCCCCGAGGCAAATTAGTCTGAGAACTTCCTAGTTTAAGTGCAGTGAAATGGGCCTCTTTACTTGCAGGCCTCATCAGGGCCTTTAATTCACATATTTGTGCACCAAATCGTTACACAAGGAGATGGCACCCAGAATTTTCAAAACTAACTTGGCCACAAACCAATTTTGAGAACTTCTGGTGGTACGACACCTTGGCAAAACAAAACACAACAAAACAAAACAAACCATTCCTTTAGGAAACAGTGATCTCCGGCTTCAGTCAAACCTCCGTGAACCTACTGTTGGGTGTTAAATCAACAGTAATTGAAAACTCAAGCCAGGACTCCATTCTCCCATGATTCCCATGCCCGGCTCTCTGTGCCTTCTCTCACGGGATCCTCTCGAGAACAGGGAAGTAGGGGCTGGGATTTCCCCTCCTTTCTATGGGTCAGGGGGCTTGCTCAGCTGCTGAGTGGCTGTGCTAAAACTTGAACCTCTTTCGGGGTCAGGCCACACCTGAAGACGGATCGATCGCTCCAACGTGGAGCGCACTCCAGCACCAACCTCCCCGTAGGGCTGCCTACGACCTCTGCTGAGGCTCCTGTCCGCTCCTGTCCACCACCACCCCGTTTCTGTTGCTGCTGTAACAATGACCGCAACCTTAATGGCTTTAAACAACACAGATGTGCTATCGTGCAGTCCTGGAAGTCAGACGTCTGCTTTAGGTCTCGCAGGACTAAAATCAATTCCGGCTTCTAGAGGCTGCCTGGGTCTCTTGGCTCATGACCCCTCCCTCCACCCTCAGAGTGCATCGCTCCGGCCTCTGCTTCTGTGGTCACACTTATGACTCTCCTCCCCCTACCTTCCTCTTACAAGGACCCATGTCCTTATAGTCTCCCCATCACAAGAGTCTCAATCACATCTGACCAAGTCCTCTGACCACGTAAGAGTAGCCTATTCACACCCTCCAGGATGTGGACATCTTTGCGGGGGCATTATTCTGCCTCCCCCATCCATCTTGCTTTCCAACCTTTTCTTCCCCAGGTGTTGATCCCAAGAGCACTTCCTAATAAATGTCACGTTCCCTATTTTCCATCTCAGAGGCTGTTTCTCAAGGAACCTCCCCTGCCCATCGAATGATCGTTGGGCTCCATGCTCGTTATGTTTTATCGGCTTGTGACCCAGTGGGGACTCCAAGGGGTCAAGTACCTTGTCTAAGATCATCGGGCTAGTTGGTAGCAAGTTGACTTGACCTCAAGCATCTATAGTGGGTTGAACTGTGTCCCTCAAAAAGATATGTCTGGGTCCCAACCCCCAGTACCTGTGAATGGGACCTGATTTGGAAATAAGCTTTTTGCAGATATGATTAAGTTAAGGATCTCAAGAGGAGATCACTCTGGATTTAGGGTGGGCCCCAAATCCAATGACTGACTGGTGTCTTTAAAGAGGAAGAGAGGTGCCTGGGTGGCTCAGTCGGTTAAGTATCTGACTCTTGATTTCGTCTCAGGTCATGATCTCATGGTTCATGGGATCGAGCCCCCACATCAAGCTCTGTGCCCTGAGACAGAGCCTGTTTGGGATTCTCTCTCCCCCGCTCTCTCTCTCTGCCCCTCCCCTGTTTGCATGTGCACATACGTGCTCTCTCTCTCTCTCTCCTTCAAAATAAACAAACTTTTTAAAAATGTTAAAAATAGAGAGGAAGATCTGAGATACACAGAGGGGACACAGCCAGGGGAAAGTGGAGGGAAAGATGTGAGTGATGTGTTTACAAGCTGAGGGACGTCAAGGATTGCCAGCAACCACCAGAAGCCAGGAGACAGGCATGTGATGGATTC
The DNA here is from genome assembly GCF_018350215.1 of Panthera leo. Taxonomy (NCBI): domain Eukaryota; kingdom Metazoa; phylum Chordata; class Mammalia; order Carnivora; family Felidae; genus Panthera; species Panthera leo. Next base: position 14,240,637 of record NC_056690.1, read on the forward strand.
TCACTCAGGGCCTGCAGAAGGAAGTAACCTTGAAGCCACCTTGCTTTTGGACTCCCAGCCTCCTGAACCGTGAGAGAATCAATGTCTGTTATTTAAACCACGCACTTTGTGGGCATTTGTTATGGCGGCAAACACAGCTCCCAACTCCTAAAATGTCCGTTCTGAATCTCTATGTGATTTTTTTTTCCCCTTAGGAAGAATTCTGAGGGAATGTCAGGGGACGACGGTCATCAGGAATAGGAAGCCGGGTCAGGTTACGATACAGATGGGCCACTGGGGAGGCACGGGGCTGCATCTATCCACAACCTGATGGATTTCACATGGTGATGAGCACTACGACTGGGTGGGCAGAAAGTGTGATAGGGTTCGGAGGAGGGAAGCCGGCACACCTGGGGAAGTCAAGGAAGGCTTCCCGGAGGAGGTGACATCTGGCTTGAGTGTTAAAGAATGCAATGGGAGTTAGCCAGGGGAAAAGGACAAGAGCAAGCATGGAGAAAGGAGCAAGTCAAGGAATTACACGTGGTTGAGGGTTGCTGGAGAGGAATGGGGAAGGAAGGGACACACAGATGCAGAAGCAGATGTAGCTATCCCCAAACTCCTGGCTGAGAGCAGCCAAACGAGATCACTGACTCGACCAACTTTTATGGAGTTTCTACAGAGTGCAGGCACCAGACTGGGGACAAGGCAGCAGACGGGACAGCTTCCGACAGGAATCACGATCTGACGGTCTTTCAGACTCGGCGCTGTTGACATCTGGGGCCAGACAACCGTCCGCTGTGAAGGGCTGTCCTGTGCATTGCAGGACATCAAGCAGCATCTCTGGTCTCTACCCATGGGATGCTGGTAGCATTTCCCTTCCCGATCGTGACAACCAAAATTGACTGCAGGCACTGCCCAGTGACTCCTGGGAGCAAATCACCCAGATGAAGAGCCAGTGGCCTGGAGCAGACAGACACTAAATTCACCTGACCGTAGAGAGTCTAGGTTCATATCGAGTTCTCACCCTCGGGGGAAAATAAAAGGTCACAGGGTAGGTTTGCTCCCACCTCTCAAGGGGGCAGGTTTGGATAGGACCTTGGCATCCGAAAGTTATCTGAAAAATCATCTGCAAGGCAGGCGGAATATTGAATCCCAGCCCCGCATCCAAGGAGAGAAACAAGTGAATAAACCAGAGCCAGACCCGACAGATAATGATGCCATTTGAATACGGCCTCTTGCTCCGAACCATCAAACCTCGCTTCTGTTTTGTTTAAAGAAAAAAAAAATGACCAACAGAAAAACTGGCAGGTGACATCAAGGGCCTCGGGGGCATCTGGATTTCATTATCTGCCTCTCATCTTTTATTTAACAAGCAATGGGAATGTTTCCAAGCATTTGGGGGGATGGAAATAATGGAGCATTCAAGCGCATGATGAAGAAGCCTATGTATGAAGGCTTTGGGGCGGTGGGGGGGATGCTGGGTTCCTGGGGTGGATTACGGGGGAGCCTGGGGGTGCTCACACTTCCCTGTACCCCAGGTGGCCTTGGAGACTGGGGCACAGGAACCTGATACAGGAACACAGCGTAGACAGAAGCAAGTTTAAAATGAACTCGGAGTCCCAAGTTCAAAACTGATCTGCCCCTGCAGGGTGCCGGGTGGGGCTTTGGGGATGTTACCTTAACCTCTGGAGTTCTCCGTTCCTTCATCTCAACCCTGAGAATAATCATACCCGTGGTTGTAAGAAGAGGAGCTGTATGGAGCTTTTAGCTCAGGGCCTAACACGTAACAGGGCGGAAAAAATGGGATGTACCATCACACTGGTCATTTTTTAACAAACGCAAGATTTGTCCCTGGCCTACCTCCCTAGCGCCATGACCCATCTCCCCCCTCACCATGCTTCATCCATGCCAACCCTCCTTCCATGAACACACTAACACTGTTCCTGCCTCCAGACCTCTGCACGTGCTGTCCCCTCTGGGTAGGGCAGGCCACTCCGCCTGGTACTTAGCCAATGTCTACACGTCCTTGAGAGCTTGTCTTAAATGTCATTCAATTGTAACACTTTCTTCAACTGTCCCGCCTAAGCCAGATCCTCCTGACCTCTGGGGCCCTTTATTTCCCTTCCTATCCCTTATCGCTATTTTAGGACTTATATAATTCTATGAGCAATTACCTGTTTACAGACTATTGCTGCCTCTGTGCTCTGCGAGAGCTGGGACATGGGTTGGCCGACAGGCTGACAAGCAAATACATAAAATCATTTCCAAGTGCTATAAAGGAAGCACCCAGGGTGCTGATTGAGGATGATCAGGTGGTCAGGAAGACCTAAGCAGCTGAAGGATTAGAAGGAGTCAGCCCTGCAAAGAGTGGGGGCGGAGATGGAGGAGGCACTCCAGGGAGAGAGAAGGCATGTGCAAAGGCCCTGAGGCAGGAAGCGCTTAATGCTCCAGGAACTCTCTGGAGAAAGGCGTGGAGAAGGACAATCATGACTGGGAGGCAGTCAGTGAGCCAACGGGAATAGCCACCCAACGGGTGGATGGAATCAAGACAGATGTTGGCTTTGTCACGACCTTAAGCTCTTGCAGGGATGCCCTTTGCTGCCTCCCATCATATACAAACCAGTGGGCAATCCTGTGGTGAAGAAGAAAGCCCGAGGAGCCCCTTGTGGCGAGGGGGCATGGGGATGAGGGACACTGACAGCTGACCCACACCCTTTCTCTGCTCCTCCCACCACCTGCCCGGCACGGAGCAGGCAGAGTTCAGCCCACCACCCACCTCCCTTTCCATGCAGGCTGCATACGCGTGAGGCTTGCCGGGGTGTAAGTCACCCACTCTAACCCTCCCAGGCTCACAAGAAGGCTGCCGTTGGGTTTGTGAGTGTCTTATCCCCACGTCGGCAGTGACCAGGGCTCTCGATCCTCCTCCTTCTCGGCGAGAGGCAGCGGTGGGGAAGAAGCCCAAACCTTCCTTACCTTCCCGGCGGCAAAAAAAAAAAAAAAAAAAAATCTCGTCTCCACTCACGAGAGACTCCCAAGCTCCTCTCCAGGGGACAGGCCTTGGGAAGTGAGGGCAACTTTTCCTTCTAAGAAAGGATGAAGTCTGTGGGACAGGGTCTCAGAGTGAGACTGGGGAGGGGGGGAGGGGGGAAGGGCCACAAAGGCCACCACCAGGAACAAGACAGGGGCTCCACAGCAGACACCCTCAGAGACACCACTGGCTGGAGTCCGCAGAAGCGGCTCCCACCTGGGCTTCCTTCCTTCCACCCGTAAGATGAGGCAATGAGCTTAACCTCTACCCTTGAGAGTAAGCGATACAATGCTGGCAAAGGGCTTAACACAGCACCTGCCACGTGGGAGGGAATTCGGCCTCCAGACTCCCTCCCCACCCAAGACTGCAACATCGGCTCCTGCTGAGACTGTCGGCCTGCTGCCTTGTCGTGCAGATTTGGGACTCGCCAGCCTGAACGACTGCATGAGTCAAGTCCCTAAAATCTCTCGGATAGAGATAACGGTAATAAAGACAGAGAGACAGAGATGGAGAGATTTACACACACACATCCTCTGGGTGTGTTCCTCCAGAGGACCCTGACAGACTTCGGCACGTTCCCTGTTACCCTCCAAATGCACTGCAGAGGGTTAAAAGCAGTTGCTCAGGGACTACAATTAGGGCAGGAGGAAAGGGAGGCTTTCATTACTCTACGCGCTTTCGTATAATTCGAACGTGTTACGCCAGCACAGATTCATTACATTTAAATACATTGTGTTAAAATAGGGGAAGGTGGGGCGTCTGATAGGGTGGGTCAGTCGGTGAGGCTTAAGCGTCCAACTTTGGCTCAGGTCATGATCTCGCGGTTCGTGAGTTCGAGCCCTGCGCTGGGCTCTGCACGGACAGTGCGGAACCTGCCTGGGATTCTCTCTCTCTCCTCTCTCTGCCTCTCCCCCACGTGCACACACGCACTCTCTCGCTCTCTCTCAAAATAAATAAACTTAAAAAGATAAAACAGGGGAAGGTGAGGGACAGGAACAGGAGGACAGGGCAGGACAAGGAAAGGGAAGCACGTCCAGCCTCCGCACTTATATTCTTTGCTCTCTCTTCCTTCCCATCTTCTGCAAGCCCTGATGAGCAGGTACCAGAGAAAGGGCTTCTAGAGTGGGGCGAGATGGGGCTGCTCCCCAGGGAATGAGGCAAAAACACAAATTACTCCCGGAGGCTGACTTCATTTCAAGTGCCTGAGCTCCTTGGAAGCCAGCAACCCACTGCTTCTAAGGCAGAACTAAATGAGTTCGGCACAGCATTACTTGTGATGTTTGGGGGCTGGGGAGGGCAAATTATTCCCCAATCTTTTACTTGATGCTTCTCGCATTCATCCACGGGGCCAGAATGAAGAAGAGGAATTCTCTTTCCTGATTTGGGGACAGGGCTGGGGGGGGGGGGGGGGGAGTAGCAGCTCTTCATTATCAAAGCCAGTATCGTTAAATATTCATCCACATACCTGTCACCCATCCAGGAGGATGAGCGGATTTAAGGTTCGGATCTCACTGATCTATTATTCTTTTTGGAGCCCCAGGTGGGACTCTTTCATGCAGCTGCAAATTATAAGACCGTGCCATTCTCTGAAGGGAACTTTAAGTAATCAAACTCAACTTTTTCTTCACCCTGACACGTGACCTCCAGCGCTGAATCTCATGAAGAAAGGCAAGAGAAGGAGCAGGGAGAAACCTGGAGGCTGGCGTGTGCCCACTGGCCCCTAGCGACCAGTTCAGAGGGTGAAGGATTCTCAGAGTACAGGGAGAAGGGAGGAAGGAGAAAAGGAGGAGGAGGGGAGGAGGGCAGCCAGGAGAGAAGGAAATTGACACCTGCAGAGAAATCTACTTTGTGCACACACTTCACGGACCCCATCCCACTTCATCTCTGCAACAACCTCTGAGGCGGGAGTTATGCTCTGAGCGGTTAAGTGACCTGCCCAACGTCACACAGCTGGCTGAGCACACCCCGGTCAAGGGGACCTCTAAGCCCCGTGCCCTATACCAGCTGTCTCCGGACTCACGAAGACATCCGACGGGTCCCTCGTCACCGGTACTTCTCAACAAGGGATGATTTTGCCCTCCGGGGGACAATGGGCAATGTCAGGAGACCTCTTTTGTTGTCACAACCTGGGGAGGGGCGTGCTACTGGCATCTAGTGGGTAGCCGGTGGGGAAGCTGTTAAACACCCACCACAGAAGAACGATGTAATCCCCAAACGCCAGTGGTGTGGAGGGCACTTACCATCACCCTCATGAATCCCAGGCTTCCGGCTTTCACCCTGAGAATCTAGAAACGCTCCCCAGCACTCAGCTTTTTGCCCAGCGCCCAGGACAACACTCACCTGGTGGCAAGCAGGTATTTGGGGGATTCTTGCCTCTCTGCGTTGCCCCTGGATACATAAATTCTCATCTAAATTCGTGTTCACGCTCGCAACTTCACGGTGGCGAGACAGGCACAACGTTCTCATTAAGGGGCATGGTCTAAGTTTCTCTCCACTGAGAGCAGTAAGAATCTGGGCTCCTCAGAAGGGAAGCGTGGCCGAAATTAATATTAACGAAACCCCTAAGTCGGCCCACGTGCCAACGAAAGAGGGTCACCGCAGCAGGGTCTACGAGCCACAGCCACCCCATCCTACCCGCCTCGTGCAAGTAAAATGTTAACATGCAGGAAGAACTGAGGTATCCAAAGAGGAAACTTGATCTCCCATTTCAGCTGCCTAGAAACACGAAAGGTCCGCAGGAGCACTGGACCAGGAGCTCGGAGAAGGATTTGGGGGAATTCAGGGAAGAAAACTCAGCTCTGTTGAGAGTACACAGAGACCAGTCTCTGGGGCAGGCAAGGCACATCCTCCTCTAATTTAAAACCCACAACTCTTAAAAGAAGTTAATCTTACTGTTGTCCCCATTTTATAAATAAGAAGTCAACATGCTTTTTTTCAGTAAAGGGCCAGATATATATTTTTGGCTTTGTAAGCTATAGAATCTCCACTCAACTACTCAGCTCTGCCATTTTAGCACCAAAGCAACCAGAGACAACGTGTAAGGAATGTACCCTCTGTCCATCCATTCATCCATCCATCTATCCGTCCAACCAACAAATATTCACTCACAATCTACCAAGTGTCAAGCACTCTGGATATCAGGGCAAGTGAGTCTCCTCCAAGCCATTCTCCAGATAGCTTTGGCCACACTGGTCTTCATTCAGCTCCTGGAACATGCAGCTGCTTTCCTGCCTCAGGGCCTTTGCACATATCTTTTCTCCCACTAAAACACCCTCTTCTTTTTTTTAATGTTTATATGTTTTTATATAAACAAGCAGCGGAGAGGCAGAGAGAGGGGAACAGAGGACCCAAAGTGAGCTTTGCGCTGACAGCAGTGAGCAGATGTGGGGCTGGAACTCGCCAACCATGAGATCGTGACCCGAGCCAAAGTCAGAAGCTCAACTGATGGAAAAACCCAGATGCCCCTAAAATACCCTCTTCTATCTTCCCCGCCCCTAACTCTTTGTATGGCCACTCCTGTGATCCTTCTGATCTCAGCTTCAGTAGCACAGAGAGACCTTCCTGACCCCCCCTATCGTTCTCAGTCTCAGTACGCTGTGTGTGTCTTTCCTAGCGCTGGGGACAATTTGAAACATTTTATGTCTTTCATTTTGAATTTGTCTTGTGGCAGCCTCCCTCATTAGAATATGAATTCCATGAGGGTGGAGACCAAGCCTTTCTCATTTGTCATTATAACCTCAGCAGCTGGCACAAAACATATGTTCCTCAGGTAGTCACTAAACCGAAGTAGTGAGTTTGAACCCAGAAAGGCCGGGTTCCAAAGTATGGCTTCCACCCATTCAACCTAACACAGCTCAGGCTGCATCATCCAATATGGCAGCCGTCGGCCACATGTGGCTAGTGAGCACTTAAAACGTGGCTACTCTGAATTGAGATGTGCCAGAAATATACAACACACGCCAGATTTTGACATCTGAAAAAAATAATAATAATGTAAAATACCTCAGGCTTTTATATTGATTATATGTTGAAATGGAGTTTTGGATTTAATGGGTAAAAAATGAAAGAAATTACTAAAATCAATTTCAGCCGTTTCTTTTTCCTTTTTTTAACGCGGCTACTACAGCATTCGCAGTTGTGTGTGTGGTTTGCGTGACAGGTCTGTTGAGCGTCACTGGTCTCGAACCTCTCGGATTCTATTCCCAGACTTCTTACCAATTAGCTCTCTGATGCTGATCCAGTCAATTAACCTCAACAGGCCTTGGTTTCTTTATGCAATAAATGAGTATAAGGATTTCTGACCTGCCAACCACACGGGTTGTGGTACAGCTCAAGTAAGATAATGGGTATGGAAGTGCCCGGGGGAAAAAGTCTACACAAACGGAAGCTCCTCTGTAATGAGATTTTCGGACTCTGTCTCCACCTCCCCTAGTGTGTTCTCCCCTCCCTCACTGCCTCTTGGATGTGACCTGACTCCTATCTTTCCCGCCTTCGATCGATCGTCATGGTCCGACTTCTGGAGTCAAGACTGGTCCTTCCTCTCAAGTGACACGCTGCCCCTCCCCGCCCAGCCCTCGGGATGGGATTTCAGAACGGAAGAGTTCAGCAAGACGTGCCCATTGTCAGACTCCTCAAGTTGACCAAAGTCATTGTCTACTTTCCCGCTCTGCTTCAGGTGATCATTCAAGTAACGACGGCACCACGGAAAACTCGATAATTCAGACAACTTCTTATCTTACAGCTGCACATTGCCAACTATGCCTTCAAGAGAGCCTTTTACAGTTTAGGCTGACCTGGGGTTGAGGTTTTAATTATTTTAAAAATGTAGATAAGCTATATTGGTCTAGTCTGCCTACCATCCATCTCCTCTCCTTTGGCTCCCATAAAGCAGGGTCATTTCACTTTTGAGGACCCACTCCTTCCTGGGTCTCCACCCACATGGTTTGTATGGAGCAGACAGGTGTGTGTGTACCTGTACCAATCAGCTTGTTCCACCTCCCTGGACACAGGAGTGGTTTCAAGGATGGGCATGAAACCCAAGCTGATTTAGTGAAGGCCAATCCCAGGGCTTTGTAGGAACCTTCAAAAACCTTGCTTTTACCACTGAGCCTGGAGGCCTGGAACTATTTGAGGCCTGGAGCTGGGGGAAGCCGACCACCACAGGAAAGCAAAGCGTTCACGGAGAAAGAATCAAGACAGAGTCCTTTCCACATTGTTTAAGCACCTAGATCCAACTATACCTGAAGCTGGTCATCCCTCTGAAGTTCGCAGTCACAAAAGCCAACAAATTCATTGTGTGGGGAAAGCCAGTCTGAGACTTAATCACTTACGACCAAAAGAATCCTGTCTAATGCAAAGAGAGTTCAAGTGCAATGCATTTTAAAATAAATTTACTTTCATGACTTTTAATTAAGGTAGTAACTCCCTCTGGGTTAACAGAGTGTTGTCTGGAGGAGCTGCTAAGAATCTTTTATAACTAGATTATGAATTAAGTATAAAGAGGCTCTTCTCGGGTCACTGGAAATGCACAGAGGTCCTCGAGAAGGGCACTTTCTCCGGGACTATTTTACTAAAATCTGACTATTCGCTGTCCGTGGAAGAAACACTGTGCCTGGCCAAACCAAACTTTAAATTAATGTGGCCTTCAGGGTTTTACTCTTATTACTTGAGAGAAACCTCCGGTCAGCAAACTACCCAGAAAACCTCCACCTTTACCTTGAAATCCTGGCCCCAGGTCACCTGGTCAGCCAGTCCACGAGGTTAGTGAGTGGCTGGCTCATGAGTCGATGGGGAGACTGAGGGTCACACGGGCCCAGGCAGAATTAAGTGTGTGAACTTCGAAGCCCAACTTTGCCCTCCAAGCCAGACTCCCCATCATGAAGATTAATGAGGTGGCAGTCGTCAAGGGCCTGGAGGCGGTTAAAACAAAACAGCCACCCATACACCTGAGACTATTTTCAGCCTCTTTGGCATGGGGCTTGAATACATATGTCAACAGCAGCCTTGGCAAAGCGTGGCCTTTCAGGTGTGTGCTGATCTCTGCTGTATTCCCTCTGCCATATATAATTTGAATATGGAGACACTGACAAGGTCCAAGGTAATGACACAGTGTCACCATCTCCCTAAAAGAGAGGACTTCTAACCTCCTGACCAACGGCCCAACAACGGACCCAGCGGGCTTTCTATTTTGGTGGACTTCATGGAAAGAACTTATTAAATGGGTTTGTGGGGGCTCGAATGCAGTACGCAAAGGGGTGAACTGTAGAGTAAACATCTGGACAGCAGACAGATTTTATCTGGCTCTAGCGAGGCTTACGTACGGATTTGTTGGCAGCATTTTTTTTTTCAAATAGAGAAATTCCACATTAGAAATTCCATAATCTGGCTTCTCGTGATAAGTGGAAGTAATTCAGGACCTGCATTCTACAGGGCAATGGTGAACTGGTCTGTAGGTGGGGCATGAACTTGCCCGTTTGCCCCACTCTCTACCGTGCCCTATCGTGACTCCTTGAGTCGAAGCAATGTCAACTGCCATTCATCACCTTACACCAGAGCCTCTTCATCCATCTGAGGTTCCTGACTGGTCCTACAAAGTGCTGGAATTTGCAAGCTCTGCAAAACACACATGAATTTATTGCATGGTACACTGTCTAGGTAAAATCCAGGGGTGCCTGGGTGGCTCAGTCAGTTAAGCGTCCAACTTCGGCTCAGGTCATGATCTCGCGGTTTGTGAGTTCGAGTCCCGCGTCGGGCTCTGTGCTGACAGCTCAGATTCTGCTTCGGATTCTGTGTCTCCCTCTCTCTCTGCCCTCCCCTGCTCGCGCTCTGTCTCTCTCTGTCTCTCAAAAATAAATAAACGTAAAAAAAAATTTTTTAAGAAGATGTTTCTAAGGTCCTTTCTAGCTTTAGCCTTGTGTGATTATAGGAAGAGGCAGATTCAGAATAGAAGAAGTATAAGGGCTTCTGAGGTCACTATTGAGGGGCGTGTGGGGAACAGGTGTCTCCCGCCCTTAATGTTTCTTCCCATGTGCAAGGGGGTCCCTCTGCACCCCCAATCAGTCCCTCCACGGAGGGAGGGTGACTGAGTGACACGGAGTCTGGACGTCTGGCAGAGGAGCTGGCAACACGTAACCCCTCTCCTTCCACGTTGTTCGGATTGGGAGCAAACCACCTGCAGGAAGTACAGATGCCCATGTCCCCCTCCAGGCCTGAAGTTCTACAAGTACAGGCTTCGCCCCTGCCGAGGGAGGCCTTCCCTGATCGGGCAGTGCCAGGGACTGGGTGGCTCTGATCAATCTGGGGGGCGGCCAGTGACCGCTCCTCAGGTTGTTCATCCACAGATGAAAGTCATACTGTCCAATCTCTCCGAGTAGCAAAGGGTATATTTTCAGCCCGATCCCCATCTCCATCATCCTTTAGCCCTATTTCTCAACTAACTCAGAGCTCAGGCAGAGAGTGGGGGAAGGAGCGCTAGACAGTGAGTGTCCCAAAGACGCCAACAAGCATCCAGGCTGACGGTCATTATCACTTGGAGGGTTCATTACCCTTTATAAAATCTGATGAAGGCTGCGGACCCTCTACTGCCTTCCCCTCCTGAACACCCCTATCTACACCACACTTCTGTATCTAATATCAAGGTGTTTACAGACTGCTGAAGTCAGACTTTGAAAGCCCTGATTTTGTTTCCATCCCCAAGGAGGAGTCAAAGCGAGACAAGACAGAGGCAAGACTGATAAAAATCCCCGACGTCCCGACTGGCATCCTCCCTGCTCTGCAGCCTCAGATGGAATTCTTCATACAGCAAACTCTAAACGCCCAGGTGCCAGAGGCTCACTGGGCATGCCGTGATGAGCTCCACCGTCAGTCCTAACCAGGGACTCGAACATCAGCCACTTATTACACAAATAAATGTCTGAGCACACATCATGATGAAAGCTATCAGGGAAAAGAACGGTGCGTGATAAGGGAGGCTGACATTTGAAGGTGGTGAAGAAAGGAGAGATTTCATGAAAAAAGTGACACTTCCGCCCGGATCTGAGATCTAAGGAATAAACAGGAATGAATGAAAGAGGGGGAAAGGCACAGAGAAGAGGCATCCAGACAGAGGGAAGGATGTGGGCAAAGTCCCTGAGCAGACAGGCGGGGAAGGAGAGGGGCAGGATATGCAGCTGGAAAGAGAAGAGGTGTATGTAGGTGCAGATGACATGTAGCAGTGTTGACCAGATAGCCCCCCATAGGTCCCCATGAGCCGTCACAGCTGCAAGTTGGCTGTATTTCGTAGGGGGAGGGGGCGCGGGGCAAGAGGGCGCTAATTTAAGCTCTGACAGAGACTGAAGAGGTTTGCAAACTCAACCCCACCTCCCACTTCCAGGAAATCTTCAAAGGAAAGAAGTCATTGAAAGCAAGGAGTTACGTGCATGAGCCCAGGTGTTCACAGCGGTGCTACCTGCTATCTGCATGTAACATTAAAGTTCTGGAAATCAGTGGAAACCCCCAAGTAAAAGAGGAATCATTTGAGAACCACGGGTCTCCACACGATGCAATGCTATGTGCCAATCTAAAAAATGGAAACTATAGGGGCCCCTGGGTGGCTCAGTCAGCTAAGCACCCGACTTCAGCTCAGGTCATGATCTCGCGGTCTGTGGCTTCGAGCCCCGCGTCGGACTCTGTGCTGACAGCTCGGAACCTGGAGCCTGCTTCAGATTCTGTGTCTCCCTCTCTCTCTGCCCCTCCCCCACCAACACACTGTCTCTCTCTCTCTCTCTCAAAAATAAATAAGCATTAAAAAATTAGAAAAGAGGGGCGCGTGGGTGGCTCAGTTGGTTAAGCGGCCGACTTCGGCTCAGGTCATGATCTCGCGGTCCGTGAGTTCGAGCCCCGCGTCAGGCTCTGTGCTGACAACTCAGAGCCTGGAGCCTGTTTCAGATTCTGTGTCTCCCTCTCTCTGACCCTCCCCTGTTCATGCTCTGTCTCTCTCTGTCTCAAAAATAAATAAACGTTAAAAAAAATTTTTTTTAATAAAAAAAATTTAAAAATTTAAAAAAAATTTTTAAAAATTAGAAAAGAATAATAATAATAAATGGAAATTATAGTCAAAGTAGACATCTTGGGGAAATGTTTATGATAAATGAGGGCTATATATGAACGCAGACAAGAAACACTAGGTAATATCCTTCCATACATATAGGTTAAGTCTAAAAGGTTATATGGTCAGCATGATACTGTTCCTAGTAACAGTATGATAGCAGATAGGATTTCTCCTATTATCCCAGAATTATGGGTATGGCCCAAAGTTAAAAATAAAAGATGTAAATAACTCCACTTATTTTTTATTGTAAATTGTATTTTTAATGTTTATTTTTGAGAGAGACAGAACATGAGTTGGGGATGGGCAGAGAGACAGAGAGAGAGAGGGAGCCATAGAATGTGAAACAGGTTCCAGGCTCTGAGCTGTCAGCACAGAGCCCGACACAGGGCTCAAACTCAGGAACGGAGAGATCATAACCTGAGTTGAAGATGGACACTTAACCAACTGAGTCACACAGGTGCCCCTAAATAACTCCGCTTTCTTAAAGAGAGCTGTCAATGAGCCAGAGTTGGGACCAGACTCCTTCCCACAAGGGTAACAAAGAGGGGGCAGAGTCAGCCCTATACCCCACTTCTCACGGTCCCCTCCTCCCCAGTCTATATAAGAAGAGGCAGGGGGATGGGTCAGGTTTTGGTCTCCACTTTGTGAGGGCATAGGATTCGCAAAGAGAGCCCATTCCTGCTCCCCAGGAGTGCCTGCAACAAAGAACAACTGTTATCTCATTTCCTGGTTGTACGAGAGAATGGTTATTACGTATTTCTGGCATAGAAATACTAGCATATGCTTTAAGGAAGCTGATCATTTGAAGATCCATGAAATCCTAAATTTTTATTATCGAAGTATTTTAGACTCAAGCTGTCTCTAAAGCCTGCTCTGACTATTGATTTCAATGTATTCTTTAAAACAGAATATGTGTTGGGGATAGGATTTAACGTATATCTTTTAAACTATACCTGGACATAAGCAGCAACACCCCTCAGATACCAAGGAATCACTACAGGCTCTGATCTATCATTTGCATATACAAAAACTGGACTTTCCCTAAATTGTGATGTGATGAGCAGTAGAACTTTTCCATTCGGTCCTGAAGAGTCATGAGACTTTAGGTGGTTTTGCTGCTGATAGCTACCCAACAAGCATCGTTTCTCTGGATCATTAGCAAAAAAAAATAGTCTTGGCCCCCCACTTCCCCTCCAAGCAGTTTTGGGCTACTAGATGCTCCATGATCCACGTCAAGCAGGCAGGGGGGCTGCAATGCCAGGACACAGCCAATGGCATCATCCCAGATGCACAAGGACATGCCAGGAATAAATGGGAGAATCAACAGAGACAAGAAACATTTTCGATCCCTTACAGAGATGGCTGTGAGTCTCCAGCCCTGGCCTGATGAGTCAGTCATTAGGAAGAAGAAACCTGACCTTTTCGTATTGATTCCAGGAAGACTTGGGGGTGGGTGGGGGGACGAGATTTCAAGATGTCGACAGAGTCAAAGGCAAGGGGAAGAATAAGACTTGGCCAATCTGTTTAGATATGAGGTTCTTGGGACCGTGAGAACTAAGGTGCTGACCAAAAGATAAGAACACTGGTTAACAAGAACAGGGATGCTGGGTACAGTCATTTAAAGCTTGTTACTCCTGGCTTAATCAATTTACACACACACACACACACACACACACACACACACACACACACGATGGAAAGGGAGACAGACTGCAAAGAGGCAGGAAAGAAGAGGAAATTAGCTTGGTTTTTCTCTCCCAAATACCCAGTGGAAGGAGGGAAGTTGAGAGAGAAACAGAAGGGGTAGACAAGGAGAGAAGAGACCAGGCAGACTTCAGTAATCAAGACAGTGTGGTGCTGGTGTAAGAACAGAACAGGGTCTGGAAATAGAGTCACGTGTAAATGACCAATTCATAACTGACAAAGGTGTCAGGTAACTCAATGGGCAGCGGGTGGTTTTTTCAACAAACGGGACGGGAACTACTGGATGTTTGAATGGAAAATAATGAACCTTGACCCTTACCTCACACCATATGCAAAAGCTAACGTGATATGGATAATATGCCCACCATAAAAGCTAAAATTATAAAGCTTCTAGAAGAAAATAAGAGAGTACCTTGGTGTCTTTGGGATTTGCAAAGATTTCTTAGGTTATAAAAAGCACTAAGCATAAATGAAAAAAATGTGATAAATTGGACTCCATTTAAAATGGAAAACTTTGCCTCTTTGAAAGAGAATCGCGAGAAAGTGTTAAAGGAAGCTCCAGACCGAGAGGAAACAGCTACAATACATACACTGACAAAGGACCTACAACATGGTATTAAAAAGAAAAACAATCTGGGGGGCCTGGGTGGCTCAGTGGGTTGAGCGTCCGACTTCGGCTCAGGTCATGATCTCACGGTCCGTGAGTTCGAGCCCTGCGTCGGACTCTGTGCGGACAGCTCAGAGCCTGGAGCCTGCTTCAGATTATGTCTCTCTCTCTCTCTCTGCCCCTCCCCCACTTACGCTCTGTCTCTCTCTCTCAAAAATAAATACACATTAAAAAAATTTTTTTAAAGAAAAACAACCTAATTTATAAACAGGCAAAAGATGAACAGATCATTAAAAAGAGAGAGAGAAACGGCTAGTAAGTCCACAAAAAGACATTCACCATCTTTAGTCATCAGGGAAATGCAAATTAATGAATTAATTAAGTCAAATTAAAATACAATGAGATACCACTTTCTATTGATATTTCTGATTGGATAATCTTTTAATGTTTATTTTGGAGAGTGAGAGAGAGAGAGCATGAGCAGGGGAGGGGGAGAGAGAGCGGAGGACAGAGAATCCAAAGTGGGCTCTGTGCTGACGGTAGAGAGCCCGATGTGGGGTTCAAACCCATGAACTGTGAGATCATGACCTAAGCCAAAGTCGGATGCCCCCCGCCAGGCACCTCTGGGTTGGATAATTCTTTCCTGGAGGCTGAAGGTGGGGGCTGTTCTATGCACTATAGGATGTCTATCAGCATCCTTGGTCTCTACCCCAGGTGCTAGATGCTAATAGCCCCTTCTCCCAAGTTAAGACAACCAAAAACATCTCCGGACAATGCCAAATGTCTGAGAGACAAAACTGCTCCACGCTGGGAACCATAGACGCAAGCCATGGACTTCTCTGGTGGGTTTGTAAAATGTACAAGCACTCTGGAAAATAGTTTGCCGGTTTCTTATAAAGGTAAACACGTTATTACACTATGACCTAGAAATTCTATCGGTAGGTATTTACCCAAGAGAAAGGAAAAATGTATATTGACCAAAAAAAGAAAAACAAACTTGTAAAGAATGTTTGTAACAGATTCCTTCTCAATGCTCCCAGACTGGAAACACTCCAAATGTCCATCAATGTGTGTGGACGGGGCTGAACTGTGTCCTCAAAGGGATATCCTGAAGTCCTAACCCCCCAGTACCTGTGAATGTGACCTTATTTGCAAACAGGGTCTTTACAGATCTAATCAAGTTAAGAGACTCTCATCCTGGATTAGGGCGGGCATGAAATCTAAACACTGGCATCCTTATAAGAGAGAATGTACAGAGGGAAGAGGCATAGGTAGAAAGAGGCAGAGATTGGAACAATATAGCTATATGCCAAAAACAAAAACAAAAACAAAAACAAAAAAACAAGGGTTGCTGGGAGCCCCCAGAAGCTGGAAAAGGCAAGGAAGTCAGTCTCCAGATCCCTCAGAAGAAGCAAGGTTAACACTTTGATTTTGCACTTCTGGCCTCCAGAACTGTGAGATAATACATTTCTGGTTTTTTTAAGCCACCAAATTTGTGATATGTTGTTACAGTGATCCCAGGAAACTATCCCAGGGAGGATGGGTAAATAAACCCTGGCGTATTCACACAATGAAACATTATTGCTATAGAGTAATAAAGTAATACAAAGGAATGAACTACTCATATATACAATAAGATGGATTCATCTCAGGAAGATTCTGTTGAGTAAAAAAAAAGCCAGACGCAAGAGCATAAGTGATGCATGATTCCGTTTATATGAAGTTCTATACGAGATCTAAACTATGTGATAAAAATCAGAACGCTGGTTGCCTTCAAGGTGGGGAGATGATTGGACACGAGAGACATGAGAGAACTTTCTAGAGTGCGTAGGAAATGTTCTATATGTTGACTGAGGAGGTGGGTCCCTGGGGATATACACAGACGAAAATTCATTTAAATTAAAGCCTGTTTTTATTTGTATATAAACTAATACTCAATTTTAGAAACTGCAAATCAAGAGGCTAAGAAGAGAGGTGCCTGGGTGGCTCAACTGGTTAAGCATTTGACTTTGGCTCGGGTCACGATCTCACGGGTTGTGAGCTTAAGCCCTGCGTGGGGCTTTGTGCTGACAGCTCAGAGCCTGAAGCCTGCTTCGGATTCTGTGTCTCCCTCTCTCTCTGCCCCTCCCCTGTTCACGCTCTGTCTCTTTCTCCTTCAAAAATAAATAAACATTAAAAAAAATTTTTTTAAAGAAGCTAAGGAGAAGAGGAAAAAAATGGGGGAGCATGTGACCCTTTCCCAATGAGAAGGGGCAAATAAGGAAAAGAGAGGGAGAAGGCACGGGGTCACATGAGAAAAAGACAAACTGCAGAACCCTGGAAACTTTGAACAGTTCCAGCAAGTTCTATCATTTTGTTACACCTGCACTCGCCACCATGGCTAAATGAACTCACAAATTCTCCACTGGAGGCCAAGTTTGCCCAGCCGCTCACAGCAAATTGGCCCAGGCGGACATCCCAGCTGCTGTCCATTATAACCTGGAATGCAACATTAACTTCTGAGAGGCCCCTCTGGCTCCCACAGAGCCCCTAGATGCCCCACACTTCAGGAGTATTCTTCAAAATCTAAATGGACAACTGAGGGAAAACTGGGAATGCAGTGCCTGGTGAGCAACCCATGTGCCATGTG
Source organism: Panthera leo (assembly GCF_018350215.1). NCBI lineage: Eukaryota > Metazoa > Chordata > Mammalia > Carnivora > Felidae > Panthera > Panthera leo. The sequence goes on from NC_056690.1 coordinate 14,257,672, forward strand.
TATCCCCCAGGCCGTGAAACAGTCCAAGTGGGGAGGACAGTCCTACAGCTCTCACCCTGCCCCACCCAAGCCCCCCACAGCACCAGGCTCTCATTGCATATGCAGACCCGGCCAGAGCAAGCTGCTGGCACACCAGGGCTCAGGTAAGAAGTAGCAGCCAGGGGCCAGAGGCTCCCATGCTGTCCCACTCACAGCAGAACCACACCAGAGGCTCACTGCAAATGTGGGGGGAGGCCAACATCATTAACTTTGCCTCCAGACAGTCCAGAGTTCAAGGGCGGAGACTGTTTCTTCCCTGGGATCTTTATGCCATCAATTCCTCGGCTGGGAATTGGGAAGAACGTTATGTGGTTTAACACATGCGTGCATATCAGGAACGGGAGCCCACTAGCTGCCGGTATCTTTTTGTGAAATGCAGTCAGGAGCACCCTTGACATTAGGTTGCAAACTGCACACCAATTATATCCTTCACTTATAGAAAAGTACCCCGCCGGGGACTTGCTTTTCTGGAGCCTTGGCATTTGATAAAAACACGTCTATGCACATCGCCGAGTCTGGGCTCGTCGCAGCCCTTTCAAAAAGGTGATGCTGTTTTGCCTCTCTCTGGACTTCCTTCCCGGCTGGCTTAGCAAAAGAGTACCCCTCTCGTGCAGATGTCTTGCAGCAGCTCTAGGGAAGGGCCCCCATGAATTCACACTCAGGACTGTGCTTGCCATGTGACTCGGTAAGTATTGCTTGAAGACAATGGTGTTTTAGTAATGCTCAGAAAACTGAATTCCAGGCAAGGACAACTCTAAGAGGCTTGTGTCAAAAAACAGTAAAGAACGCTTCCTCTGTGGGGCGCCTGGGTGACTTAGTGGGTTAAGCATCCAACTCTTGGTTTCAGCTCAGGTCATGATCTCATGGTTCGTGGGTTCAAGCCCTATACCAGGCTCTGTGCTGACAGCTCGGAGCCTGGAGCCTGCCTCGGATTCTGTGTCTGCTCTCTCTCTCTGCTCCTCCCCGCTCACACTCTCTCTTAAAAATAAACACTTAAAATTCTTTTTTAATTTTTAAAAAATGTTTATTTATCTTCAAGAGAGAGAGATAGACTGTGAGTGGGGAGGGGCAGAGAGAGAGGAAGACACAAAATTCAAAGCAGTTTCAGGCTCCAAGCTATCTGCATAGGGCCCGACATAGGGCCTGACCCCATAAACTGCAAGATCATGACCTGAGCCAAAGTTGGACATCTAACCAACTGAGCCACCCAGGCACCCCCAAAAATTTTTTTTAAAAAGGAGCATAACTGGAAAAGGGCCACCCTGTACAGCTTCTCTTATATTCACTGTGTAATAGAGAGAACACTAGACCAAGAGTTAGGAGGGATGGCTTCCAATGAAGTGGGGGGGGGGGGGCAGTGCTGAGAAAGTCATCCATCTATCCATCCATCCACACATCCATCCATCCACTTGGCAATCATCCAACCATCCAACCATCTACCCATCCACTCATCCATCCATCCATCCATCCATCCACTCATCCATTCATACATTCATCCATCCATCCATCCATCCACCCATGCATCCACTTACCAATCCATCCATCCATCCATCCATCCATCCGTCCATCCACCCATCCATCCATCCACATTCATCGAGCCTTTAACTTTGTACCCAATGCTGTGGGTACATCCATCCACTTACCAATCCACCCATCCATCCATCCACTCATTCACTCATACATACATACACACACCCGTCCATCCACATTCCCTGACCCTTTAACTATGTACCCAATGCTGTGTTAAGTAAAGAAGTGACAGAAATGAGTAAGACAGGGTCTGACTGAAAGAATTCACAGGCTAGCAGTCTGGAAAACAACAGGGACTTAAAACCTGCTGGAAGAACAGATGACAGGCATGGGCACGACAACCACAGAGACAGCCTGCCATACGTATCGTCATGAGTTCAGCCCGTGGGTCAGATTTATATCCCATTTGCCACTTCAGCTAAGGCTAGGAGTCTGCAAACATTTTCTGGAAGGGCTAGATAGCATATATTTTAGGCTGCGCCGAGCATACAGTCTCAGGTGTAACTACTCAAATGTGCCATTGCACTGTGAAAGCAGCCACAGGCCGTGTGACCGTGTTCTAATAATACTTTATTTACAAAAACAGGCGGCGGGGCGGGGGGGGAGGGGGGGTGTATGGAAAGGGGCAGATTGGGTCTTCAGGTGGTTGTTTGCCAATCCCTGAGAGAGAAGGTGTGATCCTAGGTGAGTTTTATAATCTCCCTACACCTCAGTCTCTTTTACTATAAAGGAGAGTTACTGATAACAGCTACTTCACAGGGTGATATAAGCTGATACTCCATGTAAATCACAGTGCCCGTAACATGGCAGAGATGTAATCGATGTTATTAGCTCTTCCTATTATTATTAATTGCACTGTAGCGTGATAACAGAAGCATTCAGACAGAGCCAAAGAGGAGTGGGGGGGTCAGCTCCACGTGAGGGAAACCACAGCTAACAGTGTCGCCCTGAACCTCTCTCTGTTCACCTGTCAGAACAAGGTCAAAGCCCCACTAACTTCCCCGCAGGGCTGGATTGCTATTCAAAAAGCTTCCTGAAGACGGGAAAACCGTCCGGTTCTCAAACACAGGGTTTCTGCAACACGAGGATGTAAGGAAATGAACCCGTTTGTTCCCTGAGCGAAGAACGTGTCTCTTACCCATCTCTCCACATCTTCCCTGAAAACTAAACATTTTAAGTCGCAACCTCTTGGAGAGTCCAGTCAAAGCTGGTACCAACCCCAGGTCCCGTGAGATGACATCCAACACAGCTTGCCTCGCCCCCGGATATATCCCACCCCAACTCGGTGATTAAAGCCCAAGGTGGTGAGGCGGCAACTGCTAACCCAGTGACGGATGCAGCTGACAGACACAGAAGGGCCACCTCCCCAAGGTACGCATCATGATCCTGGAGCACTGCCAGGCTGCAAGGAACGACCTCGGTGACTGTCTCCTAAAAATCATTAAGCACCACTCTAGAAAACTAACCTGGCCTGCTCTCCTTGGAGCTTCCGGAAGCCCAGCTATGGTGGAGGGAGCCCCGGCTGGAGGCCTAGAGAGTTGTTAATATTTTTGTTCTTCCTCTATTAAGTCAAGTTAATAAATACCTCCAGCCTAAAGGGAACAGGAGGAGGGGGTGGAGAGCTCATTGCTAGTGACCAGACAGTCCCTGGCCATGTTCATTTTGAATTACAGAGTCCCAGCAGGGCCCATCAGGAGCCACAGGCTGAGAGGCCATTGGAGGTGACACACGTGGGGAAGCAAGCAGCACTAGGACAGGGGTCAGGGGCTCCCTTATCTGCCACCAGTCACCCAGAGCAGACAGCACTGTCTCCCGTTAACCTCTGCTCAGCCGTGTCACCAGAGCCACACTCTCCTGTGTTCTGGAAGGCACACCGCATACCTGAGAGAATTAATTAATGGGAAACAGGATGAAAGGGGCTCCGAGCAACTGGCCTGAGGCCCTGAGGCCAAAATGCGCCTCCCTGGAAGTGATACAGGCAAGTCATGCCGCCCCTAGCCTTTGCAGTGGTTCCCTACTGACAGCCGCCAGGACAAACTCCAAAGTGCCCAAGAGCGCTTCCTTAAACCTCCCCTCCCTCCTTACCCCATGCCCCCCACACACACACATGCACACACACACACACACATGCACACACATGCACACGCGCGCACACACACACAGTCTAGCCCCAAAACTATTTTCAGTTCTCCAACCAGTCCTGGCTCCCAGGCCTTTCCACCTCCTATTGTCCCCCCTGGACACTTTCCCTCTCTTCACCCGGCCAACTCCCACTGACTCTTCAGGTCTCATCTTAGGTCAGGGGTTGGCAAACTATAGCCTCAGGGCCAAATCTGGCCCCCTACTTGTTTTTGTAAACAAAGTTTCATTGGAAAACCACCAGGCTCATCCACTGGCAAACCACCTATGGCTGTTTCTGCTTCACTGCTGCAGAGTTAGGTGGATGTAAGACAGACTACAGGGCTGCAGAGCCTGCTGTATTTACTACCGGAGCCCTTACAGGGACAGTTTTCTCACCTCTGTCTGAGATGACAGGTCCTCTAGGAAGCTGCCCCTGGCTCCCTCGAATGTTTTAGGGGTTCCTCATCGCGGCTTCCTCAGCCCTAGTGTTACTTCCTCTCCCCTAGACCTTACCTTACTGAATTAGAAATTGATGCTTCCATTTAAAAAATAAAAAATGAAATTGAAAGAAAGAAAGAAAGAAAGAAAGAAAGAAAGAAAGAAAGAAAGAAAGAAAGAAGTTGATGCTTCCATGCTAGCCACAGCAATCAGACAACAACAACAGCAAGAAAAAAAACCCCAAGAGGCATCCAAATCAGCAAGGAAGAAATAAAGCTTTCACTATTTGCAGATAACATGATACTATATATAGGAAACCCAAAAGACGCCACCCCAAAACTGCTAGAACTGATAAGTGAATTCAGTAAAGTCACAGGATACAAAATCCACACACAGAATGAATCTGTTGCGTTTCTATACACCAATGACGAAGCAGCAGAAAGAGAAATTAAGGAATCAGTCTTACAACTGCACCAAAAACAATTAGATGCCTAGCAATAAACCTAACCAAAGAGGTAAAAGACCCGTACACTGAAAACTATAAAACACTGATGGAAGAAACGGAAGACATCAAGAAGCAGAAAGGCATTCCACGTTCACAGAATTGGAACAACAAATACTGTTAAAATGTGTATACTACCCAAAGCAACTGATACATTTCACGCAATCCCTATCAAAATATCACCAGCATTTTTCACAGAGCTAGAACAAACAATCCCAAAATGTGTATGGAAGCACAGAAGACCCAGGATAGCCAAAGCAAATTTGAAAAAGAGAAACAAAGCCGGCAGCAACACAATCCCAGACTTCAAGTTGTATTAGAAAGCTGGCTGTCGTGATCAAACAGTATGGGACTGGCACAAAAACAGACATGGATCAATGGAACAGAATAGAAAACCCAGAAATGAACCTACAACTCTACGGGCAATTAATCTTTGACGAAGCAGGAAAGAATAACCAATGAGGAAAAGACCGTCTCTTCAACAAAGGGTGTTCAGAAAACTGGACAGCAACATGCAAAAGAATGAAACTGGACCACTTTCTTACACTATACACAAAAATAAATCCCAAAAGGATTAAAGGCCTAAATGTGGGACTCAGGTCGTGATCTCCCATTTCTTGGGTTCGAGCCCTGCGTTGGGCCCCACAGTGGCCGTATGGAGCCTGCTTGGGATTCCCTCTCTCTTCCTCTCTCTCTCTCTGCTCCTCCCCCATGCATTCTCTCTCTCTCTCTCTCTCTCAAAATTAATTAATTAATTAACTTAAAAAAAAAGGAGGGCACTTCTGATAAGCCCCAGGTGTTACATGGAAATGCCTGAAACTAATATCATACTGCATGTTAACCAACTGGAATTTAAATAAAAACTTAAATAATAAACAAACTGATGCTTCCAGTCTGTCTCTTCTCTAAATTCTGAGCTCTGCAAGAGGAAGGCTGGGTTTTTTGCCACTCTGCACCCCGGATCTCTCACACACCATAAACACTGAAAACAGAGTCTGCAGAATGAAAGAATGGACAAATGAGTGAGGGTTTTGATGCGGTGCGAGAGCCCAAGGACACCACTAAAGACAGTGTAACTGATGCACACCATTGATGCCTGATCAGGAAGCCTCACGGCAGCGGTATTTCTTTGGGATGAACTGAGAAGAGAGAAGTCCCGAGCATCCGCGTGTCCAAAGAACAAAAAAAGCCCCCAAGTATCTCCTGGGGAACTGTTCCCAGAGCACACAAAGGAAGAGAGAGGGAAGGTTCACTAACAGCTGGGGCCTGGACTATTATTCCAAGTCGGGACCCGAACTCTAAATCCTACCGTTGCTTCCAACCACTGGTCCTCTTTCTCTGGTACAACACACATTACAAGCCTGCTGATAAATAGCTCTTTTTTGCTCAGTTGTCAGCTCCTGGAAAACAGGGGTCATTTGCTCACCAGGGTCCCTGCAGGACTTTTGCAACATGTGGGCAAAAATACATGACGAATGAATGAATGAATGAATGAATGAAATTCAATTATCAAAGCCTTCCATCTGGCATATAATGGTATAGAGTTTCAGCTGGGGCCAGATTTCACTCTGGGGTGGATCCAGGCCTGGCCCCTGACCCAATAAGGAACACAGAAGAGCCCTACGTAAGGGTGGTCATGACTGGTTCGTGGCTACCCTCCAACTGGCATGCTAAGGCCACTCCCTTGGCTTTGAACAGCTTCTCTCTCATGGCCCTCAGGTTCTGAATGCGTTTCTGCAGTCTCAGCCGTCCCCGGCCTTGCTCCTAACCTCTGCCTTGGCTTTCAAAGGCCTCACATACTGCCCACCTCGGTGTGACTGCCCCACATGATGCTGATATCATACCTCCATCCAGGCCCCCATTATCTTAAATCAAAGTGCTGGGCAGATGCCCTCTGTGACTCAAGGTGCCATCCAGGAGCCAAAGCACAGTGGAGAAGTTAGCCCTGGAAGGAGTTTTTATGTCTCCCCATTTATCACACTAAAAGGTTCATTTCAAATTCCATCAACTAGGTCAAATATCAAGATAGAGAGCAGGGCCTTCTCTCTCCAGAAATGGCACCACTCTCTAGAGTGAGTGGATGTGGGGCATTTAATTTGGCAGCCAAATGGCACCGCTTCCCAGAAGGCTGGCGCCTGCCAGTGCCGAGGAAAGCTGGAGAAGCAAAAACTCAACATGACTGCCACTAGGAGAGATAAAAAGAAACCATAAATTCTACCAGACGAATGAAGTCTCTTAGGAAACCCTGAACTGTCCTGCCCACGAGACGGGCGTTTATTCCTGGGCACCTCAAACCGAATCTAATCCTCATACTTTTCCTTTGATCAGGGTAATAACAATAACTATAATTATGCATTCAAGATACCAGCGCCATGCAAAACATTCGTTTCACTTGTGGTTAAGCAGCCTGTGGCTTGCATAAACAGGCCTGGAGGATGATGCTTCTGGATGATTTGGGGATAAGTGCATCTATAACATAATCACAGTGCCATAAAACCACAGGGTGTCCTAAATCGTAGCTAAAAAATGATGTTTACCAGCTTAAGGAAAGGACGCTCTCCCTCCAGTTCTTTCTTACCTATCTTAGTTTCACATTCTAAGTCCCATCTCCATCGAGAGAAGAACTATTTGCTCTAACCTCCAGAATGGAAGGGCCCTGGGAAAGGATGGAAATCAGATATTAGTCAAACATTGCACCTTCCACTGACCGAGAGCGACTCTCCCGGAATGTGTTAAGGATTCCTGAAGTCATACCAGGGTCTGTGAAAAATGCCTGCCCGTGGAACTGGAGGGGCAACAGCCAGCCTTAGACTTACCAGACATGTGGCCACAGCTGAGCCAGGTCAAAATGGGTACCAAAATGTCTCCCCATCTCTGTGCCCAGCCAACAACTCTAACACACCTGCACAAGGTCCTGTTAAAATGTCACTTCCTCACTTCTGCTCAGAGGAAATAAACTCCCTCCGTCGTTCAAACACGACAAGGGATCAAATCTGTAAACTCTATGTCTGCCTCTACCCCAGCACTTCTGACACTGACCAGGGGAATCTGCGTCCACATCCATCTCTGTATCCCTATTCTCACCCTAGTGCCTGGTCCACGGTCGGGGCCCAGAAAATGTTTCCTGGATTCACATTCCATGTGAACAAATTCCATACATCTTTGTCTCATCCCGAGAATTTTTAACACTGATAAGGGGTACAGATATATTTCCACAAAGGGGAGACTCCAACAAGCTTGCTCCAGAGTAGGAAGGCTTCTTCCCCCCTCCAAGAACCAGGCTCTGCAGCAGAGAGGGAGGCAGGGAAATTAACACAAAGTGGAAAACCACAGGGGAAAACTGCACACCTCCCCCACCAGTTATCCAAACCCTTCCATCTACAACTCTAGACACTGCCTCCTCCCTCTGTGAACTTGTGTGTTTCATCCACTTTAGAAAGTTAAACCTGACCTTTTGTGGTCGGAAGATAACTTTGAGGTGGTACTCCCCAAACTTCATTCGCTGTCTGAACTGCTTTCTGAAGCCATATCGAAGTACCATCGTTTTTTACTAGTTTGTTAAACTGACTTTTTATGGGGTGCCTGGGTGGCTCCGTTGGTCAAGCGTCAAACTCTGGATTTCGGCTCAGGTTGTGATCTCCCGGTTCATGAGTTTAAGCCCCACGTTGGGCTCCTCTCTGACAGAGTGGAGCCCTCTTGGGATTCTCTCTCCCTCTCTCTCTGCCCTTCCTCCACTTTCTCTCTCTCTCTCTCTCTCTCTCTCTCTCTCTCTCTCAAAGTAAATATACTTAAAAAAAATTAGGGGCACCTGAGTGGCTCAGTCAGTTAAGCGTCTGGCTTCGGCTCAGGTCATGATCTCACGGTTCATGAGTTGAAGCCCTGCATCAGGCTCTGTGCTGACAGCTCGGAGCGTAGAGCCTGCTTCGGATTCTGTGTCTCCCTCTCTCTCTGCCCCTTCCCCGCTCGTACTCTGTCTCTCACTCAAAAACAAATAAACATTAAAAAAATAATAATAATAATAAACTAAAAATAAATTGACATTTATTTATTTATTTGCTTGCTTGCTTGCCAGCCTCATCTTAAGCAACGAACAGCTTCTAATGAATCCTGGATCTGATGTGCCAACCATACTTTTTTTGAATAGCCCTTAAATGTTGACATAATTTGAAAGGTTTCAAGTTGCCCCATGGGCCTCCCGAAGTCATCTTGCCCGCCTGAGCGGTTGGAGTCCCAGAGTATCTAAATCACTGCCCTAAAGTATTGTTCCACAAACACACAGATACAAGGTAGCAACCTGTTGTATCCGGACTACCATCACCAGAGATTCGAACCCGAGTCTCTCTTGGGCAGAATTCTGTCAACACTATCCAGGAAGCGGTAAGGTGCAGCAGTTAAGGGATCTGGGGTCAGGGCTGAGTCTGATCTCTCGGCTCCCACTTACTGGCTGCGACACTAAGCGGTTTCTCTACCCCCTCTGAGACTCTGTTTCTTCGTGCGTAATATGGGGATGAGGACAATGCCCGCCTCACATGGGGTGCTGTGGAAATAAACAAGAAAATGCCTGAGGCCTCACTGGCACTCAACACATCACTGATGCTGATATTGCTACTACCAACATCCATTCATTCAACAGATGCCCACCAAGGCTCTACTGAATCCTCACTAAGAACCTCGTGCTGAGAAAAGACCAGCAGGGCTCTCCCAGAGCTAAGAGTGGCGGCAAAGGCAATCTAGGGAATGAGCCAGATGGGAAACAACTGTACAGGGCGACTGGAGACCAGATGAGGTGAGCCATGGCGGGGCCACCTTCGGGGACCTGGGAGCCGACACAATCCCCCAAATCTGCCCAGGACACAGATCAGGGAGGGAGAGAGGCACATGGTTAGATGGGCATATTTTAGATATGCCTTTTTTTTAATGTTTATTTATTTTTGAGACAGAGAGAGAGACAGAGCACGAGCAGGGGAGGGGCAGAGAGAGAGGGAGACACAGAACTCGAAGCAGGCTCCAGGCTCCGTGCTGTCAGTACAGAGCCTGACCTGGGGCTCGAACTCAACCAACTGCGAGATCATGACCTGAGCCGAAGTCTGACACTCAACCAACTGAGCCACCCGGGCGCTCCTGACTATTTTTAATAGAACCTGGCACATTCCAGACAGATGCTAATAATGAAAGTGGTAAGGGTAAGAAAGGCAACATTAGCTCCATGCAAACTGTCTCCCAGCAAGCTTGGCCTCCTCAGTAACTGTGCCTGGGGGCCCTCTGGGGCAGCCCCTCTCGGAGCACCTCCAGTCTGGTCATCTGTCCAGGATAAAGAGAAAGGAGTGAGGAGAGAAGCACATCGCTTCCCCCTCTGGCTCTGAATACTTCCCCCCTCTGTCTCTGGTGGTCGAGAACAAGGGGCAACAGGTGCAGTACCAGCCTTCTTAGACACTTCATTTGATGGACTCCAGAAAAACCCACTGCCACCAAAATGCCTGCCCCCTCCCCAGTCTTAGTGCCTGAGCCTTCCTTTGACTCATTCAAAAAAAAAAAATTTTTAACGTTTATTGTTGGGAGACAGAGAGAGACAGAGCATGAGCATGGGAGGGGCAGAGACAGGGGGAGACACAGAATCGGAAGCAGGCTCCAGGCTCTGAGCTGTCACCACAGAGCCCAATGTGGGCTCGAACCCACGACCCGCGAGATCATGACCCGAGCCAAAGTCGGACGCTCGACCGACTGAGCCACCCAGGCGCCGCCCCTTTGATTCTTGAAAGCCCTGCCATCTTAAAGCGATCCTCCCTCCCCTAAAATACAATTTTAATGTATTAAATACATTGGCCCAGCCATTCCACTTTGAAGGATGCCTCTTAGAGAAACGCTTGCACCTGGGCACAAGGAAACACGCGCTGCGGCTCCGGTGACAACGGTAAAGCCGTGGGAGCAACTGAGATATCCATCAACAGGGGACTCAGCAAACCACAGGGGACTCAGTTGTGTGTTCATACAATGGGATATTACACAGCAGATGAAAGCGAATGACTAAGAAGCTACGTGTGTATCAACAAGGATGGATTTCAAACGAATCTCATCATTGTTGTGTCAGGGTAGGGGGCAGAAATGGCAGAACAAATAGAACACGATGTTCCTATGCGTTCATTCTGAGCAATGGTTGGGACCCAAAGGTCCATTCCATTAGTCACTGCACTTTTCTATGTACTCGGTAATTTCTCAGAAAATTACACCTCTCAGGGGACAAGCCCTGAAGACTGTATCCTTGTGAGGTAAGGGTCTGGGTACCAGAAAAGAACAGATACTGCGTGTTTTCATGACACCCAGCTGAGCTCTGGCGGAGCCTGCCCGTCCACGGCTCCTAGAAAAAGATCAGGAGGTCTGAGGGTCTGTCAAGGGCTAGCACATCATCGTAAGAGTAATGATATTAATAAGAGCCAACACTTACTTTGCACCAAGCACAGCGCCAAGCTCTTTACAAACAGTATCTTATACATGAGAAAAAAAAAAGAAAGAACATCCACCTTCGGGTAGAAATTCCGTATCTTCTTGTGCCAGAAAATAAAGCAATGTTCAAAGAAAGCGAAGAACATGTCTAAAGGATGCAGGAACCAGCTTGAAGGGGCTTCCACCGGCCACACTGAAGATAAGTAACTGAGCGTCAAAATAGATAATAATAACAAGGGACTGTAACCTATGGAATCAAATAAGAATCCGTGAGACCACACTGATACAAACAAGGAAGGAAAAAGGGGAAGTTTTATCCTTCCGGTATAAAGCTGACCGGCAAATGTGGAAGAAATGACAGAATTAGATAATGACCATTTGGAAACCATCATAGTAATAATTAATTCAGGCAAGAATCATCGTAAAATCAGTGGTGAAACCTTGAGGAGTAAACAAAATATTTACATGGTTTCCAAGTATCGCCCCACAAGATATGTATTAACTTCAATGGGTACAAGGGTAACCATCCAGGGCAGAAATCGCACAGAGGGCGCCTTCACCAAGTGATCATAAGTAGCACCACCGGTAATGGGTCAAATCAACAAGCGTTTCCTGCTCTGATGCACTGGGGATGCCACCATATCTCTGCTAAAATTGTATAATCTGAATATAATCATAAAGAAACACCAGACAAACCCAAATTGAGACATGGTCTATAAAATGGAGCACGTCCCATGGACATTTCACAGCAAGAGAAACTAAGGGGTGGTGATATTTGGATTCACTGCATGGTCTCCATTTTTCTTTTGCACGACTGGGACACTGAAATCGGAATAAAGGCACACAACTGGGAAGTGGTAAAGTCCGGCTGCAAACCCAGGCCACCTGGCTCCAGAGCCCATGCCCTTACCCACCCCATCCTCCAGTGTCCCCAGGGACTGTGGGGGAGAACGAACTCCAACTCCAGTACTTAATTAGTCTGAATGAGCTTGGACGACGCATGTTCTCTTTTAAAGCCTATTTCCTCACCTGCAAAATGGGAGTCAATAAAATAAACCATGTAAAAAATGCCGGTATGCCAGAAGTGTTCAGTAAGTGATGGCCGTCATGCATATTATTACAGTGATTATTCCATCAACAAACCTTTTCATTCAGTGGAAATGCGCTGTGTATCGAGCTTAATGCAAGTATATTAATAATGACCTGTGTTAGCTTGGGTCCCCCCAAAATCAGACCCCAAGAGAAATTTTGGGGGTGCAAACGGTGTATTTGGAAGGTGGTCCCAGGAAGCATGATAAAGTCGAGACGTGAGGCAGGAAGGAAGGAAAGCCCATAAAGGATGTGACGTGGAGGGTGGGGTGGGGGTGCAGGCTGTACCATCACGGGCAACTGGGGCTCGGTCCCTCTGGACACCCTCCAAGAGAGCATGTAGAACACAAGACTGAGGCGGGGGCCACATAAGTAAAACTTCTTAACTTAACAGGATCAAATCTCACCAGAAGAGCATCTTCCTTGTAAATAACCAGGTACTTCCGACAAAACGCCAGGTTACCCAGCTCACAGCACACATGACCACAATAATTTCTGATACAATAAGCACACGGCTAAGCTAATTTTTCATGACGGAACTTGAGAGCTGCGACGTCAGTGGGAATGTGGCCATGAATGATGCCTCGCTGGTGCTTTCATAAGCCTCGGGGGCAAGGGCACCTGGGTGACTCGGTTGGTTGAGTGCCCAACTCTTGATTTTAGCTCAGGTCATGATCCCACAGTTCATGGGTTCGAGACCCACACTGGGCTCTGTGCTGACAGTGCGGAACCTGCTTAGGATCCTCTCTCTCCCTCTCTGGGAGAGGGGGCCCTGTGTCAATGCTGATTAGGAAGACAGGGCTGCGGATGTCACTTTCTTATGCAAAGTAATAGCGACACTTTAAAAAATTGATAAGCATAGATTTTACTGGAGATATTTACAAATTATATAATATAAATACATATATATTTACTATATATTATATAATTTAATATATAATTTACTAGTATATTAATTAATGTATTATAAGTTAATAATATAAATTTTATATAATTATATAATATATAAATATAAATACATATATATACATATATATATTGTATGGTAGTATATAAATTGTAAAAGATCTTGTTAAAGACCTCCCTGATTCAAAATGAGAAGAAATTCAGTGTGAATTGGTGACAAGTACACCCTACAAGACTTTTAAAGAGAAGCTACGGAAAAGAGCGAACGTAACCTCTTTGTCTTCTGTAAATGGACATTTGACCTTGAGCTGATTCTCTAGCTCTGATCCTCTGAACATCCCTAAAAGGGAAATGTCAACTGTTTTAAGACACCACACTGCTCGCGGTAGAATCGCCTCTTGTTGGCAGATTGCGTGTGCCCTGGGAGTTCTCGCCGTGAACTTGAAATACCTGAGGAGGGCTCCACAGCCTCGGGGACTCCGAGCTGCAGGACTGCTACGACTGGGCACATCTCCTGCGGGACCCCTGGAAGCTACATAGATGGAGCTGTTACAAGAGCTACTGCCCCCTAAGTCGGGATGGCTTCCATACCTCCTTAAACGTAGGTCTCATCACCTTGCCCTTGAGGGGGAGGTGCATGGAAGAGTAGCCCCTGAGGACCCACAGAAGAGACACCTGATGCTACCCTGCACCTTCCCAGGTCAATCTCGTGACTTATATTAATCTCGTTTGTCTGAATGCTTAATTAGACCTAAAAGGACCTTTTGCAGGAGCATGGCAGAACCATCCTTTTTTTTTTTAAAGTTTTATTTATTCTTAGAGAGAGAGAGACAGACAGAGCGGGGGAAGGGCAGAGTGAGAGAAGGACACAGAATCTGAAGCAGGCTCCATGCTCTGAGCTGTCAGCACAGCCCAACGCGGAGCTCGAACCCACAAGCTGTAAGATCATGACCTGAGCCAAAGTCAGACGCCCAACCGACTGAGCCACCCGGGTGCCCCCAGAACCTTCCTTTTCAAGGAATATACTATTATGTACAAATAATCACTCCGCTCTTGCCCTTAGGATGGGGGCGCCTGGATGGCTCACTCGGTTAAGCATCTGACTCTTGATTTTGGCTCAGGTCATGATCTCATGGCTTGTGGGACCAAGCCCCACATCTGGCTCTTCACTGACAGCGGGGAGCCTGCTTAGGATTCTCTCTCTCTGCCCCTCCCTCTCTCTCTCTCTCTCTTTCTCCTCTCTCTCAATAAATAAATAAAGTTAAAAAAAACCTGAAAAATAAATAATTAGCACAATGATCTATAGATGCGTGTCAGGGAGTTTGAGTGCTTGCATGTAATTAGTTTTCTAAGATAAACAAAAAGATCCCTCCTGAAATCCCATGCACATAATTAACTTGTTGAGCAAAGCCTGCTCTTACTGGCTATAAATGATCCAGCCCAGGCCACACACAGAATCTGAATTTGCAGCAACCAGGAGCGTGAGGATGAAGGTCAGTCTCATCCAGCCTGGTTCCCTCGCTCACTGGCCAGCTGAGGGTTTTCAGAAGGGCAGCGGTGGAATGTGTCACCCATAAACAGTACAGAGGCCTCAGAGCAGAGACCTTGCACAACGGCACCTCCCAGATGTGCCTGGGGGAAAATAGAATATCTCAAAGGGATCGAGCATGAGAAAGTCGTAAATGGAATACTCATATTCATGCAGGGCTGACAAAGGTAAGTCACACGGGTAAAAGAGTGTGGTTCGGATTATGAAGAAAGTAAACTAAATATATTATATATGCAATACAAATATATGTGTTTCTGCAAGGATTCCTATCAAAGTATTAACAGTTGGAGCCTCTCTCTATGGCAAGGGAAAGGGGGACTTCGGCCCTGTATGGCTTACACCTCTATTGCTTGTATTTTCAAAATAAAGATGTATCTGGGAATCACTTCTGTCGTTAAAACAAAATTGTAATTGAAAATTACCTTTAAAGGGGTGCCTAGGTGGCTCAGTTGGCTAAGCGTCTGACTTACGGTTCAGGTCATGATCTCATAGTTCGTGAATTCGAGCCCCGGATCTGACAGCTCAGAGCCTGGAGGCGGCTTCACATCCTGTGTCTCCCTCTCTCTTTCTGCCCTACCCCCACCCTGCTCACACGCTTGCTCGCTCGCTCTCTCTCTCTCTCTCTCTCTCAAAAAAATAAACATTTCAAAAATTTTTTTCCAAGAAAGAAAATTACCTTTAAAAAAGATCTGCAAAAAAGGGAAGGGGTTCACAATAGAATTCCTGTGGAACACAGAGCTTCTCTCATGCATTTACAATGTGATCAGTTTTCAGGAATCCAATTGACCCTTTCAGATGCTCTGACAAGAGAAAGCAAGCCTTTGTATCATGGGCAAACGGAGGAATGTGAAGACATACAACTCATTCCACACATAAGAACTGTTACGTTTTTCCTTCTTCCAACACCAATGCCATGGCACCTCTGGGCTGAAGGTCAGATGACCAGAAGAATCCCTGAGATTGCACGGATTTAATTTTCCAAACGGCTGATAAGGAATCGGTGCCAGCTGACCCATGTAAGTGTGGCCACAAAACCAGAGAGAGAAAAGACTGGTAAGAATACGGGGGACCCTTGATAACTCCCAATGTATAAGCCTAACTGTATCTATAGGATTACATCCATAGAGCCATGTCAGTCTTTTTCGATCTTTTTGTCATTATGAACCTTCAAGGAAACTTTTTGGATTTTTGTTCTAATTGTCATCCCTAACCTCCAATGAAAATTGTAATACCACAGATATACAATATATCTGTTTACATAAGTGGCTCTTTGGAGGGCCACAAACTATTGTAATATCAAGGGTTTTATTTTGTCTTCCTCCACCAAGAAACAATTTTTGCTCCCTTGGAGACGATTGAGCCCTGTTGATAAAACACACTCTGTGTGTGTATGTATGTATACATTCTATAAACACATATACACATATATAGAAAACAAAGGGTCAGCATGTACTTTCCACTTTCTTCATCACACGTCCTGTGTTGTCTCAATTTCCACAATAATCAAGTACTGATTTTAGCAGGGGAGGAAAAAACAGAGTAGTTCTTTGTCCCTGCGTACATACGTGTGTACGTGCGTGAGTTTTAGTAATGCCAGGTAAGTAAAACCACACACCTAAATGCAAAAAAAAAAAAAAAAAAGGAAAAGAAGAAAGCAAACAGACTTTGAGAATGAATACTAAGTAAGAAAAATGGTTTTGATTAAAACCAATCACAGCAATTCTGATATTTTCCAACATACCAAGGCTCCCAATAGAGGTGAGAGATGTGTTACGGATAATATTTTCTTTCCCTGGGGCGCCTGGGTGCCTCAGTCGGTTGAGTGTCTGACTTCGGCTCAGGTGATGATCTCACAGTCCATGAGTTCAAGCCCCGCATCGGGCTCTGTGCTGACAGCTCAGAGCCTGGAACCTGCTTCGGATTCTGTGTCTCCCTCTCTCTCTGCCCCTCCCCCATTCATGCTCTCTCTCTGTCTCAAAAATAAACAAATATTTTAAAAATATATTTTATTTTCTTGCTATGCTTTTTTTCTAAAAATGCCCATGGTATACTACTAGGGGCAGGATTCAAACCCAAACAGACCATCTGATACTCACCACCATGGGTGTGCCAAGGATAAAGTGTCTAAAACCCAGCCTTCCTCCAAACTGAAACCTACCAGGGTGCTGGAGCTTGAAAACTTAACAAGAATCAACAGCCTTGAAATACTCAGATATGTTAAGAAAGACCTGTCACTTCTGAAGCTCTTCTTTACCCATTAAGGAGAAATAAAGGTAGACTTAGGATGGCCAAGTTGATAACAAAAAAACATGCCCAGCAGGGGGTACAGGGTTGAAGGAGAGAGAAGAAACCAGATATGAGACAGACAATGGAAACCAGAACAAGCCCAGTAATTCAGGATGAAGGGCTGGCTTCTCAAACCTTCTCACCTAATCACTGATGGGGTTTATTCTAGAATCAAAGCTGCCCAGAGTAGAAAGAGCTCCCAGAGTATGTATAATATTCATACATACATATATGTGTGTTTCACAAAACAACACTAATAATTAGGCTCACCATATGCAATACGTCCTGATACCTAAGGCTACCCTATTTCATTACTTTAATGCTGGTCACAGCCCATTAAAATAGTGCCACCATCCACAAATGGGTCATGACCACAGATTAAATAGCACACACATATTCCAAACCCTTTGGTTCACAGATGAGAAAACTAAGTCTCAGGTTAAATCCAAAGTCACAAGGCTACTCCCTTGCAGAACCAGGAGGAGCTCAGACCAAAGCAAATTTTGGCTGTTAAGTCTACTTATGGGAACTCAACTCAACTAATTAGTGTCTCTCTAAAATCTCTTCCTAAATCTCACTGATTATATTTAATCCCTTCCCCTGTTCCTTCTCCCTACATAGTCCAAGGTACCATGTCTCTGGCTTGGATTTTTTTTTTTAAACTCCCAAAGGCCAAGTGCCCTAATATCCCTGTAGATTTCATAGCAGGGTCCCGGGCCAAGTGGTCACCCTGCACCTTCACACCATGAATCTCAGAATCTCCTGAGGTGAGCCACCAGCAACAAGTGTTGAGCTTGCTAAACTGGATAAAAGAACCCTGATGAACAAGGCTAAACTTGGCCTGAAAATGATAGACAATTTCCAAAACAACTGACGGTGGATGAGTCGATTTGGAAGGTCTCGAAAAAGTTGGTGATTCAACTCTATCCAAAGTAAATCCCTCAGGAGTCTGGGGAAACGCTCACATTTAAAGTGTGGTACTGGCGTAAAAATAGACACAAAGGCCAATGGAACAGAATCAAAAGTCCAGAAATAAACCCAAGTATATATGGTCAACTAATATTTGACAAGGGAGCCAAGAACACTCAATGAGGAAGGATAATCTCTTCAATAAATGGCCCTGGGGAAATGGAATATTCACACGCAGTAGAATGAAACTGGATCCCTATTTTACACCGCTCACAAAAAATTAACTTGAAATCGATTAAAGACTTAAAATGGAAGACTTGAAACTATAAATCCTAGAAGAAAACGTAGGGAAAGAGCCCTTGGTTGACTTCTTTAGATATGATACCAAAAGTACAAACAACAAAAGCAAAAATCAACAAATGGAATTATATCAAACTAAAAAGCTTCTGCACAGCAAAAGAAACAATTAAAAAAATGATAAAGTAACCTAAAAAATGGGAGAAAATATTTGCAAATCTGGTAAGGCATTAATATCCAAATTATGTAAGAAACTCTTACAACTCATTCTGGACTCTTATTTATTGGGAGTTTTTTGATAACTGACTCGATTTCTTTGCTGGTTATGGGTGTGTTCAAATTTTCTATTTCTTCCTGTTTGAGTTTTCAAAGTGTGTGGGTGCTTAGGAATTTGTCCATTTCTTCCAGGTTGTCCAGTTTGTTGGCATATAATTTTTCATAGTATTCCCTGATAACTGCTTGTATTTCTGAGGGATTGGTTGTAATAATTCCATTTTCATTCATAATTTTATCTATTTGGGTCCTCTCCCTTTTCTTTTTGAGAAGCCTGGCTAAAGGTTTATCAATTTTGTTTATTTTTTTCAAAAAAACAACTCTTGGTATAACTGATCTGCTCTACTGTTTTTTTAGACTCTATATTGTTTATTTCTGCTCTGATCTTTATTATTTCTCTTCTTCTGCTGGGTTTGGAGTGTCTTTGCTAAAGATGCTGGAGAGGATGTGGACAAACGGGAACCCTCTTGCACTGTCGGTGGGAATGCAAACTGGTGCAGCCACTCTGGAAAACAGTGTGGAGGTTCCTCAAAAAATTAAAAATAGATCTACCCTGTGACCCAGGAATAGCACTGCTAGGAATTTACCCAAGGGACACAGGAGTGCTGATGCACAGGGGCACTTATACCCCAATGTTTATAGCAGCACTTTCAACAATAGCCAAATTATGGAAAGAGCCTAAATGTCCATCAACTGATGAATGGATAAAGAAGTTGTGGTTTATATACACAATGGAATACTACTTGGCAATGAGAAAGAATGAAATATGGCTTATTGTAGCAACGTGGATGGAATTGGAGAGTGTTATGCTAAGTGAAATAAGTTATACAGAGACAGACATATACCATATGTTTTCACTTTTTTTATTTTTTTTAATTTACATCCAAATTAGTTAGCATATAGTGCAACAATGATTTCAGGAGTAGATTCCTTAGTGCCCCTTACCCATTTAGCCCATCCCCCCTCCCACAACCCCTCCAGCAACACTCAGTTTGTTCTCCATACTTATGAGTCTCTTCTGTTTGTCCCCCTCCCTGTTTTTATATTATTTTTGTTTCCCTTCCCTTATGTTCATCTGTTTTGTCTCTTCAAGTCCTCAAAGGAGTGAAGTCATATAATTTTTGTCTTTCTCTAATTTCACTTAGCATAATACCCTCCAGTTCTATCCACATAGTTGCAAATGGCAAGATTTCATTCTTTTTGATTGCTGAGTAATACTCCATTGTGTATATATACCACATCTTCTTTATCCATTCATCCATCGATGGACATTTGGGCTCTTTCCATACTTTGGCTATTGTTCATAGTGCTGCTATAAATATGGGGGTGCATGTGTCCCTTTGAAACAGCACACCTGTATCCTGTGGGATAAATGCCTAGTAGTGCAGTTGCTGGGTTGTAGGGTTCTTCTATTTTTAGTTTTTTTTTTTTTTATTTTTTTTTTTTACGTTTATTTATTTTTGGGACAGAGAGAGACTAGAGCATGAACGGGGGAGGGGCAGAGAGAGAGGGAGACACAGAATCGGAAGCAGGCTCCAGGCTCTGAGCCATCAGCCCAGAGCCCAACGCGGGGCTCGAACTCATGGACCGCGAGATCGTGACCTGAGCCGAAGTCGGACGCTCAACCGACTGAGCCACCCAGGCGCACCTATTTTTAGTTTTTTGAGGAACCTCCATACTGTTTTCCAGACTGGCTGTATCAGTTTGCATTGCCACCAACAATGCAAAAGAGATCCTCTTTCTCCGCATCCTTGCCAACATCTGTTGTTGTCTGAGTTGTTAATGTTAGCCATTCTGACAGGTGTAACATGGTATCTCATTGTGGTTTTGGTTTTGATTTCCCTGATGATGAATGATGTTGAGCACTTTTTCATGTGTTGGCTGGCCATCTGGATGTCTTCTTTGGAGAAGTGTCTATTCATGTCTTTTACCCATTTCTTCACTGCATTATTTGTTTTTTGGTTGTTGAGTTTGATAAGGTCTTTATAGATTTTGGATACTAACCCTTTATCTAATATATCATTTCCAAGTATCTCCTCCCATTCTGTCGGTTGCCTTTTAGTTTTGCTGACTGTTTCCTTCACTGTGCAGAAGCTTTTTATTTTGATGAGGTCCCAGTAGTTCATTTTTGCTTTTGTTTCCCTTGCCTCTGGAGACGTGTTGAGTAAGAAGTTGCTGCAGCCGCCGCTCTGGAAAGCAGTGTGGAGGTTCCTCAGAAAATTAAAAATAGACCTACCCTATGACCCAGCAATAGCACTGCTAGGAATTTATCCAAGGGATACAGGAGTACTGATGCATAGGGGCACCTGTACCCCAATGTTTATAGCGGCACTCTCAACAATAGCCAAATTATGGAAAGAGCCTAAATGTCCATCAACTGATGAATGGATAAAGAAATTGTGGTTTATATACACAATGGAATACTACGTGGCAATGAGAAAAAATGAAATATGGCCTTTTGTAGCAACATGGATGGAACTGGAGAGTGTGATGCTAAGTGAAATAAGCCATACAGAGAAAGACAGATACCATATGGTTTCACTCTTATGTGGATCCTGAGAAACATAACAGAAACCCATGGGGGAGGGGAAGGAAAAAAAGGAAAAAAAAAAAAAAAAAAAGAGGTTAGAGTGGGAGAGAGCCAAAGCATTAGAGACTGTTAAAAACTGAGAACAAACTGAGGGTTGATGGGGGGTGGGAGGGAGGGCAGGGTGGGTGATGGGTATTGAGGAGGGCACCTTTTGGGATGAGCACTGGGTGTTGTATGGAAACCAATTTGACAGTAAATTTCATATATTAAAAAATAAAAAAAAAATAAAATAATAAAATAAAAAAAAAAAAAAAAAAAAAAGAAGTTGCTGCAGCCAAGATCAAAGAGGTTTTTGCCTGCTTTGTCCTCTAGGATTTTGATGGCTTCCTGTCTTACATTTAGGTCTTTCATCCATTTTGAATTTATTTTTGTGTATGATGTAAGAAAGTGATCCAGGTTCATTCTTCTGCATGTCGCTGTCCAGTTTTCCCAGCACCACTTGCTGAAGAGACTGTCTTGATTCCATTGGATATTCTTTCCTGCTTTGTCAAAGATTAGTTGGCCATATGTTTGTGGGTCCATTTCTGGGTTCTCTATTCTGTTCCATTGATCTGAGTGTCTGTTCTTGTGCCAGTACCATACTGTCTTGATGGTTACAACTTTGTAGTATAGCTTGAAGTCTGGGATTGTGATGCCTCCTGCTTTGGTTTTCTGTTTTCAAGACTGTTTTAGCTATTCAGGGTCTTTTCTGGTTCCATACAATTTTTAGGATTATTTGTTCTAGATCTGTGAAGAATGCTGGTGTTATCTTGATAGGGATTGCATTGAATATGTAGATTGCTTTGGGTAGTATCGACATTTTAACGATATTTGTTCTTCCTATCCAGGAACATGGAATCTTTTTCCATTTTTTTTTTTTTTTGTGTCTTCTTCAATTTCTTTCATAAGCTTTCTATAGTCTTCAGTGTATAGATTTTTCACCTCTTTGGTTAGATTTATTCCTAGGTATTTTATGGTTTTTGGTGCAACTGTAAATGGGATTGATTCCTTGATTTCTCTGTCGCTTCATTGTTGGTGTATAGGAATGCAACCAGGGTGGGAGGGAGGGCAGGGTGGGTGATGGGTATTGAGGAGGGCACCTTTTGGGATGAGCACTGGGTGTTGTATGGAAACCAATTTGACAGTAAATTTCATATATTAAAAAATAAATTTAAAAAATTAAAAAAAAAAAGGAATGCAACCAATTTCTGTGTATTGACTTTATATCCTGCAACTTTGCTGAATTCATGAATCAATTCTAGCAGTTTTTTGGTGGAATCTTTTGGGTTTTCCATATAGAGTATCATGTCATCTGCAAAGAGTGAAAGTTTGACCTCCTCCTGGCCAATTTGGATGCCTTTTATTTCTTTGTGTTGTCTAATTGCAGAGGCTAAGACTTTCAATACTATGTTGAATAACAGTGGTGAGAGTGGACATCCCTGTCTTGTTCCTGACCATAGGGGGAAAGCTCTCAGTTTTTCCCCATTGAGAATTATATTAGTGGTGGGTCTTTCATGTATGGCTTTTATGATCTTGAGGTATGATCCTTCTATCTCTACTTTCTTGAGGGTTTTTATCAAGAAAGGATGCTGTATTTTGTCAAATGCTTTCTCTGCATCTATTGAGAGGATCATATGGTTCTTGTCCTTTCTTTTATTGATGTGATGAATCACGTTAATTGTTTTGCGGATATTGAACCAGCCCTGCATCCCAGGTATAAATCCCACTTGGTCCTGGTGAATAGTTTTTTTAATGTATTGTTGGATCCAGTTGGCTAATACCTTGTTGAGGATTTTTGCATCCATGTTCATCAGGGAAACTGGTCTATAGTTCTCCTTTTTAGTGGGGTCTCTGTCTGGTTTTGGAATCAAGGTAATGCTGGCTTCACAGAAAGAGTTTGGAAGTTTTCCTTCCATTTCTATTTTTTGGAACTCCTTAAAGAGATTAGGTGTTAACTCTTCCTTAAATGTTTGGTAGAATTCCCCTGGAAAGCCATGTGGCCCTGGACTATTGTTTTTTCTGGCAGATTTTTTATTACTAATTCGATTTCCTTACTGGTTATGGGTCTGTTCAATTTTTTTATTTCTTCCTGTCCCAGTTTTGGTAGTGTATATGTTTCTAGGAATTTGTCCATTTCTTCCAGATTGCCCATTTTATTGGCATATAATTGCTCATGATATTCTCTTTTTTTTTATTATTTTTTTAATGTTTTATTTATTTTTGAGACAGGGAGAGACAGAACATGAACAGGGGAGGGTCAGAGAGAGGGAGACACAGAATCCGAAACAGGCTCCAGGCTCTGAGCTGTCAGCACAGAGCCCGATGCGGGGCTCGAACTCACGGACCGTGAGATCATGACTTGAGCCGAAGTCAGCCGCTTAACCGACTGAGCCACCCAGGTGCCCCATGATATTCTCTTGTTATTGTTTTTATTTCTGCTGTGTTGGTTGTGATCTCTCCTCTCTCATTCTTGATTTTATTTGTTTGGGTCCTTTCCTTTTTCTTTTTGATCAAAGTGGCTAGTGGTTTATCATCATATGTTTTCAGTCTTACGTGGATCCTGAGAAACTTAACAGAAGACCATGGGGGAAGGGAAGGGGAAAAAAGTTACAGAGAGGGAAGGAGGCAAACCATAAGAGACTCTTAAAAACTGAGAATAAACTGAGGGTTGATGGGGGGTAGGAGGGAGGGGAAAGTGGGTGATGGGCATTGAGGAGGGCATCTGTTGGGATGAGCACTGGGTGTGGGTGTTGAATGGAAACCAATTTCACAATAAGTTTCATATTTAAAAAATAAACAAAAATAAATAAAAGAAGAAACTCTTACAACTCAATAGCAAAAAATCATCATCATCATCCTCTGATTTTTAAATGGGCAGAGAACCTGAATAGACATTTTTTTTTCCAAAGAAGATATACAAATGGCCACCAGGTATATGAAAAGCGCTTAACAATGTCAGTAATCATCAGCGAAATGCAGATCAAAACTGCAATGAGACATCCCCCTCACACCCATTAGAATGGCTATTATCAAAAAAGACAAGAGATGGTAAGCTCTGGTAGGGATACGGAGAAAAGGGAACCCTCGTGCACTGCTGGTTGGAATGTAAGTTGTTGCAACCACTATGGAAAACAGTATGGAGGCTCCTCAAAATAATTAAAATGGAAATTACCAGTATGATCCAGTAATTCTACTTCTCGGTGTGTATCCAAAGGAAATGAAATTACCATCTTGAAGAGATACCTGCACCCCCATGTTTGTAGCAGCATTATTCACAGGAGCCAAGACATGGAAGCAACCTCAGTGCCTATCAATAGATGAATGGATAAAGAAAATGATACCCACATGTGTGTGCACACAATGGAATATTATTCAGCCCTGAAGAAGGAAGGCAATCCTTCCATTACAACATGGATGGACCTTGAGGGGGCATGATGTTGAGTGAAATAAGCCAGAGAAAGACAAATACTGCATGATACCACTTACATGTAGAATCTCAAACCATCAAACATAGAAACAGAGTTGAATGTGGCTGCCAGAAGTTAGGGGTGAGGGAAATGGGGAAACACTGGCCAAAGGATAAAAACTTCTCATTGGAAGGTGAATAAGTTCTGGGGACCTAGTGCACAGCCTAGTCACTGTAGTTAGCAACACCGTAGTATATACGTGAAAGTTGTTGAGAGAACAAATCTTAAATGTTCTCATCACAGAAAAAAAAATTATGTGAGGTGAGGTGACGGATATGTTAACAAAACCTAATTGTGGTATCATTTCACAATACCTATGTGTTAGACCATCACCTTGCACACCTTAAACGTACATGATGTTATATGTCAACTAAAGCTCAAGACAGCTGGAGAAAACCCCCAAAGGTCAGCCTCTCTCACTTCACCTGTTCAACGTAGAGCAAAGATCATGTGTCCAAAGAGCACAGGGAGAGGGGAGGAAGATGCACAGTTGGGAGAAACCACAGCTTCAGACTATGAGTGACCGTCATATATGATCGCGCCTTCCACCAAAATCACTTAAAGACCTTCCAGTGCCTTATCAAGGGAGAAGAATCACTGTCTACAGCATGGCTTCTGACAGGGCAAACTATAGCCTGGGACACCAAACCCAGCCCGGCGGCTATTTTGACAAATAAAGTTTTATTGAAACATCACCATGTCCATGTATTTACCTATTGCCTACGGCTGCTTTTGCTACCATACCACATGGCCCGCACGGCCTGAAATATTCACTGTCTGGCCCCTTACAGAAAAAGTGTGCCAACCTCTAGCTTTCCTGCCTAATTTTAATTTTTTAAATGTTTATTTATATTTTAGAGAGAGAGAGAGAGAGAGAGAGAGAGAGAGACAGAGCGTGAGTGGGGGGAGGGGCAGAGAGAGAGGGAGACACAGAATCCGAAGCAGGCTCCAGGCTCTGAGCTGTCGGCACAGAGCCCGATGAGGGGCTCAAACCCACGAGCTGTAAGATCATGACCTCAGCTGAAGTCAGACGGTTGACCGGCTGAGCCACCCAGGCACCTCCCCCCAACTTTTTTTTAACTTTTTTTAATGTTTACTTATATTTGAGAGAGAGACAGAGCACGCTTCCTGCCTAATTTTTTGTCGTTGTTACTGTAAAATATATATAACATAAAATTTACCATTTTAGCCATTTCTAAGGCTACAGTTTCAGCAGCATTAGGTACATTCACATGTTGTGTGACCATCATCACCATCCACCTCCAGAACCTTTTCATTTCCAAAACTGCAACCCTGTACCCAGTAAACACAAACTCCCAGTAAACACAAACTCCCAGTAAACACGAACTCCCCGTTCCCCTCCCCCAGCCCCCGGCACCCACCCTTCTACTTTTCCTTTTGTGACTGGCTTCTCCTACTTAGCATACCGTGCTTGAGATGCATCCACATCGAAGCATGTGTCACAATTTCATTCCTTTTGACGGCTGAATAATATTCCACCGGGTAGAGAGGCCACATTTTGTTTCTCCACTCATCCGCCCATGGGCACCTAGGCTGCTGCCACCTTGGGGCTGTTGTGAATAGTGCTGCCTCCTGCCTAACTCGAGTCGCCTCCTGCATCACATGCCTCGGTCCCTTAGCCACAGACACCTTCTGTCACCTTCTGTCAATTCCTCAAATGTATCGTGCCCCCTCCCGCCTCTCGGTTAGAATACCCTCCACCTCTACCCCTTCATCATCTTAGCTGCGCCTTAGCCTTCAGTCTAAATTATCACTTCTGGGAACTCGCCCTGACCAGACCCTCCCTAGTCCTCCCCCCCTCCACCTCCCTGCCAGTTCAAACTCGATCAGCTCTATCTGGTCATGAGCTCTGATGGTGTCCTGCCCTGCATCTTTATAGCCTGTAACACTGTGCATAAGCACCGGATACAATTTTATAATACTTCTGTGTGGTTATTTGATTAATGTCAGACTTCAAGAAGCCAAGGCTATGTCTTTTTTTTGCTTCCCATTATACCCCCACCGACTAGCCCAGAGCCTAGAACAAACCACATTTCATTCATTCTAAGAGACACGTATTTTTACATTTATAGCAGGATGCAACCGATAACCAATGTCTTACATCCACCTGCATAAGGCGATGAGCACTCACAAAACACTGGCTCAATCGGTGAAGACGCTCAGAGACAGGTGCCACTCTGAACCCCCAAAGGGGTGGCTGATGCAACAGAAGTGGTCAGGTGGGAGTCCAAGAGAGTCCTGGGACCATGTCAAAAAAGCAACACTTCACAGGCATGTGGGTTCGCTATTGCTTAAGACAGGAGGAAGGGAGAGGGTCTGAGATTGGGACAGGCCCCCTGAGTCCTTCTGCATACCTGCCCAGGCTGGAGAGCCAGCCCTGGATAAAGGCCCGAGTCAAAGGCAAACGAGCACAGCTAGGGAGTGGGGGTCAGGAAATCCCCGAGAGCCCTTGCAATGTCACAAGAAGCCAAAGTGAAGGTCAGATTCAGTCAGGGCCTCTGCACTTTGCTTCCTACAGAAGTCTGGGCCAGGCCTGCTTGCCTTTGGCTCCTCCCAGGACACTCTATGGTGTCTGTGGCTGGTCTCAGCCCTCACATGGGCCTCCACGTACTAGGAATGCGAGGAAACTCTCTCCACTGCCCCCCCACATCCTAGCTGCAGGGATCCCGGAGCAGGGATGCAGGGCTCTTACATACACCAGGTGCCAGATTCAGACTCCTTATGGTATCTCCCGGCAAGATCACAAACTATCATTTTATCTTCTATGCCTTCATGGCGATTTTGTCCGGTGTAAAATTTTAAAACATGCTACCCACTTTCGTAAGCCTGCTTAGCATGTTTTCCCATTTTTAAGACACTGAGAACCAGGGCGCCTGGGTGGCTCAGTCGGTTGGGCGCCTGGGTGGCTCAGTCGGTTGAGCGTCTGACTTCGGCTCAGGTCATGATCTCACAATTTGTGGGTTCGAGTCCCGCATCAGGCTCTGTGCTGACAGCTCGGAGCCTGGAGCCTGCTTCCAATTCTGTGTCTCCCTC
The DNA here is from genome assembly GCF_018350215.1 of Panthera leo. Taxonomy (NCBI): domain Eukaryota; kingdom Metazoa; phylum Chordata; class Mammalia; order Carnivora; family Felidae; genus Panthera; species Panthera leo. The sequence goes on from NC_056690.1 coordinate 14,285,142, forward strand.
TCTCTCTGCACCTAACCTACTCGCATTCTCTTTCTCAAAAATAAATAAACATTTAAAAAATCTTTAAAAAAAGACACTGAGAACCTCCAAAGACTGCAAGGCACCTGGCCACAGTCAGCCTCTGAGGGGCCCTGCAGAGAGCTTCCCGTCCCCTCCTAGCAGCCAGTATGTAGCTACAGACACCATATCACCTTGCCAGCAGCAAGATCCTCCCCAAACCAGAGCCGGGTGCACACGGTACCCACTTTCATGATTTTCTCCCCTGTAGGCTGACCCTAAGCTTCTGTACCAAGACCTCTGCTCCGATAGTCTGGTTCTACTCTCTGACCCACCCCGACCTGGACGTGCCTTTTCATTATAAGCACCGAGCGCGTCCCGTACACATGCGGCCCAGCACGGCAGCCACTTGCCCTAAGGGGCCACTGCACACTTAGAATGCAGGGAGTCTGGACTGAGAGGAGCTGTGGGTGCAAAACACACACTGGATGTCGAAGACTTTGTATGAAAAAGAGAATGCAAAACATTTCCGTGTTATCATCTTACAGTGATTCTATGTTGACGTGGTAATATTTTGATATACTGAGTTAAATGGCACCTATTATAAAAACATCACTTGCTTTGGGGCGCCTGGGTGGCTCCGTCAGTTGAGCGTCCGACTTCGGCTCAGGTCATGATCTCGCGGTCCGTGAGTTCGAGCCCGGCGTCGGGCTCTGTGCTAACAGCTCAGAGCCTGGAGCCTGTTTCAGATTCTGCGTCTCCCTCTCTCTCTGACCCTCCCCTGTTCATGCTGTCTCTTCCTGTCTCAAAAATAAATAAATATTTAAAAAAAAATTTTTTTTTTTTTAAAAACATCACTTGTTTCTTTTTACTCTTTTTAATGCAATATTAGAAAATGGAAGGGTAGGTGTGCAGCTCACAGCCTATTTCTAGGAGCATCCTTGGGATAGACTCCGCAGGGGCCGGCCAGCTTTCCCTGTCAAGGGCCAGATGGCAAACAGTTTCGGCTTTGCAGACCACACTCAACTCAGCCTTGCAGCACAAACCAGCCACAGACCACACACACCGGAACGGTCCTGGCTGTGTTGCCATCAATGCAGATTTGGCCCTCAGGCTGTAGTTTGCTGACCCCAACTGAGGAGGACCCATACTGTAAAAAGGGTCATTTCTGGGGCACCGGGGCGGCTCAGTCGGTTAAGCCCCAGACTCTTGATTTCAGTTCAGGTCATGATCTCAGGGTCATGAAATGGAGCCCTGAATCCGGCTCTGCACCGAGTATGGAGCCGAAGACTCTCTCTCTCCCTCTCTCTCTCTCTACCCCTCCTCTGCCTGCACCACCACGTACGCTCTCTCTCAAAAACAAAATAAAACCTTAAATGAAAATAAAACGTTTTTAAAGGGTCACTTCCGGGAAATGCTATTCATCTTCTCACGGGCCCTCCATGAAAAGCCACCTTTCATTCAAGTGAAGAAGAGAAACACAAGCGCATTCGAGGCTCCCCTAACCTGGCACGGTCCTGGGGCCATGAAGCAGCCCCCAGAAGCCCCGGGGCTCAGCGGCCCCAGGGCACCCACCAAACACACTTACTTGGGCGTGTGGGCCTCGTCTACACGGTGACCCAGCTGGAATTCGTGGGACTTGCTCCGATGCAGGGCGGTGAAACCTGGAATCAAGTGGATCAGTTTCCGGGAGGAGGGCGGCGGGGTCCCCGGGGGCTTCAGCTTGTTCTTCCTCCTCATGGGTGGTGTGCCGGGAGGGGTCACGGTGGTGACGATATTAGGGGTGCGCGGCGGGGTGCGGACCGCGTGCCGCTGCCGGGGCGACGGGGGCAGGGAACGGTGGCCTGACTCCAGCGGCGGTGGCGGGCACAGGCCCGGGTAGGGGTCCACGGTAAGCCTGTCCACATGGGTGTACACGGGGACCCCGGGCGAGGGGCTGGCGTGACAGTAGTGCTGGACGCACTTGGTCTGGACCCTGGGGCTCTGGGAGAGGTGGGTGCGGATCCACGGCGTGGGCTCCGGGGGGCACACGGGGTTGTTCTCCTTCCCCGTCTCCGTGGTGGGCCACTGGATGGTCCAGTCTTGTTTGGAAAGGTTGCCTCCTGAGTTGGAATAAAGGAGCAGAGAGACAACAGATAAGCCTTGAGAAAGCCTGGCAAGTTACCCCACGTGCACGTTCCAGCGTATGTACGTTCCAGCGTATGCACGTTCCAGCGAACGTACCTTACGGCGTATGCACGCTACAGAGAACGTACTTTACACATGCACGTTACCGCGAACGTATCATACGGCGTATTCACGTTACAGCGTATGCACGTTACAGCGAATGCACTTTACAGCATGTGCACGTCACGCTCTATCCACACTGCACTGTGCGTGCATGCTACGCCTTATAGACCTTACGGCCTATGCACATTACATCCTATATACGCTGCGCTGTGTATGAACACCACACCGTGTTCGTACTATACTGCACACACATTTACATAAATTCATCCCCCTTTGGCTCCTCCAGAGAATGAAATCCCTTTGCTGACTCTCTCACTACAACCCCCACTCCACAGCCTTGCCCACCTGCTCTCCTGTAGTTGTGGAGCCCACAAGTCAAATATCCAGAAAAGCAAAGGAGTGAATTCTCGCTTTTGAATTTCCAAGGATCTTAATTCCAGCAGTTTCAGGATGATTGATAGGATTTTCGAGGATAACCTTTCCCTTACGTAGCAATTTTAACAGCTAGCCCTTATATGAGATACAGGAATTCTGCAGAAGTCAAATTTGCCCTGACCTCTTTCTCAGACACTGCACCAACTTCTCCCAGATCTGCTGTGGCTGTGTGCTCGGTCAACCCTCATCCAACACTTTTTTTCTTTCTTTCTTTTTCTTTCTTTCTTTCTTTCTTTCTTTCTCTTTCTTTCTTTCTTTCTTTCTTTCTTTTCTTCCTTCCTTTCTTTCTTCCTTCCTCTTTCTTTCTTTCTTTCTTTCTTTCCTTCTTTCTATGTTTATTTTTGAGAGACAGACACAGAGCACAAGCAGAGGAGGGGCAGAGAGGGACGGAGACCCAGAATCTGAAGCACACTCCAGGCTCTGTGCTGACAGCAGAGAGCCTGATGTAGGGCTCGAACCCAAAAACCATGAGATCATGACCTGAGCCAAAGTCGGGCGCTTAACCACTGAGCCACCCAGGTGTCCCATCATCCAACGCTTTGTGAATGCACCAGGCACTATGCTCCAGAAAGGCATAGCAGACCACACCCAGTCCGGGCTCTCTGGTACCCTAGGTTTAATATTCCACTTAAGGAGAGACACAATAGACCAGAAAACACAGTCATGAAAGGATTTCAGAGGGTGATGAGTGCCGGGAGCGGGGACAACCAGAATGGATGTGATAAGAGAATTAGTAATGGTGAATGGTTACCAAGCTGTGGTTCCTGCCCACTGCAGAACACGACTCAGCCACAAAACGGAATGAACTACTGAGCATGCAGCAACCTGGGTGACTTTCCAGACAACTGCGCTGAGCAGAGAAAGCCAATCCCAGAAGATCCCATTCATATTGCATTTTTGAAATGGCCACATTTTAGAAATGGAGGATAGATTGGTGGTTGCCAGGGTTTAGGGCTGGAGGACACAGGCAGGAGGGACACACACAAGGGACCCTTAGAGCATTGGAACTGTCCAGTATCTTCAACCGTGGTGAAGGACACGTGATCCCACACAGGTGATAAAGTTGCATAGAACTAAATACACACACACACACACACACACACACACACGAGTACACATAAAACTGGGGAGACCCGGACAAGATCAGGAGGTTGCATCAATGTCAATAACCTGGCTGTGACATGGCACTACAATTTTACCAAAAGTTACCAACTGGGAGAAACTGAGCAAACTCGACAAGGGATCTGTTGCGGGCTGAATGTTTGTGTCCCTCCAAAACCCTGACATTGACATCCTAACCCCCTACAGTGATGGCCTTTGGAGGTGGGGCCTTTGGGAGGTAACTGGGTTAAGAGAGGTGGTGAAGGTGGAGCCCTTATAAGGAGATGGAGAGACAGGAAGTCCGAGGAAGGAAAGGCCGTGTGAGACCACAAAAGTGGCTGTCTATCAGCCAGGAAGAAGACTCTCCACAAGAAAACATCTGCCAGCACCTTGATCTTGGACGTCCAGCCTCTAGAACGGTAAGAAATAATGTCTGTTGGTTAAGCCACCCAGTCTGTGGTATTTGTTTTAGCATCAGGATCACTCTGTATTATTTTTTTACAACTGCATGGCAATCTACAATTAGCTCAATACAAATTTCAACTGAAAAAAAACTAAAAGTAAAAGGGTTGGGGGTGGGGCTGGCTTTAGGTAGAGCATTCAGCTCCCTAAGGAAGCCCCATTTAAGCTGGCATTGAGGACAAGAAGGGGATCGCCAACAGCCAAGGAAAGAGCATACAGGTAGGAAGGAGCTTTTTTTTTTTAAGTCCTACAGCCGTTTATTAGGGAAAGAATGGAGGCGTTAAAAAAAATCCCCACTGTCTGAATGCAGCTTGGGATTTTCAGCTCTGGTATAAGTTAAACCAAAAAATAAAAATAAAAATTCCAATTGTGCATTAACATTTTCTCACTCCTCCGCCATACTGAAAGGGTAAATATCAATGTGGTCTACATGCACAGACTCCATGCTAAGTGGACTCCTATCTACGTTAGGGCAGGCACTTTCCTAGGTCCCTTTTTGGGGTGCCTTCTCAAAGGCAGTGTGCCCAAGGTGTGGCAACAATAGGGTGGGTGGCTCAAGGAGAGGCTGAAGGGACAGGTGAGGGACAGACCACCAGGACCGTGCACCAAAATGCAGTGTGGGTTATATGCCAAGTTCAGGGGGAAGCCATTGAGAGTTCTGATGGGAGGTTCCTTTCTCGAACATCCTGCTTGGACAGGGAGAGCCCAAGAAAGGTTTTGCAGGGCTCCAGGCGAGAGGTGTCGCTGGTCCCCACGTGGGTGGTGGCTGCGAAAAGAGAAACCAGTGGGGACCACTGCATGCAAAAGCAGGACCTGGCAGAAGGCGATCGAGTGGCCCCCCCCATCATGGGCCAAGGAAGAGATGAGGGGCAGAAAGAAATTCCAGCTCGTGGCCAACTAGCAATAACGAGAATAATTACTATAAGGACCATAACAAGAGCTGATTTATAGAACATTTGACAGTTTGCAAAGTGCTTTCGTGAAGACTGACTCACTGCCCCATTTTTAATTAAAACTACCCATTTGGTTATTATATATTCATTATAGAAAAATTAGAAAATTCAGATAAGGAAAAAGGCAATGTTGGTCTACAGCCCAGCCATCATCCCTATTAACGTTTGGCTGTGGAGCCTGCCAAATGGTTTGCTGTGCATATTTTTTTAAGAAGTGCGGTAAGATCTTGTTTAATGGTTCGCCTCTGCTTTCTTCACTTGTAATATTAGGACTGCTTTACATCTTATTTAATATTCGTAACTCTGTGGGCAGAGGGCCATTTTGATCTCTACTTTGTAGATAAGGTCATGGGTGTGCAGAGACGAAGATGTACCGATGTCACACCAGAGATGGGGACTGGCAGCTGGGATTCAAACCCAGGGCCTGGGCCACCTCAACAACCAGGACCCTGGGGCATCGACACAGAGGGCTGGGATCCGCATTCACCGAAGGCCCTAGGCCATCATGGATGAGCCAGATGGGAATAGATACCAGAGCAAGGACTCATTTCTGACATGGCTCTCCCTTTTCCCTTCTCCCAGACTTTGCCAGAACATTCTACCAAAGTCACCAACACTATGGTGGTGCGTAAATCTCGAAATTCAGACATAAATACTATTAGCCCAGTGACTAAGAGAGCCAGCTCTGGAGTCTTATGACTTGGCCCTATGTCTGGCTGTGCAGCCCTGGGGCACTCGCCTAACCTCTCTGAGTCAGCTTTATCACCTGCGAAATGGGACAGTAGGACCTGCCTCCGGAGAATCGTATGAGGACATATGTGATAGCACAGGACAGCACCTGACACATGGCAGGAACTCCATAAATGTCAGCTACTCGTATTGTGATTCTCAACACCGTGGTGCTAAGTTGTTACCTCCCCTTTAAAGAGTGTGCACTTGTGTGGAGACGTGTCGTGCCACAGATGTTACCACCATCCTGTGCACCTTCCGGAAGCTGATGCTCAGAGAGGCTGAAGAACTCTGAGCACTGGAGGCAGACAGAGTCAAGCCCAGACCAGCTTCTCTGTTACCCGGAAAGCTCTGGCTTGATGTATTTGCTCAGAAAATATAAACTCATTGTCCGATTCACCTAAATAAAATATGTTTAAGAGAATAAATCTATTTTTTAAATTGTCTGAATCATACACTTCGTTCTAAGGCCACAGAAAAGTACCGTGGGTGTTCTTGCTAGAGCTCTTCCCCCCACCTCCAGGGAAATGGACAAAAATATGGGATTGGGACTCTGAGAGATCTGGTTTAGAACTCTGGTGCCACCAAGGACCAGCTCTGTGACCTCTCTGAGCCTCAGTGTTGGGGTCTGTAAAATGAGAATGATCATAGTTCCCTTGTACGGTAAAGATTAAATGCATTCATTCATCTGAGTATTTCACAAATATTTTTTTAAGTTTATTTTTAAAATTTTGTTTTTGAGAGAGAGAGACAGAGCATGAGCGGGGGAGAAGCAGAGAGAGAAAGAGAGGGAGACACAGAATCTGAAGCAGGCTCCAGGCTCTGAGCTGTCAGCACAGAGCCTGATGCAGGGCTCGAACCCATGGACCATAAGATCATGACCTGAGCCAAAGTCAGAAGCTTAACTGACTGAGCCACACAGGCGCCCCTATTTCATAAATATTGGAATGCCTCTCATATACCAGCCGCTGTTCTAGGCACTGTGATAGGCCGATGAAGTTAAAAAGACCAAGATCCCTGTCCTCTAACAGAACACATGTTCTTAGTGGGGAAACAGATTAAAGGGGGGATGAACAAATAAATGACATATATAATACATTGTCTATAAGATGTCATATAAAATATCTCATCTGTAAGCCAGTGGTAATAAGTGCTATGGAGGAAAAGAAAGTGGGCGTGGCCACAAAAATGTGCTGGGGGACTACTTCAGACAGACCAGGGTGAGGAGGGACAGTGGACACAAGCAAGTATCAGAGTGAGTGAGGAGTGAGTCAATGAGATAAAATGAGTCGCGTCATCAGCACAGAGCCTGGACCACCACATGAGGCAGGCCAACGGGCAGATGGTTGAGGGTGCTGGAGACGTCTATTCTGGATGCCTGCGACTCATCCAATCTGCTCCTCGGGTACTCACTGTGCCAGCCCCTGGGGTGGAGGGTCTGTCTTTCCCCTGCCCTCAGGATGCTCATGGTCTGGCAGGAAGACCGATAATGAAATAATCGCTGTAATTCCACTCTCAGGTACAGACCCAAAGGAAGTGAAAGCAGACACCTGAACGCTTGTATGTGAATGTTCACAGCAGCATGAAGCACAACAGGCAAAAGGTAGAAACAACCCAAATGTCCACTGATCTGACAAATGGATACACAAAATGTGGTATGCCCATGCAATGGAATGCTATTCAGCCGTGAAAAATAAAGTACTGGCAGGTGCTACAGTTTGGATGAACCTCAAACACATTATGCTATGTGTAAGAAGCCACATTACATACGATCCCGTTTATGAAGTGTCCAGAACAGATAGATCTATAGAGACAGAAAGCAGATTTGTGGCTGCCAGGGGCTGGAGGGAAGGCGGAATGGGGAGCTAGTGTTTAATGGGTCCCGGGTTTCCTCTGGGGTGACAAAAATGTTTGGGAACTGGAGAGAGGTGGGTGGTTGAATGCATGAAATGCCACGGAATTATTCACGTTACAATGGCCATTGTTCGGGGTGCCTGGGTGGCTCACTTTAGCGTCTGACTTCAGCTCAGGTTATGACTGGCCATTGTTCTGTGAGCTTCACCTCGATTACATAAGTAAGTAAGTACCCACAATGTGGCAGAGAATCTGACGTCAGAGGAAGTGCAGGTGGGAGCACACGTGAGCGACCCAGCTCCCGGTGGAAGGGTAGAGATAGGCATCCCAGAGGACATGGTACCTACACCCAAACCTTGAGGTTGAAAGAGAACTTGCTAGGAAAGGAATGGAGTTCAGGGTGGAGGAAGGAAGGTCAAGACAGAACAGCAGGGTCAAGGCCAGGAGATGATCAAACATGATGGGTTTGGAGGAAAAGCAGCTCAGTGTGGCTGGAGCTCTCTGGAGGGAGGAAGAAACTCAAGCCAAGACTGGAAATAACGACTAAGGAGGACCATGCAGGGACTTGCTCTCCTAAGTGCAGGGGGCTATTGAGAGGGAGGGGTCAACATGACGGGATCCCCTGCGGCTAGCCTCCCAAAGGAAGGTGGTCCCCTGCAGAGCTCCTTCAGACCTGCAGCAGCCGTCAAACTGGGGAACAGAGGAGGCTAACGCTCTGGTCCGCCACACCACGCAGCTGTGAGCCCAAGGCCCGGACTTCAGCCCTATGCTCATGCCAAGGGAGGGGCTGGAACTTCCCCCAACCATCAACGATCGAAGCCAAGTTCCTTCCTGGCCATACGGCTAGATCCACAAGACCTGAGCCCCCAAATCCCTGCTCATGCCAAGGGAAGGGCTGGCTTTCCCAACAGACAAATGTTGAGAAGTAGTCTGGGGCTGGAAGTCAAAGTTCTGCCCGTCATATCACTGTTATATCCCAGCCCCTGATCACACCCGGGCAGGGGCTGGTGCTTCCCCGATCACGTGGCTTAAAAATCACATAGCCCAATGGGGTCCATTTGCCATCAAGTCCTGCTGGAGCCCAGTGGGATGGCCTTGTCCCTTTGTGATTAAAGCTGTCCCAGAGACCCGGGGGCACGGCTGTGTGGCCATCCATTCTTTGTTTCTCTAATTCCAGTATAGTTAACACACGGTGTTGTATTCGGCTCAGGTGTACAATATAATGATTCAGCAGTCCCATACGTCACCCTGTGCTCATCATGACAAGTGTGCTTCTTAATCCCTATCACCTAGTTCCCCCATCCCTCCACCCACCTCCCCTCTGGTAACCATCAGTTTGTTCTAGATAATTTAGAGTCTCTTACTTGGCTTCTCTCTCTCTCTTTGTTTCCCTTGTTCATTTATTTTGTTTCTTCAATTCCACATGAGTGAAATCATATGGTACTTGTCTTTCTCGTATGTCACTTAGCATTATACTCTCTAGCTCCATCCATGTTGCTGCAAATGGCAGGCTTTCATTCTTTTTTTATGGCTGAGTATTTCATTGTATATATACCACATCTCCCTCATCCATTCATCAATCATTGGACACTTGGGCTGCTTCCATATCTTGGCTATCGTAAATAGTGCTGTTATAAACAGAGGGGTGCATATAATTCCTCTGAATTCGTGTTTTTGTATTCTTTGGATAAATACCCAGAAGTGTGACTGCTGGATTGTAGGGCAGTTCTATTTTTAACTTTTTGAGGAACCTCCATACTGTTTTCCAAAGTGGCTGCACCAGTTTGCATTCCTACCAACAGTGCATGAGGGGTCCCCTTTCTTCACATCCTCGCCATCCAGCTGTTGTTTCTTGCATGTGTTGATTTTAGCCATCCTGACAAGTGTGAGGTGATGTCCCGTTGTGGTTGTGATTTGCATTTGCCTGATGATGAGTGACGATGAGCATCTTTTCATGTGTAGGCAACCATTATTGTGGCCCAACAGGACATGATCAGGGAAGGGGAGGGAAGGGACACGATCAGATGAGCGTTAGGAAAGCTATATGGGCCAGAGTACGGAGGAAGCACTGGACAGATCAGAGGTAGCAGCAAGCCCAGCCTGAGGCCACCGAAGGCATCTAGATGGGAGATGATAAGGACCTGGGGCAGGGTTGGGAGAAGAAGAGACATGGATTGAATGGGCACAAGCAGAGGAGAAAAAAATAGCTAACATTTATTGGAAACATACTGCGTTTTTGACACTGTTGTGTAATTTACATGTAAAAGAATTACATAGCTACACAACAATTCTAGGTAGTAAGCCAAGATCACTCTATTTTATAGATGAGAAAACTGAGGCACAGAGAGGTTAAGTGACTTGTTCAAGACCACACAGCTAGAAGGAAGACAGCTGGGGTTGGAGTCCACATCTTTAAACATGACACTACACCAAGGCTGACCTCCTGATTTCCAGCCTGGGTCACACGGTGGCTGGTGGCACTGATCACAGCGACAGGAGGTACAGGAGAGGGAAACTGCAAAAAGGAGGTGGCAAGCTCAGGGTCACACAGCCTGAGCCCAAGGTTCCTGCAGGACATCAAGGGGAGATGCCTGGGATGTTACAGAACTTCCTGCCACCCCTTCTGCTCCCTAGGAGTCCTAAGACCGCTCCTCAGGAAGAAGTTATTTTTCTAGACTGAGAAAAATGGATCATGAGATTGTAAAACCTCCTGTGTCTGTCCAGAAGTCAGGCTCATCTTAGATTTTTTTTTTTTTTAACAAAGACATGATATGATTGAATCATGTTCTCCCTCTGTCTCCTCTCCCACCGGATCCCCAAGTCTCCAGAGCAGACATTCCATGGCCCTGAATTACAGGTCAGGGACGGGAGGTAATGAGCACATCGCCCCACTCCGTGGCTCCCTCATAAGACAGAGAGACAGCTCTGTGTTTGGAAGACTGGCTTTCGGAACGGAAAGAACAAGAATGAATTCTAAACAAACACCAAGCAAGGAAGTAGAACACCTCAACTTTGCAACACGATGCTTAGAAGTTAACTTGCTCTGACCTTGCCTTGCCATGACTCTGCTTCTTCAGCTGTAAGAGAGGAATCACGCGGAGCTTTTCCCCTAGGCTTGTTCTGAAGATGATAAAGACAACACAAGTAGAGCGTTTAGCGTAATCTCTGGCACCCAGCCAATGTTTCATAAATGTTTATGTAAAATGGGAGTAAAACCATACATTTCACAAGACGCCGGAGAGGATTAAATAAAATAAGCAGATAAATAAACTTGCATCCGGTGACTATATCCCTGACCCTGCCCTACAGAAAACAAATCCATGAAGCCAAAGCCAATGAGTCCTTATGGTAGTTAAACTGTAACCACCAAAAAGACACGTTGAAGCCCTATCCCTCAGTACCCGTGAGTGTGACCTTTGCTAATAAGTTCTCTGCAGATGTAATCAAGTGAAGATGAAGTAACACTGGGTTGGGGGTCCATAAAGGCAATGATTGGTGGCCTTATAAGAAAAGGACACAGGGGTGCCTGGGTGGCTCAGTCGGTTAAGCGTCCAACTTGAGCTCAGGTCATGATCTCACGGTCTGTGAGTTCGAGCCCCACGTCAGGCTCTGTGCTGACAGCTTGGAGCCTGGAGCCTGTTTCAGATTATGTGTCTCTCTCTTTCTCCCTCCTCCCCTGCTCGTGCTCTGTCTCTCTCTTCTCAAAAATAAATAAACGTTAAAAAAAATTTTTTTTAAAAAGAAAAGGACACAAAGGAGACACCATGTGAAGACAGAGGCACAGATTAAAGAGGTGAAGATACGAACCAAGGAACGCCAAAGATTACCAGCAACCCCCAGAAGCTAAGAGACGGGTGGGGAACAGATTCTCCCCCCTGAGACTTCCGAGGGAGCACGACCCTGCCCATACCTTGATTTTAAACTTGGAGCCCCCAGAACTGTGAAGAAATATATTTCTGCTGGTGTTACTTATTTATTTATTTTGAGAGAGACAGAGATAGCATGAGCAGGGGGAGGGGCAGAAAGAGAGGGAGACAGAGGATCCCAAACAGGCTCCACACCGTCAGTGTCCATGCCTGGTGCGGGGCTTGAACTCACAAAGGGTGAGATCACGACCTGAGCCAAACCTAAGAGTTGGATGCTTAACTGAGCCACCCGGGCACCCTTGTTTCTGCTGTTTTCAAGCACCTACTTTGGGTGGCTTTGTTATGGCAGCCCTAAGAAATGAATACAGTCCTCAGCCAGGAGCCAGGGACATTCACTGACTACAGGCTGGGGAGTTACGATATATAAGTTAGCATTTGGAGGGCACCGGCCAGACTCAGGGGGTTCAGTGCTCATCTTACCTGCCCTGTAAGGTAGGTGTTATTGACCCATTTTATAAATGAGCTCTGGGGGGCACCTGGGGGGCTCAGTTGGTTAACCGTCTGACTCTGGCTCAGGTCACGATCTTGCAGTTCGTGAGTCTGAGCCCCGCATCGGGCCCTGTGCTGACAGCTCAGAGCCTGGAGCCTGCTTCCTCAGATTCTGTGTCTCCCTCTCGGTCTCCCCTCCCCCACTTGTGCTCTGTCTCCCCCCCCCCTCACACAAATAAAAATAAACATAAAAAATAAAAAAAAAATTGAAAAGAAAATAAATGAGCTCTGGATGAGAGCTAGGATGTGGCTAATGTCCCATAGTGGATAATAAACCTACACCTTCTCTTCCGTCTTTGTCACATGGCATCCTGCAATTGTGCTGGGACCCACCTTCCCCCGAAGCTTAAGAGTTCCTCCAAACACACACACACACACACACACACACACACACCCTCCACCAGGTTCAAGAAAGCACCGAGTTGCCCCCAAGAATCCCTGCCCTAAAGTTGTTTTAAGTCAGAAAGATGAGCAGAGAGCAAGCAAGCTTTACCCCTACCAAATTCTCCTCTCCATCAATTACTCTTCCTCTCCACCCCTGCATTTCAAAATCAGAAGTTTGGGAATGAAGAAGCCAAGTGCCTCATTTCATTATCCAAATTGCCAGCTGCTCGATTGACAGGGATGCAGCTTCTCTCTGCTGCAGCTTCAGAAGTGTGTTCACTGATGGGCTGTATTATATCAACTCTTCCCCTCTCTCCTTTGATCCTCTTTTTAATAAAGTCTGAGGGAAAAAGGTAATTTTTCATTTTAAATAGGGAAGGTGTGGTACCAAGGTGCTCCGGGGGTTATTAATCGTGGCTTTTGCTATCTTGTCATCCGTTTCTGGAAAATCGTTTTATTTCAAGTCTTGAAATGGGCGGGGAGAAGGGAATAGGTTTTAAGAAATGAAAGGTCTGAGGATTGATTAAAGACATTTCAAGGTGTAAGGGTTTTTCTTTTGACATTCTCCGATAAGGGACTAACAGAAATAAAAGCCATTCTCAAGGGAGAAAATGATTTCAGAAGGTCTAGGCAAGTGTCTAACTTCTTTGTCCCTTCCCATTAAAATTTTATAAACAGGCAAACGTGTGACTTAGAACTTGTCTGAATTTCAGAGCCGGCATCAGAATGCGTATGTGCTTTAGCCCTTCAGAAGCAGAACTGGAAAAAGTCTGCTATTCCAGTAGCTATTACACTACTTGTAATTTTCGTGACTATTTCAAAGCACTTGTTAGTTTAATCCTTACAACTTCCTAACAAGAAACACAGCTTTCAGATGTTGGCTGAATATATTAGATTGAAGTCACTGGAGGAACAACAAAAAAGTTTTTACTTTAATCCTCATAACTTTGCGGCAAGAAACAGAACTTTTAGAGGTAGTTGAAAATGTTTCACTGGAGGGGCGCTGCCTGGGTGGCTCAGTCGATGAAGCAATCAACTCTCGGTTTCAGCTCAGGTCACGATCTCGTGGTTTCATGAGTTCAAGCCCCGCATCGGGCTCGGCACTGACAGCGTGGAGACTGCTTGGGATTCTCTCTTTCTCCCTCTCTCTCTGCCCCTTCCCTGCTCACACTGTCTCTGTCTCTTTCAAAATAAATAAGTATACTTTAAAGAGTTAAAAAAAGAAAATATTTCACTGGAGTCATTGGTAAAGAGAAAAAGTAACAACAATTGTTACTGACACTGATGACAGTTACTATTTATCGAACACTATGTGTCAGATAGTGTTCTAAGTATTTTATATGCATACCTTCACATCATCCTCGTAAGACCCTGGGAGGAAACTTCTGCCGCTGTCTCCATTTCACAGTGAAGGAAGTGGCAATTATCTGAGAGGCTGAGTTACCCAAGATCACACAGCTAGTAAGTGATGGAGTGTGGTTTCCAGTCCGGGTCTATACCCGTCACCATCACAACCTTCCAGGGAGCCTCCTGACACCCTCTGGAAATGAGAGAACTATCCAGAAGGCCCTGGAAAGGCTGAACCGTTTTACACAGACCTTCTAGATCAGCACCAGAAGCAATGCTGTCTGACCCTCCAAAAGTCAAAGATGACACCCGTGTTAGCCACAATTCCTGAAAAAGTGAAACCTGAAGCCCAGGAAGAATGTTTGCGTTTCTGGAAGCAATTGCAAAAAGAAGCAAATAAGGACAAATGAAAAACACAAAGTTGCCAAAGCAATTCAACACTGGCAAGAATCTTAATCTAAGATCTCATTAAAGAGCTCGGCGTCTAGCCAAGCCGTGGGTCCCACTGGGCACTGTTGCCCCCCCACCCCCCACCCCAGTGTCCCCACGTAGGAGCAAAAAAAAATGCATGGACCCCAGTCTGGGCAAGTTATCTGGGAGAATAGACAGGGCAGGGAGCTTGGACTCTGACCCAGTAATGCCTCTCACACCCTGCTCGATACAGCATTTGCGACTTGATTACCCAACGAAACATCCAGAGAGATGAGCCTTTCAGTTACTAACTTCAGGGAAGCTTTCCCGTTCTAATGAAGTTTCTTCTCTATTTGCTAAATTTTAAACACAGAGGCGCAACTCACATCAACCATTTCAAAGTGTAGAATCCAGCGGCATCTGGTACATTTGCAATGTTGCCTCTATCAATTCCAAAAAAAATTTTCATCGCCCCAAGAGACTCCCGTACCCATGAAGCAGCCACTCCTCCTTCCCCCACCTCTTCCCAGCCCCTGGCCACCACCCATCTGTTTTCTGTCTCTCTGGATTTACCTATTCTGGATGTTTCGTGTAAATGGAATCATATAATATGCGGTCTTAGGTAACTGGCTTCTTTCACTTTGAATAAATGTTTTCATCCATGGTGTAGTAGGTGTCTCAGAATCTCCATTCATTCTCGCAGCTGAATAATACTCCATTGTCTGGCTATACCACATACTGTTTATCCGGTCATCACACTTAAGCTGTTTCCACCTGTGGCTATTATGAACAGTGCTGCTATGAATATTTGCATACAACTTATTTGTTCAAACACCTAGTTTTTAATTCTTCGGGGGTATATATCCAGGAGTGGAACTGCTGGGTCCTGTGGTATTTCGACGTTTTAACCTTCTGAAAAACCACTGAACTTTTTCTATAGCAAGCAAGCACCATTTCACATTCCCACCGGCAATTACAAGGTTCTGATTTCTTTTCCTTTATGTTTACTTATTTTTGAGAGCGAGCGAGCTTGCACACAAACAGGGGAGGGACAGAGAGAGAGAAAAAGAGAGAGAGAGAGAATCGGAAGCAGACTCCAGGCTCTGAGCTGTCAGCACAGAGCCCATTGCGGGGCTCGAACCCACAAACTGTGAGATCATGACCCGAGCTGAAGTCGGATGCTCAACCCACTGAGGCACCCAGGCGCCCCAAGGGTTCTGACTTCTATACATCCTAGCCGACTTGTGATTTGTCTTCAATGATGATGACGATGGTGGTGACGACTGCCATCCCAGTGAGCATTTAAGAAAGCACTTTTCATAATGACCCCATAGCTAACGTTCACTGAGTGCTTATTGTGCTCACACACCCTCTTAACCTCATGCCTTGTTACATTTAATTCTCGTTAACAACCCTGTGAGGCTGGTGAGGAGATCGGAGCTTGGAAAAGTTGAAACGCTTGCCCAAGGCCAAGATCTAAACTCTGGCAGTCTGACCCCAGAGCATGTTATCTTGGCTGCTCCATGACAATGACATACGGCATATCTGGATTGATCCTCACAGCCCCCTGGGCGGATACAGGTTATCAGCCCCATTTTTCAGAAGTTGAAACTGAGTCTTGGAGAAGAGCAGGGACCTTCCCCGTGTCCACCCATCTAAAAAGTTTCAGGTCTATCCTCCTCCAAACCCTACGGTGTTTCGCCTCCACTGTGTAAATACTCTGACAATATTTAAGTGTTTTAATTGTCAAGAACAATTAAAATTGTGACCGGGCTGCTTCCTGTCTCCAGATTGAAGAGAACAACTGCGACCATCTGTTGGACATTTGACACTGAAAACGAGGCTTCCTGGTTAATTTCACAGTTAGCATCTATACAGGGAATTTTGCAATAAAACACATCCCAGAGCATCTCGCGGTTAGGACGTTTGATAGAGCCGTGAGCAGCAAGCCCTGGAAGAACTGACGGAAGCCCAAATTCACACGAGTCCAGATCTAGGGGCTCAAGGATAGAAGCAGCACTCAGGGCACCATCTTTAACATCCACGCTGTTGGTAGTAATGGGGCCTGACATTGGGTACTGCAGTCTTGTGGGAACCCTGGTTCTGAACCCCAGTGGCTGTCAGCATCACACTGCAGCCCGCAACAGCCCAATGTGGACAGTGAGCGGAGTAGATTGCACAGTGCGCTAGACCAACACCACGACTGCTGGGATCCACGCGGCCTCGGGCATGGCCCTGCCTGCCTTCCCACTGTGCTGAGCCCTCATCATCATCATTCACCACCTCCACCCTCCTTGTCTGTCTGTCGTCGTCGTCCTCCTCCTCCATTTCCTCAAACCCTCACCACTCAGTGGAATTATTTTGTTATACAGTCAATTTACATTCTTCGCAGTTACACAGTCAAATTTCGTTATTCTACAGGGATGCTGCAAACACTGAACCGTTGTTCCTCATGGAAACACAAGATTAGGTTCCCACAAGCCTCTGCCCCACTTTTGTCAACTGATCCATATGTCATCTCCTTTTATGTGAGTTTCTGTTTAAAGACACCTTATTGAGTATAGATAGTTGATTCATTAACACTGAACTCATGGCCAACAGCACCATCGCTCGTGATAGGGAGCTTGAGCAAAGCATCTGTAACAACGTATTTTTCTCCATAAGGCACCTCGCAGCTTTCTTGTGCTCAGGAACGTGAGACAGCACATCAGTCCTCTGCTCAGGGGTCATTTTAAACACTGAAAACCCCGACAGAAAAAAAACCACAAGAACTGTGGGGAAAGTGGCACTAAATTTAAGACCTCAGAAAGGACTCTTGTTTGCAAACCACTGTAAGAGCAAGCAGACAGTGTTGCCTCCTTGGACCTCAGCTGAGGATGTGAGCAGCACGGGACTCAAATTTTTCACCACACAAATATGGATTTGGGAGATACAAATACACTGTATTTGCAACAAGGAGAATTTGCAAATATGGACTCCAAGAATGATGAGGATTGATGGGAACTGTCTGTTTATTTGCTTACCATCTGTTTTCCCTGCTAAAATACACGTTCTCAGAAGGCAGAGGCCCAGACTTTCTTACCACTGTACTGCCCAGCATCTAACACGGTGCCTGGCAATAAACAAACACAGATTTTTTTTTTTTACGACATATGTGTATATCAAATCATCACATCGTACACTTTAAACCTATACACTGTTATTGGTCAATTACATCTCCACGAATCTGGGGAAAAATTAATAAATATAGATATTTTGTCATGATGCATAAATGACATGTTGCCTCAATGAATATTTGTGACATGAATCAATTGCTGAACACTCATAAATCCTAACGGCCATGACGGATATTATTACTGGTACCACCCATCCTGAATGCAGGAAACAAAGGAGGTGGGAAATGCCTTGTTAGAGCCGAAGTTCCTTTCAAGCCTGGGGTTGCCCTGGGTGGATAAAGTCTTGAGAAATAAAGGTCTGGTGGGACCAAAGAAAGCAGGTGGGAAGATGTCCTTATCCCTGCAGAAGAACGGGCTGCCCCTGGGGCCTCTGAGGAAGGCAAAGGGGGTAACGCTAGGAGGCCCGTCTGGCTCCCATCAGCTCTGAGGGATACGGCAGGAGAGCGTCCACACCAGGAGAGGCCACATTCGAAAAGATAACCTCTGAGGTTCCTCGAATTCCAGCGCTCGGCCCGCCTTTGATTGACAGGCATGCTGTTAGCTTCATAACCTCTTGTGTTGGCAAATTCGAGAAAGCTCAAAGCAACATTAGATCACCTTGCACGCTGCAGAGCACCTTATTTTTATCTCCGGGCAACTGACTTGGAGAACAGCTTTCCCCAATCCTTCCGTCTTCTCCCTCGCCACGTGGATCCAGCGGGGCGGGCAGCTGCCTTCCTCTCTCTCCCAATTTCGCTCTACAGGGACAGTGCTTGTGAGGGCTTTGCAGCCTGGCGCGGTGGGAGGTATATCTTTTGAGGTCATCTTCACAGTCTTGACCCAGAGGCAAAGAGAAATGCGGATCCTCCAGGAAACGGGTGTTGGGTAAACCTTCGTTTCCTCCTCCACCGCTGTTAACAAAGGCGAACACCACCCATGGGCACCATGGGGCTTCTCCAAGACATCTAGATTTAGTGCCTCCTGAGATAACTCCTTGCCCCAGGACAACAGAACCCAGCCAGCTTTGAATCCCAGCTGTGTGACCTGAGGTACGTGGCTTGAGGTCTCTGAACGGCAGTTTCCGCATCTACAACTGAATAATAATGGTACGCACTTTAGAGACGCCCGGGGGCTCAGCCGGTTAAGCGTCTGACTTCGGCTCAGGTCACAATCTCGCGATTCGTGGGTTCGAGCCCCGCGTCGGGCTCTGTGCTGACGGCTCGGAGCCCAGAGCCTGCTTCGGATTCTGTGTCTCCCACTCTCTCTCTCTCTCTGCCCCTCCCCCGCTCAAGCTCTGTCTCCTTCTGTCTCTCAAAGATGAATAAATGTTAAAAAAAAAAAAAAAAAAAAGTATCTGCTTTATAGGCTTGTTTTGAGAATTCATGAAAATAAAGGGCCTTGCACACAGTAGGCCTGTCATTATTGTTACTATCACGGCTGCTGCTGTTTAGCCATCATTCTGTGCCCCCCGCAGGTAGCTATGTGTATACATCTTCGGGTTAGACACCCACTGTGTACAAGGCACTCGGGTCCACAAGATGGATGGCTTCCCCAGCCACACAGAGCTTACGCCCTGCACGCCACATCATAAAGACTTCGCGTGAAAATGAAGCAAAATTGCTCATCAATAATTTTTAGATTGATTATGCGTTGAAATGATACCTTTCTGGAAATACTGGGTTACAGAAAATATAACATAAAATTTAACCTCGTTCCTCAAAAGGCTAAACACAGAATTACCCCCACGATCCAGCAATCCCTAGGTATATACCCCATAAAAATAGAAAGCTGGGACTCAAACAGATACCTGTACACCCATGTTCAAAACAGCACTCATCACAATATCTAAAAGACACAACCCAAGTGTCCATCGACCGATGCATGGATAAACAAAACATAATATATCCATACGGTGGAATATTATTCAGCCATAAAAGAGCATTTTGATACATGCTACCACATGGATGAACCTTGACATTCCCGAACATTGAACACTATGCTGAGATAAGCCAGAAACAAAAAGGACACATATTGTTATGTTTTCCACTTAAACGTGGTACCCAGCGCAGACAACTTCACAGACGGAAGCAGAATAGAGGTTACCAGGGGCTGGGTTGCTGAATGGGTAGAGTTCCAGTTTGAGATGATGGAAAAGATCTGGGGAGGGGCAGTGAACTTACTTAATGCCACTGAATGCACACTTAACAATAAGTTAAAATGGTAAGTTTTATGCTGTGTACATTTACCACAGTAAAAAAAAATTAATGTCACCTATTTCTTTGTGTTTTTTAAATGTGGTTAACTAGAAAATTTTAAGTTACATACATGGTTGGTATTATCTTCCCCTCAGACACACAGTGTCCCACGCGGGTCTAGAAGAGGACGCAGGCACTAAATGCAGAATCATACTTCAGTTACTTAGTTACGAGAGAACAGAAGAAGCTGAGGGCTGGGGAGAGGTTCCTAAGGAGTAACCTTTGAGCTGGGGTCACGTGAACCAGGTAAAGGACGAGAGCAGGTGTCCCAGCCAGAACCGGCATGTGCAAGGAGGGGACCCACAGGAGGAAATGCAAGGGGCCAGTGGGGCCAGGGTGAGGGAAACTGAGGCAGGGGAGGCCAGCAGGGACCTACAGGCCAAGGTGGGGATTTGAGGATTTATCCAGAGGACGAGCACAGATGTTCCCATGACCCTGCAGACCACCCGCTGCACTTGAGTAGCGGATCTGTCCACGTCTGTAGCTCGACCGTGAACTCGGAGGCCACGTCTTGGCATTCTCCATCTCAGCCCGTGGCACAACACTGGCACCAATAAATATTTGCCGGCTCAATCTGGAAGAGGCCCACACAAGTGGGTCCGTCCCCCTAACACCTAACCTTGCCCCGCACCCCGCCTGTCACTGGAGCCCAAACACCCTGTCGAGGATGCTTCCACAGGAATCTCCTAAACCAGAAGCTGCCAAGCCCAGGGGTAAGGAACAAATGCGAAAACTCAAGATATCCCCCCAGGTCTCAACAATAATTAAACCATCTACATTGGTAAAAATCACAGACCAAGATGAAAACAAGAGAGTCTAGATATTAGCAATGGGGGTGCTCTGCCCCAGTTACTGACCCCAGGGGGCAGTCTGATGCTGACAGATAAGGCATCAAGTCTGAGCCGTCCAGGCACTTATTCATCCCACAGGCATTTGCACGGCACTTACCAGGGAGTGAGGACTGGGGAGGTGCTGAGGTCTTGCTCAGCCAGCTTCCTGCCAGCTGTATCTAGACCAGAACCCCCGGCTCAGATCTGGAGTAACTGCTCTTCCGTTGCAGCAGGAACTCCTGGCTATCATATTATCAAGGGTAAATAAGGACGCTAACAGGGGCGCCTGGGTGGCTCAGTTGTTTCAGCATCCGACTTCGGCTCAGGTCATGATCTCCAAGTTCGTGGGTTTGAGCCCCGCATCAGGCTCTGTGCTGACAGCTCAGAGCCTGGAGCCTGCTTCGGATTCTGTGTCTCCTTCTCTCTCTGCCCCTCTCCCGCTTGTACTCTCCCCCAACCTGCCTCTCAAAAATAAATAAATAAACATTTAGGGGCACCTGGGTGGCTCAGTCAGTTGAGCATCCGACTTCAGCTCAGGTCATGATCTCATGGTTCGGGAGTTCGAGCCCCACCTTGGGCTCTGTGCTGACAGCTTAGAGCCTGGAGCCTGCTTCGAATTCTGTGTCTCGATCTCTCTCTGCCCCTCCCCCCCCCTTCTCTCTCTCTTAAAAATAAACATTAGGGGGCGCCTGGGTGGCTCAGTCGGTTAAGCGGCCGACTTCGGCTCAGGTCATGATCTCTCAGTCCGTGAGTTCGAGCCCCGCGTCGGGCTCTGTGCTGACAGCTCGGAGCCTGGAGCCTGTTTCAGATTCTGTGTCTCCCTCTCTCTGACCCTCCCCCGTTCATGCTCTGTCTCTCTGTCTCAAAAATAAATAAACGTTAAAAAAAAAATTTTTTTAATAAATAAACATTAGAAATAAACATTTAAAAAAGAGAGAAAGAAACAAACAAACAAACATTTTTTCAGGACCCACTATGCACCAGAAGCTATGCAGACACCTTGCCTGTACTATCTCATTTTACTCCTCATAGCATTATGAGGTAGAAAATCATTCACAAGGTTCAGATGAGATGGGGGGAGAGGGGGTCCTAAGTTTTACTTGTTTAAGCTATACAGCTACTAAATGAAAAAGCCATTTGGAATCCAGGAACCCAGGAACCCAGAGCTGCTCCTTATCCCTCTTGTGGTGGAGGGACACAGAAGAAGTCCAACTGACAAAAAATTAAAAAAAAAAAAGGATAAACACAGGGAAAGAGCAGGGATGGGAACAAGCCCTCCAGTGCAAGCCTCCCCAGGGCCACCCGAGGATAGTTCAACAGCTGGGCAAGGAAACAGGGTAATGGCCAAAAAATGCCGACATATTTCTGAAAAAAGAAACGACAAAGTAAAATGCACTGTGTTTTAAGGGGAAAATGTTCTCAGGGTGCCTGGGTACCTCATCCGACTCTTCATTTTGACTCAGGTCATGATCTCACAGTTTGTGAGCTCGAGCACCCCATCAGGCTCAGCACTGACAGCACAGAGCCTGCTTGGGATTCTCTGTCTCTCCGTCTCTCTCTGCCCCTCCCCTGCTCGCACCGTCTCTGTCTCTCTCAAAATAAGTAAATAAACTTTCAAAGAAAGGGTAAAATGGTCTCACAAATGACTGAACTCCATAAATATTTCAACGAATACTTACAGAGCCTTCTGTATGCGGATTGCTGTGTTGCTCAGCACTCGGTATACAAGGAACAAATGATAACAGTGACAATGACCACAGCCACCCTTCACTGACAGCTTCCCACTGCGTGCCAGACACGACTCTCAACACTTGCTTACGTTTCCTAACCCAGTCCTTGCAATGGTGCCACAAGGGAGATGCTAAGATTTCCCCATGCTATAGATGAAGGACAGGGGGCATGTGGCCCCTGACCCAAGAGTCCCCTAGCAGGAGAGGGAGGCAAGGGGCCCAGGGAAGCAGCTTTGACACCATGTACATGCTTTAGGCAAGACCCCAGGTAGCGTGACGATGCCCAGGCGAGGGTTTAGATCCTGACTTCACCTCTCTGCGCCTCTGTTTTCTCACCTCTACAATGGGGATAGCATCACCTACCTCACGGGATTGTTATGAGGGTCTAGTGAGCGAACACATAGAAAATACCCACCCCGGTTCTGGTTTTGGCACTGATGGAGGGTGTCCATGGTGGCACCCTATCGTCCCCACTGGGGCCCCCAAAAACTCTGGGAAAAACACAAAGGCAGCTTCCTGAAGGTTCAAAGAATGTAAGTTAACAGCAGGGTGATAGGGGACAGAGATAAAAACGTGAAGAATGACAATTATACGGCAAATGATGCGTTCCCTTCAATTCCCACCCCTGCCTTGAAAGCGGGCAGAACTGTGCATGAGGGTGGGGTGGGGAGTCAATGTTCCAGGGCAGCCCTGCCTTCCATGCAGAGCACCCCAAAACGAGTCCCTGCATGCAGAAGAATGTGAAGAGAATCTTTTTTTTTTTTTTTATTCCCTCTCTCTCAGCCCTGCCCCCATGTCAGCTTAGCCATAAAACTGCACCCACATGAAACAGAAACAACTCAGACACCTAGGCCCCAAGAGAAAACCCGTTCCTTTGGACAGAGGAACTGGGAATAGGGGCCAATAATGGGAGGGAGAATCCACAGGGCTTTTCTCGCCCTCTTTTGTCTCAACACTTCACCGCAAGGACAGGGTCAGCCTCTTAGAACCAGGCAACGGGGCAGGAGGCAAAAGCTTTTGGCCAGAAGAACCAGAGAAAGAAGCCCCTGGGAACCAGAGAATGTGGAAAGGATCCCCAAAAGGCAAGAGCTGGAGAAGGCACTCCCTGACTCTGTATGAGAAACACTCCATGTGCTTAGAACTAACCCAAAGAAGCCTCGCAAAAACTTCGAGAAATGATCTGGCATTGGACCACCACCCACAGAAGGCAAGACAGAATGTGCAGCCTGAACCTAACAGATTGACTACTTAAGAAAATCAAAACAAAACAAACAAACAAAAATCAGTGTTCTCCACGCTCTGGAAAACAGTGTGGAGGTTCCTCAAAAAATTAAAAATAGAACGACCCTACGACCCAGCAATAGCACTGCTAGGAATTTATCCAAAGGACAGAGGAGTGCCGATGCATAGGGGCACATGTACCCCAATGTTTATGGCAGCGCTTTCAACACTAGCCAGATTATGGAAAGAGCCCAAATGTCTATCAAATGATAAATGGATAAAGAAGTTGTGGTTTATACATACAATGGAATACTACTTGGCAATGAGAAAGAATGAAATCTGGCCATTTGCAGCAACGTGGATGGAACTGGAGGGTATTGTGCTAAGTGAAATAAGTCAGTCAGAGAAAGACAGATACCATATGTTTTCACTCATATGTGGGTCTTGAGAAACTTAACAGAAGACCATGGGGGAGGGGAAGGGGGAAAAATAGTTACAGAGAGGGAGGGAGGCAAACCATAAGAGACTCTTAGGTACAGAGAACAAACTGAGGGTTGATCGGAGGGCGGGGGAGAGGGGAAGTGGGTGATGGGCAGGGAGGAGGGCACTTGTTGGGATGAGCACCGGGTGTTGTATGTAAGCCAACTTGACAATAAATTATATATTTTTTTTTATTTAAATTTTTTTTTTAACATTTATTTATTTTTGAGACAGAGAGAGACAGAGCATGAACGGGGGAGGGTCAGAGAGAGAGGGAGACACAGAATCTGAAACAGGCTCCAGGCTCTGAGCAGTCAGCACAGAGCCTGATGCGGGGCTCGAACTCACAAACCGCGAGATCGTGACCTGAGCCGAAGTCAGACGCTTAACCGACTGAGCCACCCAGGCGCCCCAACAATAAATTATATTTTAAAAAAATCAATGTTCTCCAAAGGAGACTCAGAATCTCACAACAGATATTCCAAATGCCCAGGAGATACTCCAAAAACTACTCCAATGTGTATTCATATGATACATACGACAGCTATAATATGAAGAAAGGAGAGCAAAAACCACGATGACTATGTCTTTATACTAAGCACAATATGAAAAACTGGTTCCCACCCTCTGGGTCCTAATAATCTAAGTCTGATTATAATGATACAAACAATCAAATAGAATCAAGAAGCCAAAAGCAATGGGTTACAGCTCCATCAGCCCTCAGTTCCGACATCAAGCATCCTTCCCTGACCACCTCACTGGGGCTGGTCTCCACCCCTCGTTACTCTCCATCCCTGCCTTCCCACTTAGCACAAATTCAAAAGGCGTTATTTGCGGGTTTTGTTTTTAATTTTATCATCGTTCTTCTCCCTATAGACCGTAAGGTCCGTGCACATCAAATTGGTCTTGCTCAGCCTTGGCTCTGGAGCACCTAGTGGAAACTTGGCAGAGAGGTGCTGGAATGAATACGTGGACAAATGGAAAAAAAAAAAAAAGGAAGTCAATCAATCAATTGATTCGTTAGTGAAAGTGAAGTGCAAATGTAGTTTAGGAATGGAAGGGTAGTAACCACGTGGCTAGGCATAAGGAAGCTTCACAGGAGCAAAACTTCTGGACTTCACCGAAACAGGTTAACGAGAAAGGCTGTGATCTCCCCCAGATCTTTAGGCTGGACCTACTAACTGTGGTAAATAGACAGAATGGGGACAAATTACAACAGAAGAGTCTTAAACTACCTCTCTGCTCAATGATATTACCTTTGTGCTTTGTAATCACTTCTAGGACCCTGCACACGGGCCAGAAGCCATTTAAAAGAAGCAATGGGGTGCCTGGGTGGCTCAGTCGGTTGAGCATCCGACTCCGGCTCAGGTCATGATCTCGCGGTCCGTGACTTCGAGCCCCGCGTCAGGCTCTGTGCTGATGGCTCAGCGCCTGGACACTGTTTCAGATTCTGTGTCTCCCTCTCTCTCTGCCCCTCCCCCGTTCATGCTCTGTCTCTCTCTGTCTCAAAAATGAATAAACATTAAAAAAAATTAAAAGAAGCAATTCCCCAATACTTCACTAGCTACCAAAGACAGACCATGTCCATGGAAGGGGAAGAACCATGAGAGAGAAGTCTCTGGAAGACATGGCGGATAGACAGGCAGATTTGGCTTAGTATAAGGCAAATGCTAACAGTTGCTAACAGCCCTTCTGAAAAAGAATATGAGAGGCCTCATAAAGTCAACAACTCCCTGTCTCTAGATGCCTTGGGGAAAAGGTTGCAGAATCATAAATTTAGAGATAAGATTGTCCATTGGATGGGAGATTGGGCTAGATCCATCTTTCCCAAACTGTGTGCCATGGAACACAAATCCTGAAAGTAAGTTTGAGAAAGAACGTGTGCTCTACCCTCCCACTGGAGATTCACAAAGCATATTAGCATCTTAAAGGCTCTGATAAGTCCTACAGAGGAGGACTTGAGCTCTGTGACACTTTGCATCTTTCAAACTTATTTGATCATGGAACTCGAGTCACCGAGTTTCCACCACACGTGGGGGAAACTAATGTTCTACAGAGCACTTTCTTTTTTTTTTTTTTTTTTAATTTTTTTTTTTCAACGTTTTTTATTTATTTTTGGGACAGAGAGAGACAGAGCATGAACGGGGGAGGGGCAGAGAGAGAGGGAGACACAGAATCGGAAACAGGCTCCAGGCTCCGAGCCATCAGCCCAGAGCCTGACGCGGGGCTCGAACTCACAGACCGCGAGATCGTGACCTGGCTGAAGTCGGACGCTTAACCGACTGCGCCACCCAGGCGCCCCTCTACAGAGCACTTTCAAATAACCTGGACTAGAAGATAACTCTGACCTCAACCTGAACATTCTGATCCTCTCCCCATGAAAGAGAAAGACGTACTACAGGCTGGAAGCTCTAGGCCAGTGGGTCTCAAACCTGAGTGTGCGTCTGGATTCCCTGGAGGGTTGTTGAAATACTTATCACGGGGTCCACGCCCAAGGTCCCGATGCCTTGGGCCTGAGGCAGAGTCTGAGATTTTGCACCTCCAACGAGTGTCCCCAGATGGTACCCGTGCTGCTGGTCCAGGGACTTCCATTTGGAAATCATTTATCCAGATGTCGAGATTAAGACCTTTTAGTGTCCCAAACAACCTGAAGTCAGAAAGCTTCATACATCTCACAGTTAGACTCCAAGCCCTATAATTCATTCCAAACACAGGAGGTCATGAAGGAAGGCAAAAAAAAAAAAAAAAAAAAAGAAGAATCTGATCCTTAAGGATGGAGACACAGTCTACAAAGTCCTCTCCAGGCAGAGAAAACCCAGGTGGCATTACAGGGGGAGGCCGATCACTGCCAGCCTGTGCTCAGACCTCTCAGGCTCTAGTGCCATCAGATACTTCCTCATTCCCCCAGACTCTGTGTAGATGCTTTCACTCACGCTGCCTCATCTTTGCCAACAGCTACCACGATTCTCTTCCTACCAGTGGTGAAACTAAGGTTCAGGAGGTAGAGTGGTTGACTAAGGTCACACGGTACAAAGACGAGGAACTGGGGTTTGAACCCAGACCATCTGAGACCGTGTTTGGGACTCTTGCTACTACCTGACTCTCTTCTCACCAGTAGGATGCCCCCCTCTTGGCTACGCTCCAATCCCTGTCTTTACGTCGGGAATGCATTCTTGAGGGAAGCCCCTCCCTTCCACTGACTTCTATAATCAGTTCTGCTCACTTCCACAAAAAGTTACTAAGCGTCAGGTACCCGGAGACACAGCTGTGAGAAAGACAGACGAGGCACCCGTCCCCGCTGGGGTCAGAGCAAAGTCACGCGGACAGACGAATGTCACAAAGCGTGCAACGCCTCATCCACGCACAGACACGTGGCCTGTTTGGCAGCTCAGACGGTGTTTCCGAGAGGAGATGGCGTCAGCGGAACCTTGGAGGGGAGGGACAGTCAGCTGGGGGCTCACTCTCCCAGCGGAGCTCTGGGTGGACCCCTCCACCGTCACCCCTGGCCCCCTGCAACTCCCCCACAACTCTCCAGCCCCATACACAGCACCGCCATCCACTCAGCTGCTTGCGGCCAAAATCTGAGAGCCTTCTGGACGCATCTCTGTCCCTCTCATCCCTCAGAACGCCTGTCCATGCTACCTCCATACACATCCGGAATCCTGCTCTCTTCATCAGTGTTGCCACTGCCTGGTCCAAAGCACCATCAGCTCATGCCTCCTGGCTGGCCTCCTTGCCTCCCCCCCCCCCCACACCCCTCCAACACACTGTCCAACAACTGATCTGGCATGGGTCATATAACAGGCCTTCCCTCACTCCTCTACTGTAAACCTCAATGGCTCCCTATTACGCTTAGAATTCAAATTCCTTCTGGCACCTACAAGCTTCTCTCTCATCCGCAACTCTCCCCTCTCCTCCCTGCCTCCTCCCCCACCCTCTTGCCTCCTGCCACACTGGCCTTCTTTCTCTCCTTCCAATATACTGACTCACCTCAGGGCCTTTGCACTTGCTCATCCCTATCTGGAAAGCTCTTCCCCCCAGATCCTTCAAGAACTGGCTCCCTGTCCTGGAGCTCATTAGCTTCCATGTCACCTTCTCCGGACGGCCTCCCCTCTCCTCCCACTCCCCCCCCCCCCCCCACATTATATCAAAGCTGTATTGTTTCAAAGTACTGAGTCATTCGCTGATTTTTTCTGGTTTATTCATTTACTGTCTGTCTCCCCCAGCTGGAATATAAGCTCCATAAAAACAGGAACTTTATCTTGTTTACTGTTCTCCCACCTAGAACTGAACTTGGCACATAATAGGTCCTCAAATAGCTACTGAATGAGTGAGCGGCCAAAAAACAAAACAAAACAAAACACCTCTGTTTGATGGGACACTGGGCTGATAATGGAGGGAGAGGTACAGCACGCATCTTTCTCAAATGTATTTTCCGGACCCCTACTCTATGGCACACAGTTCTGGAAACACGGATCTACGCTTATCTCCCGTCGAACGGACTGCTGGTGGAAGGCGGGTGCCCTTGATGGCAGGGAGAGCCTTCTGGAGACTGGCAGGGAAGCCAGCAGAGAGATGAGGCCGGCCAGACTAGCCGCGGGTGTAGGGGAGGAGGGACGCAGGTCAACTCGAGAGACATCTGGACGGAACGCGTGACGGATGGGCGTGGACGAGGCAGGGAAGGGAGCCTCACCAATCAAAAGGCCCACGGGCCATCCCACCGCACCGCCCAGATGTGGACGCCGCGTCCAGGCATGGGCTCAACTGGTCCTTATTGACGAACCAGACACGCCTTTTCCGTGTCCCTGTCTGTACTTCTCTCCACCCCCAGGAGATAAGCTGCCCAGCTCGGTGTCCACAGCGAGCGACCGCTTTGTAACCAGGCGGATGTTGACAAAGGGGAAGGACGTGGTGTTTCCGCAATAAACCTATGAGCAGACGCGATGCCTCAGAAGTGAGGCTCTGGGCTCGGACGCAGCCCGCGACACTCCAGGAGACACCTCGGCAGGCCGCCGGACTCTGTGCGCCAGTGGCCACACTCGCAACAGAGATCACGGGAGTCCCTACCTCGAGGATGCTCGTGCCGAGTCCCTGGGACCCCACGTGCCGCGTGCGAGGCGCTGGGCCTGGTGCAGAGCAAGCCCTCGAGCAAGGGGGCTCTTATCAGGGGTCCCGGTCACTCGAGTCAGATCAGCAGCCACTCGCGGCCCTGCGGCCCCTCGCCCTCTGCCCTTGCCCCCGTGTCTGACTCACACCGCGTCCTTCCCCCGTCTTCACTGCTGTTGGCCGCTATTTCTCCAGAGCCGGGATATGTCATAATGTGATTGACGCTCCCAATAGTAAAAATAGCCAGTTATTTTGATGGTGGACGCGTCATCCCTAAAAATAACCGGGTGTCCTGGAAGTGAAGGCGCCACGGCAAACACTGGGTTGCATCAGGCACACACACACACACACATTCATAACACTCACATCAACACACACGTCAATAACACACACATCAATTCTCACATCTCCACACACACAACAGTCACTCTACATGGGCTGGGAAGGCACACCAACTGCAACCAAGGGGCAGAAGGTCCTCTCCTCCTTTATCAAGCTCGCTGGGTCGACAGTGGTGATGTTTTACTAGAGGGCTCTTGTCAGAAGGCAGCCGGACGGGGACAGAACGAGGCAGCCTAACTAACTGGGGATCAGAGAACACCGCTGGTGAACAGCTGTCCCCCAGCCGCGGCGAAGCACTGACTTCCACTCTACCAGCCTCCCTGGACATCATCTGCCACAAGAGAGCCCCTTGTTCTGAGCTGGTGTCAGGCTTCCTTGCTTTAGCAGAGAAATGCCCCCCAGACATATCCTTCTGGCCTGCACTGCAAAGGGATACCGACTCATCATCCTTCAGCCACTGGAAATCCGTCCCTTGCTGTTGGAAGAGCCTGGAAAACCAGGCCTGTGTGCTTCTCTCCCACACACTGCAGAGGCTATGGGCACAGAGTTGTAAAATCTCTAGTATTTTCTGGAAAATAGACGAGGCCCGGCTTGTCGGGGTGGCATCTTTCCAGCAGCAACCCCCACCCTCCTGGCCTCCTTGCAACACCCACTCTGGAAAACGCTGCCACCTTTTCACACAGAGATCTGCACGCCAAGTGGAACGGGCTAGAACACGGGGGAGACGTGACAAGGTTTGCATTTCCAGGACACTGAGACTTTCTGGGAGTGATCCGGAAAGATCCAGATCCCCTCTGGCACCTGGAGAAAATCACCAGCCTCCAAGATGCATGGAAGAGGCCACACCAGCCTGCTGGCAGGAGAACATGAGTTTAGGAGGAGCGCAGGTCAGGGTCAGAAGCCTGTGTTTATTTTTTTAATATTATTTTTACTTCAACTTGCTTTTTTTTTTTTTTTTTTTAATGTTTATTTTTGAGAGAAAGAGAGACAGAATGTGAGCCAGGGAGGGGCTGCGAGAGAGGCAGACACAGAATCCAAAACAGGCTCCAGGCTCTGAGCCATCAGCACAGAGCCCAAGGCGGGGCTCGAACTCACAAACTACGAGATCATGACCTGAGCTGAACTGGGATCCTTAACCCACTGAGCCACCCGGGCGCCCCAGGAAGCCCGTGTTTAAATACCAGCTCTGCTTGTTGCTAGTTAAGCTTTTGTGAGCAAGAGATTGCGTGAGCCTCAGTTTGCTCGTCTGTAAGTCAGGGCAAATGATATCTACCCAGTAAGGTGGTGAGTGAGGACTCAAGGACATAATGCAAGGAAATCACCTAGGATCACATAGTAAGGAGCGAGGTTCCATCCTCTCCATTCCCGACGAAACATGGAAGAGATATAAGCTGTCCCGCACATTTCCACACTCGTATTACACTCCTGAAAGGGCCCAGTGAAGCTGTTTACCCACAAGAGCACATTTTGTTGGGCAAGGAGCACGCTCTTCAGAGTCAAACAGATGTAGGTTCAAATCCAAGCCCTGCCATTTACCAGGCATGTGCCCTTAATTCCAAGCCTCAGTTTCCTCAGTAGTGAAATGGAGCCAGTAATGACCCCCCCACCTCGCTCAACTTGACCCCCTCCACAGATCTCCAATCCAACCCATTTGCCAACAGAGCCAAAAGGTCACAGATCCACTGCTCAGCCCCCAAAGTGCCCGGGATCCCTCTGCACAGGAGGCTCAGCCTACAGTCCCTTTATTCACCGCTCACTCACCGGACAAGCATTTGCGAAACGCTGTCTCTGTGTCGAGTTCAGAACCAGAAGCTGGGAACACACCAGAGAGCAGACACAAGACAGCCCCTGCTTCTCGCGGGACAAACTGCCATCGTGAAAGAAATCGTCACACAAAGACTGGATTTGGGTTCCTCGGAAAGTTAAACATAGGGTTACCACATGCCTCAGCAATTTCGCCGTGAGGTATAAGCACCAGAAATTGAAAGCAGGTATTTACACGACGCCTTATGCACAAATGTTCACGGTCGTTAAAAGCGGGGAAACCACCCAAATGTCCATCGATGGACGAATGGATAAATCAAATGTGTCTCCATCCACACAATGGGGTTTTATTCAGCCATAAACAGGACTGAAACACCGATTCATGCTACAACGTGGATATACCTCGAAAACACACAAAGTGAAAGAAGCCAGACCCAAAAGGGAAAATATTGTAGGATTCCACTTATGTGAAACGTCCAGAACAGACAAATCTAGAGACAGAAAGCAGATTGGTAGCTGCCAGGGACTGGGTGGGGGAGGAAATGGGGAGCGGCTGCTTAATGGGTGTGGTGTTTTGTTTGGGATTAATGAAAATGTTCTGGAATTAGAGGGAGGCGGCAGTGGCACAATATCGTGAATGTACTAAATACCACTGAATGGTTCACTTCAGTTATTGTTCATTTATTTTTTTTTTAGATTCCATTCTTTTGAAGTCATCTCGACACCCAACGTGGGGCTCGAACTCACAACCCTGAGATCAAGAGTCACGTGCTCCATGGGGTGCCTGGGTGGCTCAGTCGGTTAAGCAACCAACTTTTGATTTCGGCTCAGGTCATGATTTCGGGGTTCGTGGGATTGAGACCCGCTTCTGGCTCTGTGCTGACGGCCCAGAGCCTGCTTGAGATTCTCTCTCTCTCTGCCCCTCACCTGCTCACGCATGTGTGTGCTCTCTTCTCTCAATCTCTCTCTCTTAAAATAAATAAACATTAAAAAGAGGGGGAGGGGGGAACAGAGGCTCCAATGGCCTTCTGGACACCACGTCAGATGGTCACAAGAACGAGGAACCGAGATGGCTCTTCTATAGGCATTACTGGGCCCTCACCTGTGCCCAGCCCTGGGGGAGCAGGGACCTCTGAGGAAGGAGTTCCTGTTGGTGCCTCCTCACCTGCTGTTCCTAATTAGCAAACCATAAACCCCCAAGAGTCACAGAGGCCTGGGTGCATGTTCTTTGCAGAGCTGGGGAGGCCAAGCCTCGCTGGCCACTCAGTTGGACAAAAGCAGATCCAGCTGGATGGAGAAGAGGTGGGAAGGGTCTGGGGAGCAGGAAGTGCCTACAGCTGAGGAAAGGCCATGAGGCACCTGCATGGGACTCCTGAGGGGCCCTGGGGCTGAGGAATGTTACGCAATCTGCGTTTCTTACCACGGAAATTGCCCTGGAGGAAGGTAACTGAGAAGTACAGAAGGGGTATGAGATATGCTTGCAGAAGGGGTGCTGAGCAGAGCCACCTGCCGGCCGGGTAACCTCGGACAGGCATGTCAGTCCCCAGCGGCTGCTGTAACACATCACCATAGACTCAGGGGCTCAGCGGAGCACACATCCATTATCTTAAGAGTTCTGGACAGCACAAGTCCAGAATGGGTCTTCCTGGCCTAAAGTCAAAGTGTCGCCAGAGTGGAGGTCCTAGGGAAGAATATTTCCTTGCTGTTTCCAGCTTCTGCAGGCCCCTGTGTTCCTTGACTCACGCCCCCCCCCCCCCCCCCCCCCCCGCTCCACCTTCTAAACCAACCGCATTCATCTTGCAAGCCGGCTCTCTCTTACCCTCCTGCCTTCCCCTTCCTCTTGTAGGGACCCTTGAGATGACACGGGGCCCACTGGATGAGCCAGGATAATCTCTGCATCTCAAGATCCTTAACTTAATCCCGTCTGCAAGGTCCCTTTGGCCATGGAAGATAACATATTCTCAGGGTCCAGAGATTAAGGTGTGGACATCTCTGGGAGGTGGGGGTGGGGGGCATTGTTCTGCTACCACAGCACGCAGCTACCTTCTCCACACTGAGCCTCCGTTTTCTCACCTGTAAAATGGGGACGATACGACAAATAATAGTAATAAATAGCACCAATGTCTGGGTTTGCGTGAGGACAGCGGGAATGATATGATCTCTGAGCACAGCAGCTGAAACACGAGATGTGGGGGGGAGGGGGTGAGTTGGGGTCCCTCTCCTCTTTTCTCCCCCCCTCCCCTACTCTTTACCAGAAAACCCCAGGAGTCTTGGCGCATGTCTGAAATCAGCGTTTGCCAACCTTCTTGTCCAGGTCTGAGGCTCAGGAAGGAGTTCCAGCTGACTCCCAGCCCCAGCTCTGACAAGAGGGTATCATTCTTCATATAAAACTGAAAAATGGATTTCACACCCTCCAATCTGGGAGCAAATGGGATTTTCTAGGCAGCCTTCATTACAGTGTCCCGGTGCCATTCGACTGATAATTGCAATCTGAAACCGGAATTGATAAATCGCCTGTGCATTGTCATTATTGGATGTTTACCTGATCTATCTGATGAATATTAATCCACAAAAAAAAATATTTCCATTCCCGAAGCAATTCAGGGCCAAAGGATGCTTTTCTCCGCCCGCCTCCCCCTCCCACTCCTACAGCAACTGCCGAAACAAGGTACAGAGTTAAGTAATAACAAGCCCTTGTCAGGGTGATTTATTGGGCATGAAAACAAGGAGGGAAGGACTTGAGCTTCTCCTTCATTAAGCAAAACCTGGGGGAAGGAACGCCGCGTTCCTTCCCGGGGGGGTGCGTCTGTCGCACAGATAGGTAGAGTCTGCAGGTTGGGGAGACAGTTTGGACAACACAGATCATAGTCCTGTCGCCGCGGCTTCTGAAGGAGGTACCAGTTACCTCCCGTGTACCCCGTGCCACCCTGGGGAGCTTATACACAAGCACCTGCTGTGACGCAGGTCTTCTGGACGAGCATTCATCCTCACTGCTTAATCTGTGAGACTGGGCCCATCACTGTCCCCATTTTACAGATGTGCATACTGAGGCTCAGGGAGGACAAGGTTCCACTGCTAGAAAGCGGCAGAGCTGTATGGGGGACCCAAGTTTGACTCCCCAAGACAGTGCTCCTTCCACTACACTGGCAGTTTGGCAAACTGCAGCCTGAGACCAGACTACCTATTTTCGTGGGGGGGATGTTTCCGGAACACGGCCACGTTGGTTCGTTTACATATTGCATATGGCCGACTTCACCAAACTGCAACGGCAGAGGTGAGGAGCTGCGACTGAGACCACACGGCTTTGAAAACCTACAGTATCACTGTCCAGTCCTTTAAGGAAAAGCGTGCTGACCCCTGCCGGGATACCACCTGCCAGCACGCAGACAGTCCACTTGGAGCACCCCCCGCTCAGCAAATAGTAGCCAGAATAATCATTGTCGTTATTACCGATTTTGTGGTTTTGTCGTCATGGTTATCATTGTGCTGCTCTCACTATCTTTACCTCCTCGGGAAAGACAAATCTTTCCGACCGTCCCATCACGTAACCAGCCTTCAAGATAATAAGTGTCGTGTTTCCTGCAGTAAATCAGAAGACCCTTCAACATAGTTAGCAATAGTTTAAGTCGCTCCCTGCTTCTGGGTCCTTACTAGGAATCGAGACCACAGCTGTGGCCTTCAAGAGGCTCTTCCGAAAGCGTGAGCAGGGCTCTCCTTCCCATCACAGACCAATGCCAGGGGTGCCCAAAGGCACACAGTTAGAAAAGGTGAAAGCTAGTCACTGGGGCAGGCCATAGGTGGGAATGGCTCAGAGTAGGGGCATCTTCAGACGTCCTGCCTTGCTGGCCTTGGCCAACCTAGCCACCTTGGAAGCTGGGAAAGAACTCTTGAATCCTGAGCTGGGGATCGATCATCCCGGGGAGTCAAGGACTTGGGGGATGATCTCTAGGGATGCGGGACTCTCTCTGCTCAAACCAGGAAAGTCCCAGGCAAACCAGAAGGAGTTGGCCATCCACTGCCCGAGACATCTGGGGCTCACCTCATCAGAAACAGACGGGAAGCCCTGGGGTGCATGGCCGGGGCGGGGGCGGGTGTGGGGGCTCAGTTGGTTAAGCGTCCAACTCTTGATTTCAGCTCAGGTCATGATCTCATGGTTCGTGAGTTTGAGCCCCAAGTTGGGCTCTGTGCTGACAGTGCGTAACCTGCTTAGGATCCTCTCTCTCCCTCTCTGCCCCTCCCTCACTTATGCTCTCTATCTCTCTCTCTCTCTCAAAAATAAGTAAACAAAAAAAAAAGGAAGGAAGGAAGGAAGGAAGGAAGGAAGGAAGGAGGAAAGATGGGAAGCTCTAATGAAGCCAACCATAAACTCTTAATTTAAGGGACCCACTTGTTGAATCCTAACCCCCCCCCCCCCCCCCACAGACACACCTTTGTCAGGACTGGCTAAGCTGTGCTCAATTTGAATTCTGAACATCAAAGGGCCCCCTCTGAGCCATCTTGGGCCAAGAGGAGCAGGTCTGGCCCTCCCCGTCACTCTGGGAGCAGAGACAGGGAAGAGTTGAAAGTACAGAACCCCCTTCTCCCCCCCACCACTTCCACTTGCTAGTTGAACGAGTGTGGGCAAGTTACTCCTGCCTCTGAGCCCCAGCGCCCTCCTCTGCAAAACAGGGTCAATCAAAATACTTATTTCATAGAACTGGTGTCAGGATTAAATGAGTTAAAATGACCAGAGGACATACAAGAGAGCTTGATTCTCAATCAGTACCTTGTGCTGGGTGGGCTTAAAAAAGATCTCTCTGGGGCGCCTGGGTGGCGCAGTCGGTTAAGCGTCCGACTTCAGCCAGGTCACGATCTTGCGGTCTGTGAGTTCGAGCCCCGCATCGGGCTCTGGGCTGATGGCTCGGAGCCTGGAGCCTGTTTCCGATTCTGTGTCTCCCTCTCTCTCTGCCCCTCCCCCGTTCATGCTCTGTCTCTCTCTGTTCCAAAAATAAATAAAAAACGTTGAAAAAAAAAAAAAATTAAAAAAGATCTCTGCACCTGAACTTGTGTCTGTGTTGATTTATTTGCATTTCAGGCCCCGGCTAAGTGTGGTCCCGGGACCAGTGGCAGCAGCATCACACAGGAGCTGGTTAAGCGTGAAGATTCTCACACCCCATCCGGAACCTGCTGAACCTGCCCCTTCCCTGGAACATGCTCCCTGAGTGATTCACGTGCACAATAGAACATGAGCGCTGTTTTAAAGTCTGGCATTTCCTGACCGTTGAAACTCAGGAGGGATGTGGGTATAAAGAAGGAACGCGGGAGGGGAGGGCGGGATTCAGGAGACACTTGCTCTGGCCCTGGTTTTGCTGCTCACCTGCCGACATGTTCTAATCCCCTGCTTCCTGCTGCCCTGACCCCACCAAAGACCAATTATATCAGCTCTGGGGGGTGGAGCTCAGGCAGCCAGGGTTTTAAAAGATCCCCAGGTCGTTGCAATCGTAGCCTGGGGTGAGACTCCCTGTTCCAGTCCAGAATGGATCCCCAAATCCGTTCAGTTCTATGTCCCGCTGTCCACACTGACAGAGTCAGACTGAGGACTTTTTTAAATTGAGGTGAAATTCACATAACATAAAATTCACCATTTTAACGTACACACTTCAGCAGTATTTACATTCACAATGCTGTGCAACCAACACCTCTATCTAGATCCAGAACGTTTCCATCACCCCCAAAGGAGAGACCATACCCATTAGCAGTCACTCCCCAACCCCCCTTCCCCAGCCCCTGGCAACCAGCCATCTGCTTTCTGCCTCTATGGGTTTATCTGTTCTGGACTTTTCACAGAAATGGAATCATACAATACGTGGCCTTTCGTGACTGGCTTCGGTCACTCAGCCTAATGTTTTTGAGGTTCACCCACATTTTAGCAGGTGTCGAAACGCCACTCCTTTTAAATCACATTCAGACTCTAGTGTTCTGTGAATCAAAACTCAAATTAATCCCTGTGGAGGCTTCAAGCCTGTAGAACAGGCTTCACTGTAGAACATTCCCCAAGCTGGACCTCAAGAACAGGCATCTTGCTTTCCAGAGTGACTGTGCCCCCACGCCTGTCACCTACCTTCCCCCCCACCGCACCCCCTCCCCGTCAGGATCCATTACAAGAGGGATGTGGGTCACGCAAACCTGTTCCGCTCAGCCCCACTCAGACTCAGCCAGAGCAACTGTGACACTTCCTTTTCATGGTGGGGAATGCGCAGGGCCACAAGGAGGCTTCGAGGCCCTGATGAAACCCGACAGCTGATCATTCTCACATGCCTGCTCCAGAAACAAAGGGAGGAGAAAACGAAGCAGACGTTTCCTGGGCCTCTCAGGGAAACTCACGGCTGTACTGTATCTTAGAAACCCTCCTCCCAATTGCACCTGACCACCAGGATGTCCCCTTGCCACCTGAAAACCACGGAGTGGGGACTTGAGTGTGATGTAGACAAAAGAGAGACGGGGGGGAGAAGATGCACAATAAAACCACTCTCACTGTAGAACATTCCCCAAACTGGACTCCGCCAAATAAAACTCCTCCACAATGCATCGACAGGTGCCATGGGAAAGAGAGATCCAATGCTCTAACAATTTTGGGTATCACTGTATGTCAGCAACTCACTCTGGAGAGTCTCCAAGCAAGTTTGTAAATTAAAGGCTCTGACAAGTCCTGCAAGAAAGGAAATTATACTCATTTTATTTAATGCATCTGATCAAGGAAATATTTCTCTGTGTGAGGGAACCCTCATCTATAAATGCATCTTAGGAGTCCCTACACAGAATGAATCCTTTGTTTAACAAGTGTTTCTTGAGAACCTACTATATGCCAGGCACGATTCGAGGGATTAAGGGTGTGGTGGTAGAAAAGATAGTTACAATCCTGCACCCAAAGAGCTTCCATTCTAGTAGGTGGAAATGGATAATAAAAAAGTAAATCAATAAACCAGAAAATCCTGAAATCCACTCTTTCAGTGGAAAAGAAAGATCTCTATTCAAACCTTCCCTGCCTCCTCCAATCAGGGGTAACGGCTCCCTCTTTTAGCTCCTACAATATTTGCGATCTGCACCATTCAGAAGGTAATTAATTGTGCTCTGCCTATGACAGCACCCTAATAATTATGCCAAGATTTCATAATCTCTCGGGTTATTAAGTTTCCCTGTTTTATGTCTTGTTTTCTCTGTCACACTGAAAACTCCTTTTGGGGAAGGAAAGTAGTCTCTGCTTGCACCCTCCTGACCCCCCACTGTGTGCAGTCCAAAGAAGGTGTTCTGGAAGTCTCTCTGCGTGGAGTATGATGAATCTATATGACATATACGGCCCTCTCCTAGGGCCCTCAGATCTACCACTGCAGAACCACAGAGGTGGGGCCCCGCCGTCTGCATTTTAGCCGGCCTTCCAGATGATTCTGAGGCACACTCAAGTTCAGGAACCACTAGCCTAAGGTCTCCACCACGGCCTCTTAGAGACTGGGGTCAAATCCCGGATCCAACCTTCATTCGTTGTGTGACCATGAGCAAGTTCTACAACGTCGCTAAACCTCAGTTTTCCTCATCTCTGAAATGGGGATACAAATAGTACCGAACTCAGAGGGCTAGTATGAGGATCAGGTGAGCTTTTCACTGAAAGAGGCTTAGCCCAGGGCTGGGCACACAGCTGAGGCCCAATCCCGGCTAGATCTCACCGACCAATATTATTACTAAGAAAACAGGGCATGTCTGTCTAATTGCATCTCGAACTGAGGCCCCTGCCCATCTCCCCTCTCCCCCAACCCCATTCCGGGGAACAACTTGCTGAGCCTCCAACACACCAGCTCATCCCCACCCTGGCTGGCCAAACACAGAAAAACTCCTCTCTTTCCTCCGAAGCCAACATTACACATCATTTCCCAGACTCCTTTGCAGTTAACGCTCTGGCCAACAGAACAGGGACAGAACTGAGACCTGGTCCCTCAAAACATCCACTGCAACCTCCGACTCCCACCCCATCGCCCACCTTCCCTCTGGGTGCCAATATCCAGGGCAGCCTGGTAGCTACATGTTGAAGACAGTGGCTCCCGGGTCCCGGGCTCTGAATGACCCTTTGGAGCAGAGCACTTGCCCTGCCTCCAAAGCACAAGCAACCAATTTGGATTTTACGTGACTTAGAAATTAAGGGGCGCCTGGGTGGCTCATGTGGTTACGCGTCCGACTTCAGCTCAGGCCATGATCTCACAGCTCATGAGTTCAAGCCCCGCGTGGGGTTCTGTGCCGACAGCTCGGAGCCTGGAGCCTGCTTCAGATTCTGTGTCTCCCTCTCTCTCTGCCCCTCCCCTGCTCACGCTCTGTCTTTCAAAAATAAATAAACGTTATAAAGAAATTAACTCCTACTCTGTTTAGCTCCTGAGACTTACCTTCACCGACAGCCAGCATTGCCTTAATTAATACATCACCTTAGAGGTTTATAGTTGTTCTTCCCTTTTCCAGAAGTTTCTTCCAGGATTCTGTAGATGCTGCATGTACTGCAGTACTGTTGACATCTGGGGCTGGGTGATGCTTTGTGAGGGGGGTTGTCCTGTGCACAGCAGCACCCCGGGCCTGTACCCACTAGAGACTGGGAACTCTCCCATCCCCAAGCTGTGACAACCAAAACTGCGTCCCGAGACTGCCAAGCTGAGGCACTGCTGACTTCTCAGAAAGCACTTCCCTGGCTGCCCAACCTAAACGTGATCCGCTCACCTCATCCACACCCCCCTCCATCCCCTCACCCTGCCTGTTGGTTGTCGTTCGTTCATAAAACGTGCCAGTGGGTGGCACCAGGCTATTCGTTAGTTTACTTGTCTGTGGACTCTCTGCCCTGCTCCAACATGAGTCCCGTGCGAGCCCTGCCCATCCTGTTCTGCACTTTGTCCCTCCCGCTAGCTCAGCACCCCGTACCCAGTGGGGGGACTCCATACATATCTGCTGAAGGAACGACAGGTGAATGGGACGTCAAGGTGGCCAGTGGGCTGGGACGGCAGGGCTGGAACTCAGGGGAAAGATCCCATGGTTTGACCCCAGTTAACGCAATGATTCACAAAGCACAAGTTGACTCAGGTAATTGGGAAGCAAGAATCAGCATCCATTTCGTCAGCCATGGAGCATTTGTGAGGTTCAATCCCTGTGGCTCTATCCACAGCCGCTGGAAGGAAAAGGTGTCCAGCCTGCCTCTCCATCAAGGCCACGACCCCTCGGGGACTGAGCACCGGTGAGCGGCTAGCCAAGGGGACCCACCCAGCTGTCCTGGTTTTCAACCTCCCTGTCAAACAGCAAAGTCCACGTCATTCATGAGCTAGGACTCCATTAATCCAGACTCTGCAGCGTCTCGACCCAACACCGGTTTAATATAAAATGAATCATTTCTTATTCTGGAGGAGATACCTGACTGGCAATCCAACGATCACAGCTTCCCCTGCCCCCCACCTTAACATTCCCAGCTAGTATGCAGAAGGAAGGAAGGGCAGATGGAAGGAAGGAAGGGCAGAAGGAAGGAAGGAAGGAAGGACAGAAGGAAGGGCAGAAGGAAGGAAGGAAAGAAGGAAGGAAGGGCAGAAGGAAGGAAGGAAGGAAAGAAGGAAGGGCGGAAGGAAGGAAGGAAAGAAGGAAGGAAGGGCAGAAGGAAGGAAGGAAGGAAAGAAGGAAGGAAGGAAGGGCAGAAGGAAGGAAGGGCAGAAGGAAGGAAGGGCAGATGGAAGGAAGGAAGGGCAGAAGGAAGGGCAGAAGGAAGGAAAGAAGGAAGGGCGAAAGGAAGGAAGGAAGGAAGGAAGGAAGGAAGGAAGGAAGGGCAGAAGGAAGGAAGGAAGGAAGGAAGGAAGGAAGGAAGGAAGGAAGGGCAGTCACAGCATTATGGGGATGGTCACACCACACTTAACCATCCCAGACCTTCAGCAAAGTCCTCATTTTGTTTCTGTTGTGGGGAATTATTTTTGGTTGCTTTTAGAAAAGAGAAAACAGAAACTAAAAACAAAACAAGTAGAGTTAATGAGCTTATAAAAACGAAGCTAAAAATAAGTGAACAAATAATGTTGTGAAACAAAATACAATTAAATCAAAATTAAGATGCGCTGGGATGTTTTTTTAAAGAGTGTCAAACTCAAGAAATTGATGAGTCCTCACAGAATCCACCAAAGAAGGGATTTCTCCCCTGCTCTCCAACTGATGCCAGGTCTCAGCTCAAACCCTCTTGGCCCCGGGTACTTTAGAGGCCCCTCGCGTGGAGGGCAGGCCTGGCTAAGAGAAAGTTCTTCCCTGTACGAAGCCCAACTCCAGGTAAGGTGACTGCCACCCTCCTGCCCCTGCTCTGCCCTCTACACGCACAGCGCACAGCCCCCTCTGCCCTGTGACAGCCCTTCTTCTCTGTGACAGTGCAGTGTGAGTGTGTCCCCACTTCTGCTTCAGAATAAAGCCCTTGAGTTCCTTCAACCATCCTGCAAGCGAAGCAACTTGGGGGAAGGGCTAACTTTAGCTCAGTGCTTCTCAAACTGGGGCTCCCGAACCGGCAGCATCGGCATCATGTGGGAACTCATTAACAATGCAAGCTCCCAGGCCCCACCCCAGAACTAGCGAATCAGGAATTCTTGTGGTAGAGCCCAGCAGTCTGTTTTTTTTACAGGCCCTCCTGGGAATTCCTTTTTTTTTTCTTTAAGTTTATTCATTTATTTTGAGAGAGAGAGAGAGAGAGAGAGAGAGAGAGAGAAAGCACAAGCAGGGGAGGAGAAGAGGCAGAGAGAGAGAGAGAGAGAGAATCCCAAGCAGGCTCCGTGCTGTCAGCGCAGAGCCTGATGTGGGGCTCGAACTCACGAACTGTGAGATCGTGACCTGAGCTGAAACCAAGAGTCAGATGCTTAACCGACTGAGCCACCCAGGCGTCCCCACGGCTCAAGTTTGAAAACCACTCCTTCACATCGGGACAGCTCTTAGCAAGCTACTTTAACCTCTCTCTGCCTCAGTTTCCTCTCTATAAAATGGGGATCTTAGAAGGATCCACGTCACAGGGTGGTGTGAATATCCGTGCGATAAGGTATGTATGATGGGGTTAACACCGTGCCTGGCGCCTGGTTAGAAGGTCAGTAAAAGGTGCTTCTCGTGACTGCTATTGTCACCAGCTGTTTGCTAAGGCTGAGCAGCCACAGAGAGGAGGGGTCCTAAGGTGGCGGAGGGCGTCTTAGGTTTGCCTGTTTAGAAGAGGAGAGGCTTTGGCGATTCTGCAGGAATTGAGAGCATCTCCTGGACAGTTCACAGCCCCGCCTGGAACTTGGAAAAGGCCTTCATTATTCTCATCTCCTTCAGCAGGCCGCTGGGGGCCAGACCACTGAGTTCTGCATGAAATAGGTTAAAGTCCCCAGCGTGACAAATTCCTTGTTCATTTTCACAAACTACTTACCTTTGGAAGCTCTGAAGGCTCCCTGTCCATTAGGGAAACCACCAGCCACACAAGACTACGGAGGACTCGACATGTGGCTCCTTGAACTGAGATGGGCTATAAGTATAAATCTACACCAGACTGCAAAGTCTTAGCAAGAAATAAAAGAATGTAAAATATCTCAATAATTTTTTATCTTCGTGACATAATACAAGTATATCTTGCAGGTACTTTGGTTAAATAAAACATATTAAGGTTACCTGTCCATACATTTCATCGCAATCCCTATCAAAATTCAAATGCACTTTCCACAGAAATAGAAACAAAAAAGGAAACAATCTTAAAATGTATCTGAAACCACAAAAGATCCCAAAGAGCCAAAGCAGTCTTGAGAAAGAACAAAGCTGGAGGCATCATGTCTCCCGATTTCAAATTATACTACAAAATGGCATTAAAAACAGATACACAGACCAATGGAACAGAAGCGAGAGCCCAGAAATAAACCCATGCGTGTGTGGTCAACTAATATTTGACAAGGGAGCCAAGAATACACAACGGAAAAAGAACAGTCTCTTCAATACATGGTATTGGGAGAACTGGACATCCATATACAAAGGAATGAAATTGAGTTCCTAACTCACACCTATCACAAAAATTAACACTAAATGGATAAAGGATTTAAATGTAAAATGTGAGGGGTGCCTGGGTGGCTCAGTCAGTTAAGTGTCCAACTTCGGCTCAGGTCATGATCTCAAGGTTCATGAGTTCGAGCCCCGCATCGGGCTCTGCGCTGACAGCTCAGAGCCTGGAACCTGCTTCACATTCTGTGTCTCCCTCTCTCTCTGCCCCTCCCCTGCTCATGCTCACACTCCCTATCTCTCTCTCTCTCTCTCTCAAAAAGAAATATACATTAAAAAATGTTAATGTAAAATGTGAAACAATAAAACTCCTAGAAGAAAATATAAAGGAAAAAGTCCCTTGACATTGGTCTTGGGAATGATTTTTTTTGACGTGGCACCAAAATCACAAGCAACAAAGGCAAAAATCAATAGGATGACACCAAACTAAAAATCTTCTATACAGCAAAAGAAACAATCAACCAAATGAAAAGGCAACCTATGGAACAGGAGAAAATATTTCCAAACCGAAATGTGTAAGGAACTCCAATGAACTTGATGGCCAAAAAGGAAAACATCTGATTAAAAAATGGGCAGAGGACTCAGACATTTTTCCAAAGACATACAACTGGCCAATAAGTACAAGAAAGGGTGTTTCAACATCACCCATCATCTGGGAACTGCAAATCAAAACTGCATGAAGGTATTACCTCCCACCTGTTAGATTGGATATTACCAAAAACAACAACAACAACAACAAAACACACACAAAAACAAAAACAAAACAAAAAAGAGAGATAACAAGTATTAACGAGCATGTGGAGAAAAGGGAGCCCTCGTGCACTGTTGGTGGGAATGCAAACTGGTGCAGCCACTATGGAAAACAGTACGAAGGTTCCTCCAAAAAATTAAAGGGAGGACCACCCCGCGAGCCAACAATCTCACTTTTAGGTGTACATCCAAAGGAGATGAAATCACTTCCTCAAACAGGTATCTGTACCCCCACCTGCACCACAGCATTATTCGTAATAGGCAAGTTAACCTCAGTGTTCATCAATGAATGGATAAAGAAAATGTGATTGATGATTGATAGATAGATAGATAGATAGATAGACGACATAGAGATAAATGGAATATTATTCACCCACAAAAAAGGAAGGAAATCCTGTCATTTGCAACAACACGGATGAACCTTGAGGGCCTTATGCTAAGTGAAATAAGCCAGTCAGAGAAAGACAAACACTAAATACTGCATGAGCTCACTTTTATGTGGAATCTGGACACATCAGACTCAGGAACAGAGAGTCAAAAATGGTGGTTGCCAGGGACTCGAGGCGTGGGGGCAGTGGGGAGACGTCGGTCAGGGTATAAACTTTCAGTTACAAATGAATACGTTTCTGACATCTAACGGACGGCCTGGTGACTACGGCTT
The DNA here is from genome assembly GCF_018350215.1 of Panthera leo. Classification (NCBI taxonomy): domain Eukaryota; kingdom Metazoa; phylum Chordata; class Mammalia; order Carnivora; family Felidae; genus Panthera; species Panthera leo. The sequence goes on from NC_056690.1 coordinate 14,329,786, forward strand.
ACGGGGCTCCATCATATCCTCCAGTTGCTATGAGAGCAGAGCTGTGGTTTACTCACCATGGCAACAGCAACAACAAAATGGTGACTACGCGAGGTGAAGGAGGTGCTAACTAACCTTGCTGTGGTCATCATTTCGCAATACATGTGCAGATTAAATCATCACATCATACACCCCCAACTTACGCAATGTCATATGCCGATTATAGGTCAATAACGCTGGGAGAAAAAACTGTTGCCTATTTCTTTATTCTTTTTTAATGTGATGACCAGAAAATGCAGGACTGTGTTTGTGGGCATGCCATAAGGAACACCACAGAGGAGCGAGCTGAGCTTTCTTTCAGTCAACAGCCAGCAACAATCTCCAGACATGCGAGTGTGGGTCAGCTTTTAGATGTTTCCAGCCCCTAGACATCATGGGGCAGAGACAAGCCATCCTCACCATACCCTCTCCCAGTTCCTGACCCTCAAAATCCATCCACACAATAAAAGGGTTTCGCACCGCGTTTGGAGTGATTTGTTACACAGAAGGAGCAGTAACATTTTCCAAGGATCTGTGAACTGGCTTTGTCTTTTCTTCGTCATCACGGAACCTCTGGTAGATCATGATGGTTGAGGGGGCAAGTCCTGGACCACAGCAGGTGTAACTCTTCATTCCATTTAATAGTATACACATATGTCTCCTACAGAAACCTGTGTGTTCCTTAAAAGTAAGGTCCAGGGGGCACCTGGGTGGCTCAAACAGTTAAGCATCCAACTCTTGATTTTGGCTCAGGTCATGATCTCATGGCTCATGAGATCAAGCCTCGCATCGGGCTCTGCACTAACAGTACAGAGCCTGCTTGGGATTCTCTCTCTCCCTCTCTCTGCCCCTCCCTCCCCTCAAACATTTAAAAAAAAATTTTTTAATTTTATTTTATTTTTGAGAGAGAGCGAGAGAGAGACAGAGTGCAAGTGGAGGAGGGGCAAAGAGAGAGAGAGGGAGACACAGAATCCAAAACAGGCTTCAGGCTCTGAGCTGTCAGCACAGAGCCTGATGCGGGGCTCGAACCCCCAAACGGCGAGATCATGACCTGAGCCAAAGTCGACACTCAACCAACTGAGCCACCCACGTGCCCCATAAATAAACATGTTTTTTTGTTGTTTTTTTTTAAGTAAGGTTCATATCACAGACCTTCTCACATCCTCATTTCCCCACACTCTGAACCATTGCACAACGCGGCACAAGGAAGCCTCGGGAAAAACGAATGGCCAAACAGCTCTGGCCAAATTCCCGCAATGGGTGGGTCACAGGACAGAATGCCCTTTTGCCAAATGTTGCCAGGAATCCCCCAACTCGGCTTTCAACCACGTTCAGTTCCTATTCGTGGAAGTATTAACAAACCATTGAAGAACTTTTGGTCTTTCCATAGAAGTTTCTATTGCTATGGAAAAGAAAGTCTGCTGACAAAGAGAAGTCCCTTAAGACCTAACTGTCCGTTCACATCTGAATTTCTAAACCATTCTAGCAAAACTTCATTAGGCTCGGAGCGTGGCATGGGAGATAATGATCTGATTTCTCCTTCCTTCAAACACCCTCCTCGCGTTCCCAAATAAGAACAGCACGGGAAATTAGACAGCTCTAATTAATGACTCAATAAACAGAGAAAAGGGGGAAAAGTTGGCACAACACTCACTCCAGATCATCAATACACATTTTGGCCCCTGCTGAGTTCCCTTCCGACAGCAGGCTCACTGCTCTTTCGAGGCGCCCCATTCCAGATCTGAACTGGGGTTCTCGCTAATGGCTCTCTCGCAATCTTCCTTGTCTGGGTGCTAACACTCATGCTGCCCACGAGGCCCAGAGTGGACCCTGGGGACTGTGGCAACGGATAAACAAAGACTCCCTTCTCCCTACAGAGGCTGGGACCTCACTCACCCAACCTCCTTTTCCTCCAGATGTTCCTTCAAAGAGGAGGTAAAACAGAACAGGGATTAAGGGTGACCTCTGGAGTCACACTGCTGGGGCCAACTCCCAATGTCACCATTTGGCCCTGGGAGGCTTCCGGACCCCACCGAGCCTTAATTTCCTCACCTGGAGCCACAGCAGAGGCCGTCTAGAGCATCAGTCGCTCCAACCACTGACCCGGAGGGTCTGAACCCAGCTGTGTGGCCTGGGGCAAGTTGCTTAACCTGTCTGCCTCAACTTCCTCATCTGTAAAGAGGAGATAATAAAAATACCCACCTCGTAAGGTTGCTATAAGAATTAAGTGAGCAAAGATGCCTAAACCACTCACAACAGAGCCTTCACACCGCAGGCGCTGTACAGGGCTGGCGCTTATTATATGATCATTGGGAGTATTATCAGAACATGTGCATGGAAATGCTCAGTACAGGGAAGAGAAGCATGTGATAAATACTCCGGAGTGTTGTTGTTTCATTGTGGTTACTGTTGCTTCTAAGCTAGCCTTTGATCCTGCTGAAGATGTCCTGGGGCTGGAACAGGAACCATTAAAGCAAGGACTGGCCGTATGATTAGGCAAATCTTGTCCCTGGAGGCTGGGCTCTCCATGCCCTCTGGTCATGTGGCACAAAGACCATGAAGAACAGGCAGGGGATTGAGAGGTCTGAAGGTCCAGCCCACTGAGAAATGGCCAAAGGAACTGAAAATGTTTCGTCCAGAGAAAAGAACTGAAAAGAACCATATACGATGCTATCTTCCAACAAGCAAAAGGCAAGTTAACCATCACTTTCCATGGAGGTCCTCCCTGACCGTGGCATTTCCCACCCCACCCCCCAAGAAAGGCCAGATCCCTATTACAAGCTCTCATAGCTCACTCCAGGGGTTAAATCATTATTTACATAATTAGTTGCTGAATGTCTTTTCTCCGACCCAACTGAGCTCTACTGGGTGTGTCCCACTCATCACCTTGGTCAAACTCACATCGGCCCCAGGGAAAGATGAAAAGGAAAGCAGCAGTGGTCGGGAGGGAGGCCAGGGGTACACCCCGTGGGGTCTGGGGGTCAGAAGCACATCTTTCCAGAGGGCGTAAGATGTGCTGGGAGGCCACTTTGAGACTGCTCAGCGGTGGGCCAGGCACACAGCCACGGAAAGGGGCTGGCTGACTTATGTGGGAGTGAGCTCCCTGTCACTGAAGGCATTCATGGCCAGCAGCTGCCTACACCAAACGGGAGTTTAACTTACATTCACCAAGAAAGCATCCGCCAAGACATCTCCCATGTGCAGGACATGCCCTAGGGTGTGTTGCAGGCCCCCTGGGGGGGATCCAGAGTTGCCGAGAACATTCTAGACCACAGGAGGTCATTTAAAGTGCAGCGAGAACAAAGGTACTACTCATAGACAATTTGGAGATGGCAGGTGCATTCACTGTCTTGATTCATGATGATGGTTCCCCATGTGGATCATATGTCAAAACTCATTAAATTGTATACTTTGTGCAGTTCATTATATGCTGATTATATCAGCTCTTAAAAAAAGACCATCTTTTATGGCTGGCTGACTCAGCCAGTAGAGCGTGCGACTCTTGATCTCGGAGTCGTGAGACTGGGGTGTAGAGATTACTAAAAAAAATAAATAAAACTTAAAAAATAGACCATCTTTTTTTTAAGTTTATTTATTTTTCAGAGAGAGAGAGAGAGAGAGAGAGAGAGAGAGAGCGCACGAGCTAGAGAGGGTCAGAGACAGAGAGGGAGACACAGAATCCAAAGCAGGCTCCAGGCTCCGAGCTGTCAGCACAGAGCCCAATGTGGGGCTCAAACTCATGAACTGTGAGATCATGACCTGAGCCAATGTCAGATGCTCAACTGACTGAGCCATCCAGGCGTCCCCCAAAATAGACTATCTTTTTAAAAAGTGGAATAGCAGCAAATGATACAAAGATGTTCAGGGCGGTGAACATCACCAGAAAGCACAACATAACCAAAAGCCAATGGTTATGTAAATTCACTACATCCACAGGAAGAAATAGGGTGTAGCTATTAAATGTGATGTTTTCAAAAGCTAAATATTGACATGACCCTCCATCAGAAAAAAAGGGGGGGAAGAAAAAAGGATATAGGAGAATCTATATAATTTGATATTGTTTCTATTTTGTTAAAAATGCATTTTAAAATTTTTAATGTTTATTTTTGAGAGAGAGAGAGAGAGAGAGAGAGAGAGAGAGAGAGTGAGTGTGAGCCGGGAGGGGCAGAGAGAGAGACGCACAGAATTGGAAGCAGGCTCCAGGCTCCCAGCTGTCAGCACAGAGCCTGACACGGGGCTTGCAGCCACGAACCGCGAGATCATGACCTGAGCCAAACCTGGATGCTTAACCAACTGAGCCACCTAGGTGCCCCTAAAAATGCATTAAAAAAAAAAAAAGCAATTAAAATGGAATCCTGTGTTACTTAGGTCATTTTGAAATCATTTTTGAATACTGAAAGGACCCACCATAAAATGTGAATCTGGACAAGATGATGAGTGATTTGGGTTTTCTTTCATACTTTTTCTTTTCCAGAATTTTTACGAATAAAAATGATTTTAGTATCAAAAAGGGAAATCAATATTACTTTAAAACAATAAATAAAGGGTAAGTAAGGTCTTCTCTGCATACCAGTTCTCGAGGAGGGAGAATCCAGAGGACTGCTAAAGTCCCAAAGACCAACCCCTACAACCTCCAGACAGAGGTCTAGGGAGCACTGCGGTTGTGGGCAGGAGGCAGGGGATGTGCTGCCTGAAACAGATGCCGATTGGATTAGGGCCTGCTTCTGTTTTCCTCTAAGTAGATTACGCTTTTCTTGAACTTGCTCCAGTGGGTCCCGGAAATTCACCCCAGGACAGTCCTGTGGTTCATTTTCAGAGCTCACTGGAATATGTTGAAGCATGTAATAAATACATTTAAGTCTAATCGGATAAATCGCTAAATCAAATCGTTATCTTGCAATTTGAAAACCAGGCTCTGCTTCCAGATCCCGGGGGCAGGACAAATAGGAAGAAACAGAAGGGCTTGGGGCAGAGAACAAGGTCACCCAACACCAAGGGCAGAGAAGCATGCTACCACCGCCCCGGCCCAACCAGATGTTCAACAGCTGCACACCGCCCTCAAATTTGCGACCAAAGTTGGCAGAAGCCACAGTAGGTGGGAAAACACATCTACCTGGGCACTACCTGCCCTGGTAGGACCTTCCGGGGAAGGCCAGTGCTGGACTTCCAGGTGTGGTTCATCTGGTCTACCTCCCTGTCTTGAAGCAAAAGAGCCCTCAAGTTCTCCGCCAAGACCACCTAAAGAGCCTCGCCCTGTTTCTGGTCTGGAAACCTGTACTGAGCTTCTGTTATGTTAAAGCCCTAGAAAGCGGAGACTGAGGGGCAAGAACTCTAGATTCAGACAGATCTGGTCCAGATCCCGGCTCGGCCATGAACTGCGTGTGAGACCAGAACAGGCTCAGCCTTCCTGTGCCTCAATCTCTTCATCTGTAAAATGAGCACCTATCTCAGAGTGAGTGCTATGGGATTAAATGAGATAATACATACAAAGCGCTTAGCACAATGCCAGATACAGAGTAATTAATCCAAGTTAGATACTGTTATTGTCTGAATTACCTTTATAGAATTTCCTACCTAGTATATTTTTATGCAAACTTATCATATCCTTATATGATATAAGCTCTGTGAGAACATTTTCATCTTATTTTAATAAATGTTAACCGAGAGCCAGTCTCTGGAAGAAGTGATAGGGACACAATGGTGAACAAAACAGAGATGGTTTTTGGCCTCAGGGAGTTCTACAGTACTATGATCTTAAACAAATAAGCATCCAAATATATATGTAATTAAAAACTGGGGCATGTGCTACAAAGAAAAGGAATGGGGTAGTCCAAGGGAAAACAGAGGGGTGCTCTTTTGAGCTGGGAGTGGGCGGGGACAGGAAGACTCTCCAGAGGAAATACTTTCTTTAATTTTTTTTAAGGCTTGTTTATTTTTGAGAGAGAGAAAGAGACAGAAAGAGAGTGCAAGTGTGATAGGGGCAGACAGAGAGAGAGAGACACAGAATCCAAAGCAGACTCCAGGCTCTGAGCTGTCAGCATAGAGCCTGCTGTGGGGCTCAAACCCACAAACCGTAAGATCATGACCTGAGCCAAAGTCGGACGCTCAACCGACTTTGATGGCTCTGGGGGCCACCCAGGTGCCCCCAGAGGAAAAACTTTTAAGCCAGAATGTAACTCCCTAGGAGTCAGCTAGGGAAAAAGAAGGGAGAGAAGGCTCCAGACAGGGCACAGCATATGCAAAGGTCCTGACATGAGAAAAGCATTCCAAGGACTGGGGAAAAAAGCTCAGTGTGACTGAACGGTTTTGAGTAAGAGAGAAAATAGAAAGAGATGAGGCCATTGAGGTAGACAGGGAGACGGAGGGTTTTAAGCAGGGGAGTCATGGAGAAGGCATTGAGGGGAGCAAGTCTGAAAGTAAGGAAACCAGATAGGAGGCTGCTACAGTCATTCAAGCAAGACTAGGGTACTGGTGGGGAAAAGCAGAAAGACTTGACATACATTTTAAGGACAAAACTAACATGACCTGGGGCCATAAAGCATGTGAGGAGGAGGATAGGGCTGGAATCACAATGGCGCCCAGACTTGCAGCTTAAGCAACTAGAAAGATGAACCTGCCATCTTCTTCTTACTAAGAAGAAAAAACTCGAATGGAAGAGCAATTCTGGGGGAAGAGGAGTCCATTCAGTTTTAGGCACGGAAGTAAGGGACAGATAAGGTAAGAGTAAAACCAGAGAGAGTGTGTTCTCGGTAGCCGAGAGAAGAGAATGTTTCCAAAAGAGAAAAGTGGTCAGTTGTTCATGCTGGTAGGAGATCAAGTAAGAGAAAACGGATGTGTCTGACATATAATAGGTTGTCAATGAATGTCCGTTAGATGTATAGACAGGCGGATGAGTACATGGATGGACAGATGCATACATGAATGGGTACACAGGTACATGGATCTGTGCATGGGTGGATGGGGCATAGATGGATACATGACTCGAGGGATGGATGCATGGGTGCGTGGCTGTGCACACAGATGAATGGACAGATGCATAGATGGCCAGGTACGTGCTTGGATACATGTATAGGTAAACGTATGGATGCACACATCCACGGATGTGCATATGGCTGGATGGGTACATGGATGGAGCATGGATGTAATAGCCTCACCCACAGAGAACTCTAGTTAGCTCCTCAAGCAGGAACCACTTCTCTCCTTCATGCAACCATTCCCTTAGTCTAGAAAATTCTTTTATGCCATTTCCTCTCCCCTTCACCTTCTCCAAAGCTCAGTTCAAGTGTTACTTACTCAGAGAGACCATCTCTGACTACTCTAGCTAACATGGCTCTCTCACTACTTTTTTCAAAGTGTTTATCAAATTTTCAAATCATCTCCTTTCTTTGTTTAAAGGTCTGTCTCCCTCATTAGACAGTTTGGTCCACGAGAGCAGGGACTTGTTCATAATTTCTAAATCTCCAGCACTCAGCAGAGCACCTGGTGCATAGAAGGGACTGTGAGGGACTCTGTGCCCATAAAATAGATGAGGGATGGGCGGGTGGAGGAGGAAGTGAATGTATAGGTGAGTAATAGACAGATGAGTGGCTGGATGGAAGATGGGTGGGTGAGGGAATTGATAGGTGGAGGAATGGATGGATAGATAGATGTGTGGAGGGATAGATGAATGTTTGGATGGATACGTGGGTGGGCTGAGTGAATGAGTGGGGGGGATATATGGATGGATGGATATATGGATGGGTGGTGGATGGAAGGATGGAAGGATGGATGGATGGATGGATGAATGGATAAATGAATGGCTGGATATATGGATGGAAAGATGGATGGACAGATGGATGGATGGATGGATGGATGGATGGATGGATGGATGGATGGAAGGAGCAAAGAAGAGGATAGAAAGAAAGAATGTTGGAGGGGGAGGGAGGAAGAATGGATGGGTGAATGGATAAATGAATGAATGTACCCCACTCCCTAACAACCTATGCTCAGGACAACCACCCCCTTGACCTAGTCTCACCCTGATCCTGTGTTCAGCCACCTTCTGAGAAGAGGCACAACCCTTCCAGGTGCTAAAATACCAAATTCTCTCTCTGCAAAGGCCACTCAGCCACAGCTGCAGCAACATCCTGTCCCTGGGGGTTGACATTAGCTCCTGTTTTACTGTCTGAGATAAGCAAGGCAGGGTCAGGCTACCAGGCACCGGGAAGGAGGAGAAAGGGAGTTTTTAAGAGACAAGGAGGAAAAAAACACTCTAATAGGCAGACAAACAACAACAATGAAGCATTTTTAAAATATGCTGTTTCTTGGGGAAAGGGTCGGGCGCCCCACACTCAAAATATTCAGAAGATGACAAGCATGAGACACATGAACTGTAAAGGGACCTCGATAAATCACTGCCTGACATTAGCAGAGGCAGGTGTTAGTACTTGGCAAGATCTTTTTAAAGATACACACACACACACACACACACACACACACACACACACACACACACGGAAATGATTAAAGTATCTGGGTTCACATTTTCTTGTGGAAAGTAGCTCTCTCTTTTACAGATCTGTTCTCAGGAGCCCTGAACTCTGCTTCTGCCTTCAGAAAGCCATCCCAAAGGCTAAAGGAGGAAGAAAGAGAATCAAGTCTGCGTCTTTGAAAAAGAGAAAGGAGAAGGTGTACCTGTTCCCAGAAGTCTGAACGCTGGACCTGGGTGGCCTCATAAATGCTAAACCGAATGCAGCAAGCCCCCTCATCAGTTCTGGGCTCCCCTCTCCATGCCCACCTGGAAGGTGACCTCTGCCTGGTGGCCATGTCCTGCCTCCAAAATAACCGGGGCAGTGTCCATTAACCAGATTTAACATTTAGTTGTTTCCTCGTTACATACCCTTGTCAGTGGCTTAACTCTAAGCCTCAGTTTTCTAATCTGTTAAATGGGGATAATAACAATACCACATAAAGTCATTGTGAGGAATAAATTAGACAATCCATGTTAAGCGCCTGGCACAGAGTAAAGAGTGGGTCAGTGTTGGCCATTATTAATATTATTGTAATTCTTACAAAGCACTTTGTATATGTCAGTGCCTTACAACTCATTGAACCCTCATAACAAATCCTATGAGGTAGTCGTAGTTCGCCCCTCGTTTGGTAGAAGAAAAGACAGAGATGCAGCGAGGTTAAGGTACTTGCATAAGGTCACACATGGCCGTCCCCAACCTCAGCCAACTGATTCCAGAGTCTGTGCTCTTAGTTCCTGCATGATGCTTATGTATGCCCCCTCCACAGTTCAGTTTCATTAACCCCTTTCCCAAGCCAGTATCTCATACGATCTTCCAAACTCCCTAGTGAGATAAAATGCAGCAGGGTTCCTACTGTTCCCATTTTACAGACTCTAACACTGAGGAGCAGAGCAGTTCAGGACTCTCATGTTAGCTCTAGGAGCTATCCCCAAAGTCCGTGAGGCCAGAACTGTGTACTTTTTGTTCACTCTTGTGTCCCCAGAGCCCAGCACGGTGCCTGGCAGAGAGGAAATCCTCAGTAGATATCACCCCAATACCCACTGTTTCCTTAAATAGCATTTCCCAAAGCCTGCTTCATGAGATACTAGGTAGCCAAGTTCAGGTGGAATCATGATGTTGTAAGTAAAAGCACATGCACAACAACATACAAACGACACCAAGGAGTCCTACAGAGAAGAAACCAGTTTGCTTTGTTTTTTCTAAGTGACAATCCTAACATCATTTAGAAAATGCTTCCCTGGACAGTATTTATTTACTAAGTCATGTTATCGAGAGCTTACTATATACCATGCACTTGGTTTATATATTGCAACTCATTAAATTCTTAAAATAATCACAAGAAGGGAGTATTCTAATTGTCCTCATTTCACAGATGAAGAAGCACAGATCTCCAAACCTCAGTATCAAAGCAAATGTACAAACCATGGACCTGCCCTTGTGGCCAAGCTGTCCTGAGTTACAAGGGCAGCCAGCATCTGAGGTCAACTAATCTGAATCTTGTCAACTCTGGGACCTCTCAGCCCTGACCTCAGGCCCTCGAAGGGCATCCAGTATCCAGACACATGGCTGACCCTCTGGGACTTGCTCAGACATTCTATGGAACATACCAGACTGCAGGTCCTTGTCCCCTGGCCAGTCTCCCAACTGCCATCTGCACTCCATTGTGAAAACAGGAACCGTGCCTTGGATAATTCTGGTGCTAACATTTCCATTGGCCTTAGAAGGCGAGGAGTAAATTCCAAAAAGATGAAGTCATTCTGAACGTCTGGGAGACCTTTGAGACATCTGAGATGGGTATAAAAGTGGAAAGCCAACCTGGATCCAGATCAGTCAGCAACACAGTTACCCGCAGATGAAGTGACCTTGGGGTCCCCCCAGTCTAATGAATCCCATCAACTACACACTGCTCATGAGCTGTGGCTTAGAGCTAAACACCATGGAACTACACAGAAGTCATCATTCCTGTCCACAGAGTGCTCCTCATGTGGCTCCTCACCTATGTCACTAACCTCATCTCTTTCCTCATCCCCCAAACCCTCCTCCAGGTTGACCTCCACTTCCTGAGCTGGTCTCATTTTATCACAACTACATGCCTCACTACTGGCTACTCCCATACCTGGGAGGTCATAGTCCCCCAGCCTTTTGGTAACTTTCCATTTTTATACCCAACTCAAATATCTCCTCTCTTCTACGAAGGCTTTCCCAGCTTTCTCTGGCACTCAGCCTCCAAAACATTCCCTGTTTCCTCCTTTGTGTCACCACTGCAACCATATGGTCCTCTGTGCCCTACTGCATTGCAATAATTCTTCAAAGAAAAGAAACCCCTGCACCTAACATGGAGCTTGGCACAAAGAGTTTCCTAAATGCTTGATGAATGAATAAGTGAAAGAGCCTACTTGTTTACAAGCATACATAGCAGGAAAACAACAGTCAAGGACTAGAACAGTCAAGGACTAGAACAGAGGCTGGTAAACTTTCTCTATAAAGGACACGACAATAATCATTTCACCTTGTGAGCCACATGGCCTCTGTTATAACTCAACTCTGCCGTTATAGAGCAAAAGCACCCTCTGACCATACATTAATGAATAGGTATAGCTGTATTCCAATAAAATTTGATTTTAAAAAGTGGGAAGCTGACCAGATTTGACCTGCAGGGCACAGTCTGCCAATACCTGGATTAGATGATTTAATACATCTCGAAGTGGCATAAAGGAGACAGGCTCATCCTTACCAAATCATTCTCCATTTCCCCCCAGAGAGAGCTGGTCAGGCTAGAATAGGGAAAGGAAGGAAGGAAGGAAAGAAGGAGCGAGGGAAGGAAGGAAAGAGGGAAGGAAGGAAAGAGGGAAGGAAGGAAGGAAGGAAGGAAGGAAGGAAGGAAGGTAGGTTGGAGGGAGGGAAAGAAGGTTGGAGGGAGGGAAGGAAGGAAGGAAGGCTAGAGGGAAGGAAGGTTGAAGGGAAGGAAGGGGGAGGGAAGGAAGGTTGAAGGGAAGGAAGGGGGAGGGAAGGAAGGTTGGGGGAGGGAAGGAAAGAGGGTGGGAAGGAAGGAGGGAGGGAAGGAAGGAGGGAAGGAAGGAGAGAGGGAGGGAAGGAAGGATGGAGGGAAGGAAAGAGAGAAGGAAAGAGGGAGGGAGGGAAGGAAGGAGGGAGGGAAGAAAGGAGGAATGGAGGGAAGGAGGGATGGAGGGAAGGAAGGTTGGAGGGAGGGAAGGAAGGTTGGAGGGAAGGAAGGGGAGAGAAGGAAGGTTGGAGGGAGGGAAGGAAGGAGGGAGGAAAGGAAAGAGGGAAGTAAGGAGGGAAGGAAAGAGGGAGGGAAGGAAAGAGGGAAGGAGGGAGGGAAGGAAAGAGGGAAAGAAGGAGGGACGGAAGGGAAGAGGGAAGAAAGAAGGGAAGGAAGGAGGAGGGAAGGAAGGAGGATATGCCAGCTCCTAAGAAAGCCTGAATAATTCCTGGATGATTAAAAAGATTTTCTCAGAACTCTCTTAGATCTCAAGCTTCAAACCCTTGAGGCAGACATGAAAATAAAATCTAAGTGAGCTACGAGCTAACGACCGATTCCTCTGAAGAGACAGAGGCGACTTCACAGACTTAAGGTAACAGAGGATGTGGGTGCTGTTTGGGTTTTATTACCATTTTTTTCTATTATTACTAATACTGTCATTTCTATTGATAAATTCTGCCCTGACCGATGTCTTAGGAAAGAAACAAAACAGAAGAGAAAATTAGCTCAAGGGAAAAAACGAACTCAAAGGAAATTTAATTAAATAAATAGATTTCTCGACTGTAAAAGAAAAGAGATGTGACATGTCCCCAAATCTGACTTCCTCCCATGCCCCTGTCTCCAGGGGAACTGGCAGAGCACGAGAAATCCAAATACTTGCCCCAGAGCAAGAAACTCCTTGATAGTATTGTCAATACGCCCCGGCCGCATTCAATCACGTCCATTCAGACAGAACCTGTTTTCTTTTGCTCTTTCTTTCCCTTCCCAATAAATACACTCGAAAAGAAAGTTTGGGTTGATTTCTCAGCTCCTCCCTCTTCTATCCTACTTTTTGGCTGATAATCTCTCTCCACCAACACTTGGCCGTCTCTTTCCTTAGATGATAAGTTTTGTGCCAGCATCACACTGGCAGAATCGTCCAACCCGGTGCGTCTCCCTAGAGGCAGGCGAGGGACCCCTCTTCTGTGCCTCTCCAAGATCAGGCGGTGTTGCTTTGACAGCTCTCCTTCTTTCTTCGTCTATAAATCGGGGCCGTGAACGCCAGGCACTTAATTCACACAGAAGACAGTGTGCGAAAACGAAGTGGCATCGGAAGAGAAGTCAGAGCATCCTTGGAGGACTGCCGGAAGCACTAAATGAGATCAGACGGGTGGAGAAACCTGACGGTAACAATTAGAGCTCCGTGATAATAACAGCAAGGACCAGTTACTGTAACTCTATGCCAGGCTCTGCGCTTTGCATATTTGGTCTCATTTCACCCCCACAACGAGCCGAGAAGTAGGAACAACCACGGCCGAATTTTCACGCCAGGAATGATGTCTCAAAGGGATGAAATGACTCACCCGGGGCCACATGGCTGGGAACACAGTAGGTATCTAATAAATTCTGGATACGGCCAAGTGTGCGAGTGAACTGACTCTTAGGTATCGTATCTTGGGGCACCTGGCTGGCTCAGTCAGAAGGGTGTACAACTCTTTTTTTTTTTTTTTTTTTAATTTTTTTAAGGTTTATTTTTGAGAGAGAAAAAAACAGAGCATGAGCAGGGGAGGGGCAGACAGAGACAGGGAGACACAGAATCCGAAGCAGGCTCCAGGCTCTGAGCTGTCGGCACAGAGCCCAACATGGGGCTCAAACCCACGAATTGCAAGATCACGATCTGAGCCGAAGTCGGGCGCTCAACCGACTGAGCCACCCAGGCGCCCCAAGGGTATGCAACTCTTGATCTCAGGGTCTTGAGTTCAAGCCCCAGGTGGGGTGTAGACAGTACTTAAATAAATAACAAGTAAAATAAATAAATAAACAAAATACCATTGTCTCTTGACTGCCAAGACCTCTGTAGACAGCTAACCTGGCTCTTTTCAAGGGCATGCCGTTAAAGACCCTCAAGTGTGTGTCTGTAAAATCTGTATCGTGTCTGCATGCACATGTTTTGGGGTCGGCAGCTAGAGGTCCAAGGACTTTATTCCAACAGAGAGATTCCACCTCTTCATCGCTAATGGCCCCGGAGAACACTGAGGCTTCAGAAGCAGCCATCTCGGCACGGTGCCTCCTGACTCCCTGCCCTTGACAGCTCGCAAAGCACTTTTGGGACCTCGCCTTGTTTAGTCCTCGCCAAGGTCCCAGCAGGAAAGGAGAACGAGAATTCCAGTTCTCGTTTTTAAAGACAGTGACATGACTTCCCTTCCTGACCCGGGAAGTGGGCACAAGGGATTCAAGGTAGGTTTGGGGTCCAAATCCAGGGTTCTCTGCCCTGTCCTAAGCTGTTTTTCCACCACGGGAAGCCGTTGCCCACAGCCCAAGTCTGAGAGGACGCCAGTGAGTCAGAGAGAGAAGCAGCTGGCGGTCAGAGAATCCAGGGATATCCTGTGGCCCCGAGAAGCCGTCAAACCCACAGTGCGGCCACAAGATGCAAGCAGGTGGCGAGTGGCATCCATGCTGACCTTTGTCCCTGTGCACCCTGACCTTGTGGCACTGTTCCCCGTGTCCCCTGCCTGCTTTGCTGGGCCCTCTCCAGCTTGCAAAGCCACCAGGTGCCGTCTGCTCACACAGTCCCTCCTCCACGGCCTCCCCCAAGTGCCCAGCCTCATCCCCACCGTGCAGGTGGGGACACCGAGGCCTGAAGGGACAAACCGACTCCCCGAGGTTACAAGCAAGTCCCTCGCGGGAGCCCAGACACCGAGACCAGGACCACGTGACGGCAGAGTCGGTGCTGCCCGTCTCACGGGACCGCCCGACACTTCTTCCTTTTGCTCTCCCCCTCAGCGGCGCCCACCCTAGACCCTCCGCACGTACCTGGGCTCCCATCGGCTTGCCAGCACTGAGGCACAGAGCCCTCGGGCCTCAAAACTGGCTGAAAGTTGGACTCAGCCCACTGGGAAAGGAAAATGTCACAATCAGGCAGACAAGGGCGATGCCCCCTCGCTGCATGGACCTCAGGTCTTCCCTTCACCGGATGCTTCATTTAAAGGAACGTTCCCAGGCAGTGGCCACTCATACCTGCCCCTGGGAAACCTCTGTTTGAGCCAGAGCCCTAGAAGTAATACAGTGAAGGTGGCATCTGTCATTTATTGAGCACATACTACACACAGGTGCAGAGCTGCAAGTTCTCACATGCACCACCTCATGGTATCTGCCTTTTACGGGAGATACACAGGCACCCTGATTCTGTTTCTATCAGAGAGCCACGCCCAGGCCAGAAGTTGCCTGAAATCGCAGAGCAGGGCTCTCCTTCAGACTCCAGGCTTTGTCCCCACCTCCTCCTGGCATCACCTCGCCTCTCCCTGCTCCTCACCTCCCTCTCCCTCCAGGCCTAACTGCTGAGCTGCTCTGGTCCAGTCTACTCGTAGGGCATCAAATTACCCGCCGGGATTAGCCTGGATGTGAGCCAGCAGGTCACTGCTACGCCATGGTGCCTCTTCCCCAAGTCCTGGGTTTTCTTTCAGCAGACCTGGCGGAATCCACTCGGGTGACTTCTGTAGAGCCCCTGGGTTCTCAATAAATGCCGCCCTCTTCCGAGCTCTCCTTCAGAGCCTCGGGGTATGCTGCAAAGCAGCGGTCACGGTCACGTGCCAAATGCGATGCCGGCTTTGGCTTCGAGACTTGTCAAAGCTGTGCAGCCCTGGGCAAATTCATCCACCTCTCCGAAGGCCACCTCATCCCTTTTTAAAGGGCAGCTCCGACCTTACAAAGTTGTGAAAAGAATGAAAGAGGGCCACCCGTGCAAAGCCCTTGCACACATCACGCCTAGCGCATCGCAAACATGGAGCGATGCCCTGCACGAAGCAGGAATGCCAGACTTCGGCACAGGGAGAGACTCGCAAAAGGCGGGCACCACGAGGGGGTAGATCCTTCTTTCCACATGCACTGGCGCCATGAATATCTAGAAAAATCCACTGGACACCAAGCCCTTCCTTCAGAAAGAAACCTCTAATCTCCTCCACTCCAACGTTCTTGGCCCCACCATGATGACATAATGCCCCTTTGCCAAAAGCTCAGTGTCTTGTCATAGAATTAACAAGAACCTGAAACGTCCTGCTGAATAAAGCCCATGGTCAGGGGTGACAAGGGATTCCATTTAGAATTCCTCATTCACCTTCTGGTCTTTGCTACAAGGATGAAGTCCAAGTTGGGTAAGGTTTTGGCATTTTCCCTACATACTACCTTCTTCTTTCCAGAAAAGGGAAAGGAAGGGAAGGAGAAAGGAGGGGAGGCAAGAAGAAGAAAAGAAAAGAAAAGAAAAGAAAAGAAAAGAAAAGAAAAGAAAAGAAAAGGAAAGAGAAGGGAAAAGAAAAGAAGAAAAGAAAATGAAAGAAAAAAGAAAAGAGAAAAGAAGAAAAGAAAAGAAAAGAAAATGAAAGAAAAAAGAAAAGAAAAGAAAAAAGAAAAGAAAAGAAAAGAAAAGAAAAGAAAAGAAAAGGCACACTTTCCATAGAACATGCACGTTAAGGACTTCAGCACTGAAAGTCTGCAGATAGATTTTACAACACAAAATGGTCCAAAAAGATATTGCAAAAAAAAAAAAAAAATTCCAAAAAGATATTGCAGGGGGGAAAGAAAGAGTTTTTGAGCCATGATGATTTGAAAGAAAACAAATCCACCCTTGGCAGATTTGAGATTTGGCATCTGGTGGGCAGTAAAGCAAAATAACGCAGGAAGCAAGGAAGAAGCCCAAACAGCCTGTCAACCTTGGCACCAAATGTAGTGGGTCCTTCTTCTAGAAAGTGTCGCCTGGACTCACCTGGCTGCATCCAGGCCTTCCCCTGGGCTCTCTCGGCCCCCGTGCTTCCCCGTCTATGACAAATAATGATGGCAAAGGTAATCATACTGTGTGTTGAACGCTTCCTAAGGCATTGGAGCCGAGACTAGTGAGAAAGGGGGCAGCCCACAGCCTCTGTTGCAGGCAGAAGAAACAATGCCACATAATTTCTTATGTTCAAAGGCCCAACTCCACCATGGAGTTGATACGAGGGGTCAATGTAATGCTAGTATCAGTCGGAGGCCACAGTGTGAGCTGTCTATGAGCGTGGGGACATGGTTACTGCTGTCGGTTCACTGGCCTGGCATGAAGGTCAAACCTCAGAGAAGGAGTCACTGGGGAAAGATTCATTGACCATCCTTCCTCTCCCCGGGGCATTTTACAGACCAGGACACCAGGCTCAGCTAGGCCATGTGGCTCGTCCAGACTCCCCTATCCAGAGAAAGCAGGGCGGGGCTGATCCAAGCATCTGGGCTCCGGCCCTGAGCAATGTCCACAATCGTCCCCCTTCACGGAATCTCTCTTCAAGGAAAAGCATGCTTGGGAGCTGTTTACCTGCAACACTGAAGTTGTAACAAGGTCCCTAGGAAGAGAGGGGGAGATTGTGTAAGTGTGTGTGTGTGTGTGTGTGTGTGTGTGTGTGGCACATCAAAGCTCCTAGCTTTCATCTGGTTCCTGTAAATGTGACTAAGGACCCCTGGGAAAATCATGCTCCCAACTCAATTATGGTTTTCTGTGCTTTTACAGAACCTCAGTCCACAAAAATCTCCTGGCTTTCGTCTGGCCTCAGAATACTTACGTTGTCATCATCAGACCCGGAGCATCATCCAGGCAGTGGCTCTCAACCAGGAGCATTTGACAATTTCTAGAGGCATTTTTGATTTTGCAGCTTAAGACTGGGGGGGGTGGGGGGGTGGGGGGGTGCTACTGACATCTAGTGGTAAAGGCCAGGAATGCCACCAAACACCCTATAATGCACAGGACAGCCCCACCACAAAGGATTATCCATCCCAGGGCATCAATGGTGCTGAGGCTGAGAAACCCTGTGCTATCCCTTTACATGCTGTGCTCCCCAAGATCTCCTACCTGGGCCCTGAGATCTGGTGACGTCCGATGGCATTAACAGACAAGGATCACATTCCTAAGCATGGCTCCCCCACCCCTCACATGGCCACTGATCTCCTGCCTAAAAGCCCCTTAGTCTAAAAGCTTGCTCATTTGGGGGGAATAAATATAGTCCCATGGTTCTATAAAAGACTCTGGGAACTTTTCCAACCTCCCAAATATGTTAAGGGAAGATTGTGATTGGTCGTTACCTTTTGTCTGCTCCAAAATACTAAGAAGGTCACAACGCCCCCCACCCAAGGGGCACCAGCTCTGTCAAATTCAGGGGCTTAACCCAACAAAGTCTTGGCAAAACCCTCAGCTGCCCACACCCATCACAGAGCAGGATGGCTCCAGCTCCTGGGCCCCATGGCCAGTCAGCTCCTGAGGAACCTGTCTTCCAGAAGCAGGCTGGTGACAGAACAGAACAGGGAGAGAAATCTTTGACTTAGCCCATTCATTTAGGTCATATGATTTCCAATTCACTCGAGCCAAAAGAACCAAAGTAAGGTCCTGCTGAAACATGGCGGGGCGGGGCGGGGGGGGGGGGGGGGACGGGGAGGCAGGCCCAGACAGGGGAAAGTGTACCTCATCTCACCCCTACTGACAACACCAAATGGTTAAGCATCTTTACGCCTGTTTCAAAGACAAGCTGGGAGGGGGGAGGGGGCAGGCCCAGGTTCACTACAGCCCGGGGGTCTCTACAGCCCAGGGGTCTCCCACACCAACTATGGCTGTGTCTTTTTTGATCTATGTGCCCTAGGGCCAGGCACGCGCAAAAGTGAAAGTCAGACTGTTCCTCTTCATAGCCATTCTATGGACAGGCTCCAGGAAGCTTCCTGTCGCAGGAGTCACCCCACATCTGGCCCCAAGCTCTTTCGAGATGTCTCCCAAGGAAATGAAGCCATTGTCTCTTTGAACTCCCTTTGCATCTCCAGCAGCTATGATTTGGAGCCTGCTTTTCAAGGCTTCTTCTTTTACAGCTCATTTTCTTGTCTTAATTGGTCTTACAGCATGGCAGGGAGACCGACAAGAGACAGAGACAGAGAGAGAGAGAGAGAGCGCACAAGCGACAGTGACATGAGCCCCGCAGTAAGGTTAGCAGGAGCAAGACCCCTGCTGAGCCGATGGGAGGCAGGAAGGAACCAGCAGCCTGTGCTGAGACCGGGCAGCTCTCTCGAGTCCAGACTAAAGGTCCCCCACCCACCTGTGTTCAGCCTGCCCAGAATGCTCTGTGGGTAGCACAGAATTCCCAGAATTAAGCCCACACTTGCTCCCTGCCGTGGCTGGGCCACGCCTTTCTCCTCTCGGGGACTCAGCTTTTCCCTATTTGAAAGTTGAGAGGATCAGACCGAGGTTCCTCGTCGTTGGCACATCAGTGTAGATCTTTTCAGTGGCACTTGAGCCAATTCTTTGGCGGCTCGGCAAAAGGAAGATTAGCGGGCAGCACCCCCTGGTGGCCGTCGGGAATCATCACAAGGTGGTCCCGGTGGGGTGGTGTTTCCAGGGCAATAAACACTGGGAGGAAAAAGCATCCAAGTGTCTGCAGCTGAGCAGCTATTTGACCCTCACTTTTTCGAGCAAGGAGTCTAGGGCTTAAAGCAAAACCACAGCCGCGTGCGTCTCAAGCCCTCCAACCTCTGTGACAATAAAGGCAGAAGGTCCTCAGAAGGGAGAGCTGGAAGACCAGGGTCAGCCTCACTTCTGGAGGGCATCCCTGTATCCGGTGACACAGCCCGCCCGCCTCGTTTCTCCTCCACAAAGCACCAGACAGAGAAGGAAACAAAAGCGCTAAAGAAAGCACACGATCAGATGATAGAGCTAAACTGAGCTTGTTCCCAAGGACGGGGCTGACGTGCAGGTGTCAACACGCCCTCTATGTGGCTGCGGGAAGGGAGGCCGTTTCGCATTTCCTCTTCCAAGTGAGGGGTGAGGTCAGGAGGGAGATCTGGAGCGTGAGGCGCCCCACACTCAGAATCCCACTGGGCCAGCGGGACGCCTCGCAGACACTGGTCTGAAGGTGCTCCAGAGATAACGAGCCGTGGTCCCCACCCCCAGAGAACCCACAGTCTGGCGGAGACAGGCAAGAAAAGTCAGCATTTGGGGCGCCTGGGGGGCTCAGTCGGTTGAGCGTCCGACTTCAGCTCAGGTTATGATCTCACAGTTCGTGGGTTCGAGCCCCGCCTCAGGCTCTGTGCTGACAGCTCGGAGCCTGGAGCCTGCTTCCGATTCTGTGTCTCCCTCTCTGCTCCTCCCCCACTCGTGCTCGCTCGCTCTCTCTCTCTCTCTCTCTCTCTCCCTCTCAAAAATGAATAAACATTAAAAATTTTTTCTTTAAAGAAAGAAAAGTTAGCATTTAAAACTCTGCGTGATGACAGTGCATGCTTTGGGTGAGACTGGCATGAGTCTGAGTGCAGGCAGGCTCTAACAGGTCCGAGGTGTGTGACCCTGGGCAAGTTACTTAACCTCTCTGAGCATGCCCATCCTTCACGCCCTTTCTTCCTTCCCCTGAGCACATAGTACTGTAAAGCATTCAGAAAGGATAGCTCCACGTAAAGGCTGAACCACGGTGCAAGCTGTAATTTATCCTCACCGTAGAGCTCTCCAGGGACAATGTCCCTCCTCCAGCCTGGGGACCGCTTTGCTTACTGACTCCCCTATTCCCAAAGGCGGATCCTCTTTACATCAGACCGAGACCTCTCCCGGTTTCAAGCCTGTGTGTATTTGTTTGAGCCGACGGTCCTCTCCTGCCTAGTCTTTCATCGCAAAGGGTACCACATTTTTTTCTGTAAGAAGTCAGACAGTATTTCAGGTTTTCTGGGCCCTACCCACCCCTGCCACATAGCTCAGCTCTGCTACTACAGTGTGAAAACAGCCACAGATGTTGTCAACAAGTGGGTGTGGTGGTGTTCCAATAAAGCTTTATTTACAAAAGTAGAGGGAGAACGTGGCGGTGGCCTGTTTGCCAACGTCTAGAGAGAATTCTCTCTCATGATCTGTTCCTCATCTCTACTGAGGGAGCCCACCGCTGACATCTAGACAGAAACTGTCTTCCGCTCCCTACTCTCTCCTGGGGCAAATCTAAAAATGCTTCAACCTTCTGCTCCAAGGGCATCATTTCCATGATTAAATCGTGACGGCTCATTTGCTTGTTAATTCATCCAATGCTACTTTGCTGCGGTGAGGAAGACTTTCTAGAAAACAAAAGAAGCACCTGTTTGTGTTTCAAGGGTGTGGTCAGCAGAGCTCAAGTCCTGGCCCCTGCAGTTTACTGGCCACGTGACCTTGGACCCCTTCGTTCACCCACTGTGCCTCCGTTCGATCACTGGAAAACAAAACAAAAGTCCCTCTCTCGTGGGGAAGTTCTGAAGAGTAAGTGGAGTTTTCCTTAAAATCAGCGCAGGATAATCCCTGACACAAACTATGCACTTAATCATTTCCTGTTATTATTTTTGTTTTGGCCAAGAGAGGGTACCTGCTGTCTGGGAATTTATAATCTGACATGGGAGGCTTATATATTTATATATCAAAACAACTACAGGATAACTTGATAACAAGAGAAGAGCAGGGGCAATCAAGGCAGGCTTCCTGGCAGCGGTGGCATTTAAGTGGCACCTTGAGGCGTCATCAGGAGTTGTCTAAGCCATGGGAAGGTTTGCTTCAGGAACATGCAGCCAGGAAGTTTTTCTTTTGAACAGACACAAAGAGGAGAGGTTTGATGAATAGATAAAATCACTGAACTCTACAGGGTCTGGGCGAACAGCCCCAACAGGCACCAGCAGCCGGGGGAGGAACATATGACAAGGGGGACAGAACAAGGTAAACAAACTGGGTTCAAGGAGGAGTTTTTTCCTTCAAATTTTTTTTCTAGGAAGTTACACAACTGGTTGCTTCGTGCCCAGAAAGATAGAAAATGCAGACAACCTAAAGAGAAATCATAACCACCCCTAATCCAAAACAACGATGCTACAATATCCAAGATGCTAAAATATCCAAGCGTATCTCCTTCTGGAACTGTTTGCTATGTATCCGTTTTGAAAATAATAAGTAACACGTGAGCTGGGTCCAAATGTTGCCTTGTCTCCCCCCTCCCCCAAACAATAGCTTTGGGTTACTTCTCGTGCAAGATTTTTAAATCGGTAATCAGGGAAATAATTAAACAACGCCTTAAAAGGCCACCTGAGTGAAAAGCATGACCATAACAAACTGAGACCATCTCATTTCCAGCAATGCCATCCCAATATTGGGACACTGGGGGCGTGAAGTGGGGGTGGGTAGGGAATATGGTTCCTAAAAATAACACCCGATAACGCTTCTCTCCATCCTCCCTGCCCTCCCGGCTTCCTCCTGCATATTGACTCAGCTTTTCAAATATAATCGCATGCCCAAGGATCACATACCCACTCTCTCTCAGAACCATTGCTAAGAACAGCGCAGAAATACTCACTGAGGGAGACTGACCCTTGCTGGGAGAAAGGGGAGCCTCCCAGGGCTCTGAGGAGTCTCAAGGGACTTCGGACCCTTCCCAGCCACACCCACCGCAGGGCAGCGTCCTGGCTGTGCAGCTCTGGGATTCAACCTGGAGGGGCGACGAGGTCCCGGCCAGCATCCCCAAACAGCCCACAGCAGAAAGGGCTCTGCACTGAGAAGCAGGAACGGGTTCTGCAGTTCCAACCCCTGCTCTGCAGCAAGTCAAGGTGTCCCTCTGCTGGCCTCAGTTTTCCCACCTGTGAAATGGGTGCTCATCCTGGTCTACCCACCACTGGTACATCTGTGAGGATCAAATAAGATCACCGGCAGGCAGGGGCTTCCTAAAACTGAAGGGTTCTGTGGACAGGCAATGCCGTTGTTATTCAGTATGTATACGGGGGCTCTAAATAAGGCCTTTTTATCTCATTTCTGGTTTAAGCTGCTTTACCCTGCATAACCACCAGGGGGATGCACACTCAAACTGAGCAAATGGAAATATACGGACCAACCCCGCCCGAAGGGTTAAGGAGAAGCCATCTCTTAATGGCTTTCTTACGGGAGGAGACTTGGCTTAACAGCAGCCAGACCTACCTGGGCTCCAACCCGGGCTCTGACACTCACTCAGTTGCTACGTGACCCGGGCCAAGGAGGCTACCTCACTGGTCCTCAGTTTTCTTACCAGTAAACAGAAAGAATAATCATATGAACCTCATGAGGTTGCTGAAAGGATTAAATGAGGGGGCGCCGGGGTGGGTGGCTCAGTCCGCTGTGTGTCCGACTTCGGCCTGGGACATGATCTCGCGGTTCATGAGTTCGAGCCCCACGTCGGGCTCTGTGCCGTCAGCTTGGAGCCTGGAGCCTGCTTCGGATTCGGTGTCTCCCTCTCTCTCTCTGCCCCTCCCCTGCTCGCGCTCTGTCTCTCTCTGCCTCTCAAAATTAAATAAATATTTAAAAAAGTTGAAAGGATTAAATGAGCCCGTGCTGCATGTCAATTATCTGGCACATCACTTGCCTCTGTAAGGACCCAACCAATATCTGCTCTTAACTATTTTCATGGGTCTCCATCATTCATCTGATCACTCACTGACTACTTTTTGCTCGACAGTTCTGAGCCAGGCTCTGGAACAATTCTGGCACAGCAGCTCCCAAAGTGGCATCCCCAAACTAGCAGCACCCAGGGAACTCGTTACAAAACGCAGGTGTCTGGGTGCTTCTCCAGACCAGCTGAAACACAAAGTCCGGGAGCCCTACCGGGGATTCTGATGCACATTCAGGTCTGAGCACCACTGCTCTGGTGAGGAGTAGAGAAACAAACAAATAAACAAAATCGTTTCAGATGTGATAGGAACCGTGAAGAAAATAAAACAGAGTAATGGGACTATGAGTGACTGAGAAGGATGTGGGACTCTCTGGGAAGGTGGCATTTGAGCTGAGAACAAAATGACAAGGAACCAGCCACAGAAAGATGAGGGGAGAACACTTCGGGCAGAAAGGATGACCTGTGCAAAGGCCCTGCGGCAGGCTTTTCAAGGAAATGCAATTAGGTCAGGGTAGCTGGTGTGAGGAGCTAATGAAGACATCTGGAGATGGACCAACCAGGAGCCTGGGGGAAGGAGCTGGGGTCTGATTCTAAGATTTAACAGTTTGGATCTGATTCAGTTCATCTGGTTTAGTGGACGCGGGACCCACGATCCTCAAACATTTCGGCCCCTGCAGACTACACAGTACAAGTTCTGTGCCCAATGCTTCCGCTCTTTTACCTCCCAGGTGCAAGGAATACAGAGAAGGAGGACCATGGCTCAGATCAGAGATGATAGCCAGGAGCCAGGCCCTCTTTGTTCCCACTGGGGGTTTCCCACAAAAGCCAGAGCGGACCGCATGAAGTGGCAGGGGGCTAAAGAGAAGGGTCAAAGGTGGCCTGCAAGAAAGTGAGAGTAGCAGCTATATCGGGAAGGGCAGGTTAAGCCCTGGACCAGGTTTCTCAGAGAGGGGTCTGCTTCCCTGGCTGTAAGACAAAGGCTGGCGGGCGGGGTGGGGGCTCTGACTTTCAAAATAATAATAAAGATAATCATAGCCAACTATGTAGTAAGCATGCAATTTGCCAGACATCTGGCTGTGTGTTTATTTATATTAACTCACTTCTTTTCTGGCAGTAGTGTCATAATTATGGAAGATACTACCAGAGCCTCCATTTTACAGATAAGGAAGGTAAGGTAGACTCAAATAAACAGGGCAAGTTGAGGCCAAGCCCAAGGGAAGCAGAACTAAGGGATGAAGGAGGAGAAAGGGAGAGTGGCCAATGGACAAAACGTACCTAAGTCCCATCCGTCCTTGACTTAGGAGTTGAATGAAATCAAGTCAAGACAATTCCCTTTTTTTTTTTTTAATGTTTGTTTTTGACAGAGAGAGAGAGAGAGAGAGAGAGAGCGAGCATGAGAGGGGGAGGGGCAGAGAGAGAGGGAGACACAGAATCCGAAGCAGGCTCCAGGCTCTGAGCTGTCCGCACAGAGCCTGACGCAGGGCTCGAACTCACGAACCGTGAGATCACGACTTGAGCTGAAGTCGGTCACATAACCGACTGAGCCACCCAGGTGCCCCAAGACAATCCCCTTCTTAAAACCTCTCCAACAGCTTCCCATTCTGCTTTGAAGAAACCCAAGCTTTTTGCCATGGCTCCGAGGCTCCTGAGCTGGTCCCTGCCTGTCTCTCCCCCGTACCTTCTCTCCAGCCGCCCCTGCTCCCTGCACTAGTCTAGGGTGTTGTCAGCTTGGCTATGCTGGCACCCTCGTCTCCAGATTCCTCTTCTCTGTATGGTTCCGGGTTAAAATCGGCCAAAGTTGCACAGAATTTGGGAAGTGAAGTAAAGCTGCAGCTGTGATGCTCTGATGCGCGGGTCAGGGACAGCAGGAGACAGATGCAGGGGTGCTGGTCTGGTTTATCCTCTCTTCCTCCTGCTCCACGGCCAACTCTCTTCATCCTGACACGGGGCCCTGGGGACCAACAGCGACCTCAAATCCAACACCAGACACTGGCCTGCAAACTCACAGAGGCAACAGCTCCAAAGATCTAAGAAACTTCCAGAGGCGTCTACACCAGTCGTCTTCTTGGTTTCCCTCCAGATGTCCCCAGGCGGGCTTACCCGCATCAGGACAGGTTAGAGACCTTTCTCTGAATCTTCAGTCTCCCCTCCTGAACTTTTACTTCCTGAGCTCTTCCTACAGTTGTATAAGGTCTGGAGTCCCACGATAAATTCCTTTTTCCATTACACTCGCAGCGTTCCTGCTCTCCCACTGCCCCCCGCTGATACAGTTACCAGCAGAAGCAACACCATATCTGTTCCAGAACTAGCTTCTAAGATACCTGGCAGCTTCCACTTGCCCCCTCTTGGAACGCTTACTCCCGCTATAAGCAGCCCAAGCCACACGGAAAGGCAACATGTGGGTGCCCCAGCAGACAGCCCAAACTCAACTCCCACCAGCTACCACCGCCAGCTGGCATCCATGGGCGTGAGCCGTCTTGAATGTTCCAGCCCAGCCAACAGAAAACGTGGAACCACAGAACTACCCAGCTGAGCCCAGGCAACCCAGAGAATCGTGAAGAGATAACAATGCACGTGTTGTTCTAAGTCACTAAGTTTGGGGGTCGACGGTCACACAGCAACAAGTCACCAGAGCACAGCCTATGGTTCAGCCACGAGGGCCTCTTTTCTGCTTCTTAAAAATGCTTTGGAGGGGCGCCTGGGTGGCTCAGTCGGTTAAGCATCCGACTTCGGCTCAGGTCATGATCTCGCGGTTCGTGAGTTCGAGCCCCGCGTCGGGCTCTGTGCTGACAGCTCAGAGCCCGAAGCCTGTTTCGGATTCTGTGTCTCCCTCTCTCTCTCTGACCCTCCCCCGTTCATGCTCTGTCTCTCTCTGTCTCAAAAATAAATAAACGTTAAAAAAAAAATGCTTTGGAGGTTGGCATGACTCATTTGCTCTTCTCAAAATGTTCTTCTCCCCATCTTTTCACACCTGGTAACTTCTGGTCATTCGAGACTTCGTTTCAATGGCACCTTCTCAGAGAGGTTCACTGTGACGGTCAGTTCGCTGTGTCGACGTGGCTGTAGTCCCCACTTATTCAGTCCAACGTCAATGTGGGTGAGGCTGTGCAGGTGTTTTGTAGATGTGATTAAAGTCAGCAGCCAGCCGACTTTATTAAGTAAGGGGGATTATCCTCAATAATCTGGATAGGCCTGATTCAGTCCTTCGCAAGGAGGGGAACACAGGGGGACAGCAATGTGGATGCCAGCCAGCCCTTCCTGAGAGTCTAACCTACCAGCCCCAACAATCCCCCTAAGCCAAGCCTTTGCGATAATCTCTTCACTGTACTTATCTTACTGGTTCTGCCTCGCTGGTTTGTTCTGACACAGCCACTGTGACCACCCCATCGAAGCCAGGCCCCTGGTCACCATGATATCACCCCACTTTAATTCTCTACGTGAAACTGGTCACCATTTGTCATTTTTCCTATTTTATCATTTCTCTCAATACATTCTAGAGCGGCCCTGTCCAGTAGAACCTTCTGCAGTGATGGGAATGCCTGACATCGTGCTGCTCCATGGATCTCTAGAAAGGTGGCTGATGAGGGGCTCTTGGGTAATTCAGTTGGTTAAGCATCCAACTTTGGCTCAGGTCACGATCTCATGGTTCGTGAGTTCGAGCCCCGCGTTGTGCTCTGTGCAGACAGCTCAGAGCCTGGAGCCTGCTTCAGATTCTGTCTCTCTCTCTCTCTCTCTCTCTCTCTCTCTCTCTCTCTTTCTCTGCCCCTCCCCCACTCATGCTCTGTGTCTCTCTGTCTCTCTCAAAAATAAATAGACATTAAAAAGAATTTTTAAGGTGGCTGGTGAGACGGAAAAAGTGAATCTGTTCACTTTTGATTAAGTGAAAAATTGAGTGAAAATTTTTATTAAGTGAAAACTTTTTTCACTTTTTATTAACTGTACAAAATTCATTTCATTTCATTTTCATGAATGTAAGTTTCACTCATCACATGAATCTAGCTAGCCTAGAATATGAGGTCCATGAGAGCGGGAAGCCGGTGGGTTTTAGCCACCACTATGTCCTCGTCCCCGACAGCGACTCAGACAGGAAGTTAGACTGGGATGCATCCTGGGAGCAAATGAGCCATTTGCACGTAAGGTGGCATTCGGTGCCTCTCCCTTGTGCTACGTCTGTGTAAGCAGCCCCCGAGAACCTACGGATCAGGGCTGGGGAGCGAACAATGAGGGAAAGAGAGGAACTCAGGTGTGGTACACACCAGCCGCTTCGGGCGGGGCCCTCTCCCTGGGCTGCCCGGCCAGCCCAAAGTTAGAAGCAAGTGCAACAATGGGGCAATCAAGACGGCTCTTAGTCTTTGTTCCAGTCTAAGGAAGGCTGTAGTGAAGGCAGGGTTCTAGTGGCCTCCGTTCAAAGCCCAAACTGGGAAGAAACAAGAGAGCATCTGAGGCTGTCCTATTTCAGGGCCATTTTGCATCCTGTTTTCCTCCTGGCTGCCAGTTCTCCCTCTGGACGTGCCCGATGAGGAGCTGGCAGGGAGGGGAGCTGACAAAAGGGAGCTCCGAGAGGCTGCAGGGGTATGGGGTGCCCCGGCCTCTTCTCTCTCCCTGTGATGAGGGGCAGAAGCAGAAAAACGTTCACCCTTAGCTCAGCAGGCTGAACTTCAGCCTGCGCAGTTCCGATAAGGATCAGATACGTGCCGGTGGCTACATTCTTCAAGGGTCTCATGACTGCCTGCACATCTCACCCATAATTAACGTCAAGCTCAATGAGAAGCACGGGAAAAATCTTGTGAAAGCGGTTTTATGAGTAGAGATTCGAAGACATTTATGATCTACTATTCCCTGCACGCAGCATATAATCCCCTCGAGCACTAAGCGTATAATCACCAGCTTCGTACAGCAAAAGTGCAGCCCTTTGGGCCCACGGGTCCTGTCCGCGAGCTACTCAAATAAGCTTACAAAGTTGCACCATACAACCTCTCAAGAATTCCTTCCTGACCTTTGCGCGCCACAATCCTGCAACACCCGCACGCCCCCACCCCCAGCCTCCTCCTGCACTTCCCAAAAACTCAGTCTAGGCCACCCTCTGCAGCCAGAGTGTTGGTCTGCAAACTGGATGATCATGCATCTTCGGCTCAAAACCCTGCAGTGCAAGCTCCGTGCAGTTCCACTGGGCTCTCTGAGCCTAGGATGCCACCTGATCCCTCCTGCCCCAAGGCACTTCTGCGTGCTCCCACTGCACCCCCCCCCCCCCCCCCGCACCGAGTCATTAGGAGAATTCCTCCTCCTGCTTTTGGGTCCCAGCTCTACCCTGAAGCCTGAGAAAGTCCCCAAGCCCTGGAAACTAGCACAGCACCTGATAGACACTGAGTGCTTGATAAGGAAGTGTGGAAGAAAGGAAGGAGAAAAGCAAGGTCTTCCATCATCTGGAACCTGGGGTTTTTTCCTTGGGAAAGCAAACATGCAAATGACTGCCCATTATTGGCCTGAAAGCAGCCCAAAGACCAAGAAGAATAAGGGCAAAGAGGAAACAAGAGAGAGAAAAAGCACAGCATCTGTATTCTGATATCTGAGCCTTGTCCCTTCCAGGCCCTTCTTTGATACCCAGCTGTGTGTGTGACCCAGAGAGGAAAGGAGGGAGCCTATTGTCTTCAGGCCTGAGGTCTCCGGTCTGGGGCTGGAGGGGGCAGGGGGAGCAAAGGGCAGGAACACACTCTTCCAGAAACAAATCAATTTCACCCTAGGACCTTAGCTCTGTGGCGACCATGATGGAGAAAATGGGGCTGTGTGCCATGGAAAAATTGCTTGGGCTTCTCTGTTTAATGTTTTTGGCCAGGGAAAGGTGGGTCACCTCTAGAGAGCAATGAAGTCAAACAGAGGGGGTAAACAGGTTCTAAAGAAGCAGCAGTGTTGAGGGAGACAGTGGCTCAGAGGGAAGGGAATTAGAGAAAACCGAAGGCCAGAGGCCCTTGGGAGAAAAAAAGAGAGAAGGATGGAAAGAAGGTTGAGGGAAACGAGTTGGAGGCAGAAAAAGGCCAGAGGACCCCGGTGATGGTGGTGGGGATGGGGATGGGGACAGCGACAATGTTGGTGGAAATGCAGTACAGGGGGCAGGGGTGATGGTATGACAATGACAGTAACGGTAACAGTGAGACTTACCGTGCATCGAATCCAAGCCAGGCCCTGTGCTTTGCCCGTATCGCCTCATGCAATCCTACCAATGACCCATGGGTGAAAATGCTCATCATGTTTATCCTCATACCGAGAAAACTAAGCTCCGAACCGCGAGATGCCGTACTCAAAATCGTACAGCTAATAGGGGGCTGACCCAGAATTTAGCAGAACCCGGGTTCGTCTCATTCCAGACTCCATTCTGCTGGCAGACACTGAAGGACTGAGAAGGGGAAGCAGAAAGGAAAACGGAAGAGGAAGGAGGCTTGCCCTCATCATGCTATTTCATAGGACAACCTGCCCCCTTCCTGTTCCTGGAGGGCACGGCCACCCCCCCTGACACTGCTCCACTTTTTCTTTCCCCCACAGCACTCATCCTAACACACTTTGTAATGTACTTGCTTATTACGATTATAATGTGTCATCTGTCTCCCCCCCCCCCCCATAGCATGTAAGCCCCTTGAGGACAGACATGAAGTGTGCACTTTCAGAGATCAGAACAGTGCCTGACATACTGCAGGCATTCAATACATTTTGAATGGATTTATGAATGGTTTTTTTGGTTTCAGGCCACATCTGATATGACAAGAAAAGATTAAGGCATTATGGCTTTGGGGTCCCCTGAACCTGTTGAAAGAACAATTGGGTATTCTTCGGTTTCAGGCTCAGGCTGATCTAACACGCTCACAGATGGGAGGAAGGGGTAGTTTTTTTCCTAACTTCGAGGCTTCTTGGACACTGGGAAATAAAGAAACCCCCAACATCCAAGGAGGAAACTAAGATTAGAGTCCCAAGTCTAAAATAAAAGATGCTCGATCCTCTAAGAGAGAGACAGGCCAAGATTATACACTTTGCCAGGCATAAAGCTTCCCGCTCTCCATTTGATTCCACGACTTTCTCAATATGACCTGTATTCCTTCAGTGATTTAACAAACATGCGTTGAATCACCACTACCCACCAGAATGTAAGATATCTGACTTCACCACTGTGAAGGACCCCAGTCCTCTGGCTGAGAGCTGGGGCCACCAAGGCCAATAAATACGGTATGACGCTTAAGTCTAAAAGTCTGGTGAGAAAGACACTAGCTTGTTCCCTAGCTTGGGACATTTTTGGTTAAAGTGAAGGGCAGGGAATGGTGGAACCACACAGCTCCTGAGATCATTAGAAGTTTCTAAGGAATGATGATCGTCTCTGAGAGAATATTTAAAAGCACTGGTCGAGGATGGCTCACTGCTTCCCCCTGGTGGAGAGCGGTAGCAAGCACATCAAGCAGCTTCCCGGATCTTTCCTCCACCTGGGCAATCTGAGCCAGGAGCAAGGCTCAGATTTGATACATCCATTCAAAGGGTGACTAGCAGGGTGCCTGCCCTAGGGAAGATCACAGTCGCATGAGGGAGTAAGGAGAGGAGACTGACAATCGCTGTAAGATACGGTCAGCTGGTGACAGAAGTATTCATTCATTCACCCATTCAACAAAGTGCAGAGGCTTTGAGGCAGGAGTCAGGTCTGAGGAGGGATTAACTGGGAGAACAAAGAGAAAGGGGATTCCAGGTAGTGGTGCCTGTGCCAAGGTGTGAAATCCGTGCATGACCTGGGAAACGCTAAGTAACCAGTAGACTCGTCCAATACGTTTAAGGCTTGAGGGGGAAATGGGAATGGTGGGGCTCCAAATAGAAGCCAAGTCCTGAGCTACTTTGCAAACCATGCAAAAGACCATGCACTTTAAGCCACTCGTGATCTGCATGGGTTTCAGGTAGCAATTCAGAAATATTTACTAAGTCCCTACAGATATTGACGTCTGGCCGGGAATAAAATGGTTCACAAGAAGAGGTACGATCCCTGTCCTGTGGAGGGGGAGACAGGCATCCCAGGACACCCTGGTTGAGCCTCCAACTTCAGCTCAGGTCATGATCTCACAGTTCCTGAGTTCAAGCCCCACATCGGGCTCACTGCTGTCAGCCTGTCAACACAGAGCCCACTACTTGTGCTCTCTCAAAAATAAATAAACATTTTTTTAATTAAAAAAAAAACGGGGCACCTGGGTGGCTCAGTGGGTTAAGTGTCCGACTTCGGCTCGGGTCACGATCTCATGGTTCGTGGGTTCAAGCCCCGCGTTGGGCTCTGTGCTGACAGCTCGGAGCCTGGAGCCTGCTTCGGATTCTGTGTCTCCCTCTCTCTCTGCCCCGCCCCTACTTGTGCTCTGCCTCCCTCTCAAAAATAAAATTACAAAAATTAGAAAATTTTAAAAACTCACCCCCCCCCCCAAAGGCTGAAATTTAAATTAAAATGTGACAAGTGTCCCCGCTGTGTACAGGAAGAGGAGAAATAAAATACGACATTAAGGGAACTTGGAGTTGAGTGTGTAGACAAGACAGAGTGAGGGGTCCCCAGAGAAGACGAGATACAGCTTTCTTAACATCAGAGAAGCCAGGTTAGGACCCCAGCCATTTTGTGATCGACGCCTGACAGGCACCTCTTCGCACAAGCACTTTTCTTGCAGAACCCCCTGCGATACATAAAAATTGCAGAAAAACATACCTCAGTAGTTAATGACTTTAGGGGAACAAAAGAATGTAAAAAACAAACAGCCACTACCAAGCTGCGACAGAGTCCAGCCGCTACAGAGACAGTAAATCAGTGGTAAAACTCCCAGTGCTGTTTCGAAAGTAAAGACTGACCTAATGCCCACTCTTGTGTTGTTTTTGCAGGATTCCAGTCCCTGTGGGCACGCGGACATAGGACTCACTGGAGCCAGAGTACGGAGGATGCCGACCCTGGCTGGCCCCGTGACTTCCATCAACCAGGACCTGGACTCTGTCTTTCGCCCCAATTCTAGACCGAAACGTCCTTTGCCAAGCTCCTCCGTGAATACGCACGCGCCCGCGGCTCCAAACTCCCCCGGTTTCGTTGTTGGGAGAGGCAATGCTTCGAGGGCTCCCCTTACTTGTAACAAGTAATAAAGAGTTCTTTGGGTTGTATTCAATGTGACGCACCCCGTGCGGTACTGAGTGGAGCTGCCCCTCATGCCGACCTGTGCGCTAAGCGCCACGGGGTTTGGGCAAACGCACAGCACCTGGCCACTGCCGTCAAGGCCCCCAGAGGCCGTAAGGCCGGCATCAGAGGCAGGACCCGTAGACGGAATCTGAGCCGCCTGGGAAAGAGTTGGTAGAGGCATGGAGGGTGAAGGGGAACTGAACCGGCCACCCCAAAG
This sequence comes from Panthera leo, assembly GCF_018350215.1. NCBI lineage: Eukaryota > Metazoa > Chordata > Mammalia > Carnivora > Felidae > Panthera > Panthera leo. The sequence continues at coordinate 14,362,286 of NC_056690.1, forward strand.
CATGTCTCTTCGGCATAAGGGTTATTTTAGGCTGATCATCTTTTTTAATTGTTAATGTTTTCTATTTATTGTTGAGACAGAGACAGAACACGAGGGGAGGGGGGAGAGAGAGAGGGAGACACAGAATCAGAAGCAGGCTCCGGGCTCTGAGCTGTCAGCACAGAGCCTGATGCAGGGGTCGAATTCACGAACTGTGAGATCATGACCTGAGCCAAAGTCGGACACTTACTGAGCCACCCAGGTCCCCCTAGGCTGGTTATTTTTAAGAAACAGCAGACACAGGTGAAGCTCTGAAAACGGATTAGAAGTCACGCTTTTATAAAAGACGTTGACATTTACAAGGGAAACCTCCACAAGTCAGCATCAGAAACGTGACTCTAAATCTCTACAAACTCCTATCAGTGGAGACGGCAGAGACTTCTTTCGCACAACCACCTTACCCTTGTTAATTGTGCTTTTCCTGGTCACGTCCCATAACTGCCTCCCACACCCCATCTAACACCCTCTTTTGTCTTTAGCTAGAGACGGGCCACTCTGACGAGCTACTCAGTTTTCCTGGGCTCTTCCATGTATATAGACCTTGTTTGTTTTTCTCCTGTTAATCTGTCTTATATTATAGAGGCCCTCCCAGCCCAGTACCAAGAAGGGTAGGGGGAAATTTTCTTCTTCCCCACAAGGATCAAAGAGATCAGTGTTTCCCAAACCATGGCTCACAACCTGTAAGTGACGTGTGACATAAAAGTGGCAGTCATTACCAGTATTTGGTAAGTGACACAGAATAAAAAAGCAAAGAATATTAAATAGTGTGCATGGTAAGAATGAGTTTGATGGTAATTCCTTATTCCGTGAGACTCATTTCAGTTACGTACCTGTGTGGGTACATTGTGTATATGTGTGTATAATGTAAATCTGATTCATTTCTGTGTATCTTTATCATTATTATTCTAATTTTTTTAATGTTTATTTATTTTTGCCAGAGAGAGAGAGAGACAGAGTATGAGCGGGGGAGGGGCAGAGAGAGAGAGAGAGGGAGACACAGAATTCGAAGCAGCTCCCGGCTCTGAGCTGTCAGCACAGAGCCCGAGGCGGGGCTCGAACTCACAGACTGTGAGATCATGACCTGAGCCGAAGTCGGACGCTCAACCGACTGAGCCACCCAGGTGCCCCTATTATTATTATTTTAAAGAGAAAGAATCTTAAGTAGGCTCCACGCTCAGTGCCGAGCCCGACGCAGGGCTCGATCCTGCAACCCTGGGATCGTGACCTGAGCCAAAATCACGAGTCGGATCCTCAACCAACTGAGCCACCCAGGCGCCCCTCATTTCTGCGCATCTAGATCAAAACTGAAAAACAGCAGATTAGAGGCCCTCTCAAGGTTTCACCCAGCCCAGGATGTCACAAAGGCTGAGTGTTCAACCCACGGAGGGCAGCTCCACTTACAAGGGCTTCTCCAAACTCAGTAGCACAACTCTGTGAGAAGATGCAAACTGAACTCTGGAAAGCAATTAAGAACCTAACCTCAGTCCTCACTCTCCTGCATTGTAGGGGGCAAGGAGGAAGGACAGGGGAGGGGCATAAATTGAGACGAACTTTCTGGAAAGCTACGTGGCAATGTTCACCAGACTATCTGGAGGCATTTTTGTTTGTCATGACCGGGACTGGGGGAAGAGAGGGTGTTCCTGGTATCTAGCAGGTAGAGGCGAGGGATGCTACCATATCCTTCAATGACAGGACAGCCCCCAACTCAGGGTCCCTTTGTAGCTTGGATAAGGATCTGCTAGGAAGAAAGAATACAAAAGGGCATGCATGGGGATCTGGGCCAATAACCTGTGTCATAAATGTTCTCTTTCCTTCACTGCTGTATTCCAGCCCTGCTGGAACAGAACACAGTAGTCAGTAAATACTTGTTGAATGCGCCACGTTGAATCCAGCAAAGGCATCTGTGAATAAGCACCTGCCTGACTGCCCCAGACTAAAGTTCTACAGTGACACCTTGTGGCCAAAACGGAAACAAGCAGGCAGACGGACCAATAACCCTTTGGCTGGTGTTTGCCCAGCTGACCCCTTAGGACTGCAAAGGCCCCAGAATTTGTGGGGAAATCATGAGGTTAGGGAGAAGCAGGAGGCCTCAAGAGGATGACATCTGATGTCCCACTAATGAAGGCAAACAGGGGTCTGAGCAATTAATGGGAAAGATCAAAGAAAGAAGATGTTAAGAAAGAAAAAAACATGCCCCAAACTGAGTCATTCTCCCAAGATAGCAAACCCGGACTTAGTTTTAACCTCTACTGAAACAATCTTCCTTTTTGTTTTGTTAAGAACTCCCTTGTCCCTCCCTCCTGCCTGTAAAAACCTTCCATTTTGTACAACTTCTCTACTTGCTGGAAAGGATGCCGCCTGATTCGCAACTGATCTCCAGTTGAATTTATTTCTTAACAATTTGGACCCCAAACTGATGAAACAAGTCACAGAAGTTATTTCATGAGGTCAAAAAAAAAACAGGTTTCAAAATGTGCATGGATAATCCTAATTCTATTGTTTAAAAATAGTTATGTGGGGCGCCTGGGTGGCTCAGTTGGTTAAGCGTCCAACTTCAGCTCAGGTCATGATCTCACCGCTCGTGAGTTGGAGTCCCGCATCGGGCTCTGTGCTGACAGCTCAGAGCCTGGATCCCGCTTCGTTTTCTGTGTCCCTCTCTCGCTGTGCCCCTCCCTCACTCATGCTCTGTCTCTCTTTCTCTCAAAAATAAATAAAGCATTAAAAAATAATAATAATAAATAAATAAATAAATAAAGCATTAAAAAAAATTTTTTTAAATAGTTACGTGGGGCACCTGGGTGGCTCAGTCGGTTGAGAGTCCGACTTCGGCTCAGATCATGATCTCGTGGATCGTGAGTTCGAGCCCCACACCAGGCTCTGTGCTGACAGCTCAGAGCCTGGAGCCTGCCTCCAATTCTGTGTCTCCCCCCTCTCTCTGCCCCTCCCGTGCTCATGCTCTGTCTCTCTCTGTCTCTTAATAATAAATAAACATTAAAAAAATTTTTTAAATAGTTATGCACATACCCACTTGTCTGTAATGATTACACCAAAACACTTACCAAAATGACAACAGTAAGTTCCCTAGGGGGTAGAGCTTGGACAGTCATTTTCTTTTGATCTATTTTCTGTTTTGTTTTACAATGAATGTCTATGGTTTAGGTAAAATAATAATAATAATAATAAGATAAAATAAGAAGTTAGATGGATGCAGACCCAAATACAAAGGCATTTAAGAATGTCTCTGGTAAAAAGACGCTGATCACCTATGCACACCCTGTGTTTCCACATCTGGGCCCTTATTATCCAGATCCAAATGCTCTCTGACCTCAGCTCTTCCTTGAGCAAGAGCTTCCAAGAGTTGACCCCACCACTGCCCTTCTCTCCTCTGCTCATGAGTGGAATTTACCATCCAAAGCTGACTCCGTCTCATCCTGGCCTGCAGAGTGGGCACAGAAATCTGGAGGAACCGAGGCAGATGTGCTGGGGAGGGGTCTCCATCCCCGAGGCCCGCTCACCTGACATGTGGACGTTGCGGAGGCAGGAGAGGGAGGCATTGAGGCGGGCACACTCCTCCCGGTTGGCTCCGTATTTCTCCACGGTCTCACACACCTGCTCATCTGTCATCTCCAAGAGGTCCTCCAGACTCAGCTGGCCAGGGGTGATTTCCTGCAGGAGGGAAGTAAGGAGCTCGGTGAACGTGAAGGGACCTCAAGCACCCAGAGGGAAGGAAAGTGGGCTGAGCCTCCGTGCTGCCCTCTAGTGGTACCCAGTGGAACACCCGGCCCTGTGTGGAAGGTTGGGCCTCTGACTCCTGGGTCCAACAAGGCCTCCGTTTGAGGTTTGAATCTCAGCTTTGCCACTCATTGCCTCGGGCAAGTCACTTACCCTCTCTGAACCTCACTTTACTCACCTTTACAATGGGTGTCTTAAGTGCTTGTACTTTGTAAGGTAGTGCCTATCTTTAGCACATAGCTAGCGCTCCATAGATGGTGATAGTTAATTATCTGTCCCCCTGGGTAGCTTCTGAAGTCTTTATGGGCAGGGCTCTACTTTCCTTGCCTTTGGATGGCCCTCTGTGTCTCCTGTTCAGCTTGGCTTGTCCCCAGTCCAGGGCAAACTTGGAGCAGAGCAAACTGGATAGCCCAAGTCTCTTGGTGGCTGTCCTCCCCAGCCACCCATTCGAGATTCCAGACTGGGGCTTTAGGAACCCTAAGGGGCAGTAATCTGGAACACTGTGGGTATGTGCTGGAAATGAAACTGGACTGGTGACTGAGCCCCCCAGGGCATGGGTCTGTATTCTAAGACAAAATGGTAAGGCTGGGGTATAGCACGGGGTGGGGACAGGGACACCTCTGGAGAGATCAGCTGGGAACAGAACCAGTAGGATTGCCAGCTATAAATGTCTTGGGCAGGTGTCCCTTCCCACACCCCCTTTCCCAAAATGATGTGTCCCTGGACACCATAATATAGATAGATGTACCTTTAAATTTGTCAAACTTCGATACTTATGCATCTTCATGCATTTATGCATATTTATGCATTGACATCTATACCTGTGTATCAAATGGATAGCCTTCGTTTTATAGCAGTTAATGGTATCCAATGTTTTTACATATATTACTATTTAAATAAGAATTTTAAATACCTAAAGATGGAGACTCTAGGACAACATTGTGGATTACTTCTGTCCTCTTGTGGCCATACCTGTGTATTACAACAAAATCGGACACCTACCCCGCCCCCCCACCCCCTCCACACACACACACACACACACACACACACACACACACACACACACACACACATCCCCAATGCACACACATAAACTGGCAGCCAGAAGGGGGAAAACCGCATTAGTAAAAAAAAAAATCCACCACCACCCCCCCACAAAACAGAGGCAGGGCAAAAGCCACGAAGCCCAATCAGTGCCCTTCCAGCGCACTAGGGCAGGGAGCAGGAGAGAACGGTAATCGGGGTTTCTCATATAGGGACACAGTGCACATAAACCCCACTTTAAGAAAAGTGATAGTCCAGGATCTGAAGGTACAAAATGAATCATATTTAGAAGAACTCATTCACAACATTAAAGAATTCTCCTCTTCGCTGCAGGACTCACTTGTGCACTGTAATCCCATAATTTACCCCCCAAATATCCGATTTTCACTGAAAAGTTGGGGTCACAGAAAAAAAATCACAGAAGTAATAATGACATCAAAAATGGACAAAGCCTTAACAACCCAGACTAAAAGCGAAGATGCACGTCTGTTTGATAAAAGAATAATAATAAATGAAAATGAAGTGGATGGAGCACCGTTTTAAGTGCTTTTCCTGGATTTTCTTTTGTCACAAAGACCACATAAAGTAAGTATTTTTATCAGCACCATTAGTCTGTAATTAGGATGCTAAAATTCAGAGAGGTTAGTCCACTTGCCCAGGGTCACACAGGAAGAAAGGAACTCAGGCAGTTGCTTGGGAGCCTTTTCCATACTGTTGGTTCCTCCTCAGAAAGGGGACCTGGGAGGGGAGGGGGGGGGGCACTCACACAGGAGCTGCAGTCAGAGGGCTGGAAGCCCAGCTCCCTCCCTATCCCCCGGTTAGTGGCCTTGGACCCAGGACGGGAACAGACTACTGTAGGAGCCAGAGCTGGGGCACCTGCAGGCCAGGTAAATGTACATGAGCAAAACTGCTAACCAGTAGGGACCTGTAAGATCCACGGGGCAGCAAAATTCAGCTCATTGCCACCAGACGGGAATTTAGGTCGGTGTGTTCAGCAATTCGAATTTTTTTCAGGAGAAGTCAGAGATCTGGGTTTTTTAATGCAAACTCTTTAGCTGTTAAATATTAGCTGAAAAAAAAAATTTTGAGAATGCTGTATCAGACAAAGAAAAAATGTCTGTGTATCGCATACAGCTTAGGGGCCACCAGTTTTCAACCCCTGGCCTAGAAGACTGTGTTTCTGTATTGATCCCACTTGATAAATACATGGTCCCAAAAGCCTCCCAGAAGTGAATTGGCTCGTGCAAGTAAGATGTACTATCTGGGGGTGCCTGGGGGGGAGTCAGTCGGTTAAGCGCCTGACTCTTGGTTTCGGTGGCGTCATGATCTCGCGGCTTCATGGGTTCAAGCCCCGCCTCCGGCTCTGAGGACAGCATAGAGCCTCCTTGAGATTCTCCCTCTCTCCCTCTCTCCCCCACCGCCCCCACTCGTGCTTTGTCTCTCTCAAAATAAATAAACTTAAAATAAAATAAGATGTTCTGCCTGTAGTTATATGTGACCTTTCATTTTAAGAATATTCACATGAAACCTCCATCCTGGGAATGAAATAACATAGAATCAAACACCATCTAGTGCGCATGCGTGAAATGGGGGGCAGGGATGGGGCAATGTGCGGGTCCTCTGTCTAGCTCAGGATCCGGGGCGGGGGGGGGGGGGGGCGGGGGGGGGGGGGGGGATTCAGGTGACCTGTCATAGAGGTCAAGGTCTGGAAAAAACAAAGGCCGTTTCAAGCAAGAAGTGTGCACTGAGAGAAATGGCATTTGGTCCTGCAGGTGGTGGGAGGGGGGGGGCCTCTCCTTTTTATTCATGTTTATTCATTTTATTCATGTTTATTCATTTTTATTCATGTTTATTCATTTTATTCATGTTTACTCATTTTTGAGAATAAACATTCATGTTTATTCATTCATTCATTCATCCCCCTCTGGAAGTAGAGGCGGACAGAGGATCTGAAGCCAGCTCTGAGCTGACAGCAGTCAGCTTCCCAAACTTCCCAAGTTAGAAGCTTAACTGACTGAGCCACCCAGGGGCCCCCAGCACCCTCGCTCCTACCCAGCTCAGAGAGTCCCAGGCCAGAGGAAGAGGGAGATAAATCACAGTGCCTCCCACATGCTCCAGAGTCCTTCCAAGCTTCCAGACCCATCCACCCACTAGCAAGGGAAGCCGCTTCATCTCTGAGCCTCAGATTCCAGATCCACACGATGGGGAGAACGGTCCCCACCTCAAAAGGTCATTGTGAGGGTCTGAACAGCCTCAACAGTTGAGATCCTGGGTGTAAAACCCTTAGGACAATGCCTGGCCCCATGTGTTCAACGAAGTGGGTTTCACTGGGACGGGCTGGACTGGCTACTGGAAACAGCCGTGACCTGGGATCCAAGAGGGTAGGACAAAATCTCACCCTCCTTGAGATTTTCAGGACGTGGTCCACTCCTATTACTACCAAAGTTTTCAACAATAATAACAAGCTGATACTTGCTGAATGCTACTAGGTGCCAGAGAGCGAGTGTAACATTTTAGATGGATCATCTCATTTTGTCATACGAGCTACTTCAGAAGAGGAGACCATCATTACCCCACTTAACAGATGAGAAAAGTAATGCCCTCAGTCTGGGGTGCCCAATATGGTGGCCACTGGCCACACTAATGACACACGCACTAATCACAATACAAGTGTTCAAGAGCAAACACGTGGCCGTGGCTACCGTATCAGACAGCACAGGTACAAAACATTTCCACCATAGCAGAAGGTTCTTCTGGGCAGCACTGGTCTGAGAGGTAACGTGATTTGGCCACGGTGACTGAGCTAATGAGTAGCAGGGCTGGAAGAGGACCCAGTTGAATGGAGACCCACACTCTTAACCATCTGGACAGCATCGAAGATCCTCTGTGCCTTCACCCAACGCATATTTATGGAGGGCCTACCGTGTGCCAGGCACAGGCAAAACCATCTCTCCGAGGGACTAGCATCGGCCAGTAAGGGGCAGGGGACAGGGGACAGTCTCTAGTCACCTCTAGGACTTCCTTGCGCACATCGACGATCCGGAACCAGTGCCGGAGCTGGGGGAAGCCGTCCAGCTCGGCGTTGCGTTCCTGCAGGGCCACCTTCTTCTTGCAGGACAGCTGTCGGCTGAAGTATTTCACCAGCTTGCTCTGGGGAGACACGGAGGAGAACAGAGGACACATCTCAGAGACACCACCATAGGAGAACAAGCAAGAATCTCCCCATTGCCTTCACCCTGCCCGAAAACCATCCAACTCCTATTCTATTTTTTTTAGTTTATTTACTTTGACAGACAGAGAAAGAGAGCAAGCAGGGGGAAGGGCAGAAAAAGAGAGACAGAGACAGAGACAGAGACAGAGAGAATCCCAAGCAGGCTCCACACTGTCAGCACATAGTCCTACGTGGGGCTCGAACTCACCAACCGTGAGATCATGATCTGAGTCGAAATCAAGAGTCAGTTGCCTGACCCACTGAGCCACCCACGCGCTGCTCCCCTGCAACTCCTATTTTAAAGACTGGTGTCACAGCAGTGAGGAGGGACACACACTGGTAGCACTTTATTGAGGGGAGCCTTTTGGCTGCAATCTTCCACATTTCCACTGCACAAATCCTTGGACCCAACAATTGCACTTCTAAGAACTCACCTAGAGACACCATCCTGTGCAAAGTGACTGTAAAAAGAATATTTCTTACGGTTCTACTTACAATGGGAAAAGATGGAAAACACCCTGGGTCCATCAGCAGGAGATTCATAAATGCAGGTATATGCACACAAGGAAACTATGCAGCTATAAAATAAAATGAGGAAGCATGCTACCTACTCATACAGAGCAGTCTCTGAGATACATTGATAAATAAAAATAAATAGTTTCCCATGCATGTGGGAAATGTTTACATTTACATATCTTTAAATCTTTTTTTAAACTTTTTTAATGTTTATTTATTTTTGAGAGAGACAGAGCATGAGTGGGGAAGTGGCAGACAGAGAGGGAGACACAGAATCCAAAGAAGGCTCCAGGCTCTGAGCTATCAGCACAGCGCCCGACGCAGGGCTCAAACCCACGAACTGTAAGATCATGACCTGAGCCAAAGTCAGACGCTTAACCGACTGAGCCACCCAGGCACCCCTACATATCTTTATACCTGCAGACACTCTCTGGGAGGATTCCTAATATTCCAGGGAAGGGAAGAGTGAGGAGTGGGAAAGAAAGGTGGGAGAAACATTTTTTTTGCTTTTTTTTTTTTTTTTTAGTTTTTAACTGAAGTATAATCAACCTACAGTATTGGATTCGTTTCAAGTGTACAACCCAGTGATTCAACAATTCTATGTATTATGCACTATCATAAGTGGGGAAGGGCAGTGACATCTGTCACCGTACAAAGTGATCACGATATTATTAACTATATTCCCAATGCTGCATTTTTCATGGGATTAAGAGGTACAAACTTCCAGGTATAAAATAAATAAGCCACGGAGATGAAAAGTACAGCAGAGAAACGTTTCATTTAAACCCTCTTGCACTATGTGAATCTTAATTCACATGCAAATATTCACAAATTCACAAATTCTTTTAGAAATAGATGGACGTGAACCCACACTTATAGAGAGATGCCTTGACACAAGAAAGGAAAACTAGTTATATAAAAACTAGCAACATTAACAAAAGAAAGGCAATCCACGTGCGCGTGAGCAGAGAACGGTTCGGAAGACACGCCCCCGGCTGCTAACGAGCGACAGGAGACTCTGTGGATGGGGTGAGGAAAAGTGGTTAAACGTAAATATATTTTTGCTTGGTTTCACTCGTTACCCAAAGCATACTGTCATCGTTATAACTTAAAATATATTTGCAGGCTCCTGGGTGGCTCCATCAGTTAAGCGTCCGACTCTTGATTTCGGTTCAAGTCATGATCTCACGGTTGGTGAGGCACAGCCCAGCAACTCTCAATCCCTCGCTCTCTGCCCCTTCCCTGCACGTGAGCACACGTGCTCTCTCTCTCTCTCTCTCAAGATAAACATTTAAAAATAAAATAAATTTAATAAAGATCATTAAATGAAACAAAAATGAAATCCGTAGGTGTGTAAATGCCTTTGGCATTTCAAAGCACTGTCAGCCAACATTTATTAGGGAGGCAATCCTGGAATTCTAAGACCACAAAATTCGGAGCAGGGGATGATGGGAGTGGGCATCCGTTGCTTCTGTTCGGCCAGTCTGCGTTCCCCTCTTGCTGAAAAGAGTATTTCAACTTTCTTTGGGGAACCTTCCTTCTTGGGATCCCAGTCCATATGGTTCCGGTAAGGCTGGTTTCACCAACCCACTTCACCCGGGTTGCAGGGTGGGCATGTGACCCAGGCCTGGCCACGGCATTTGGATCAAGGATAACAAGTGAGCCAGACTGGGTCCCACAAGGACCCTCCCCAGCTACCCTTCCCAAGTGCTCAGGAGACAGCCCTCACTTCCCTTTTCAGTTGGGGGTGGGGGAGGGATATCATCAGAGCAGAAGGTGCCCAGGGCCAGCCCTGCTGACATATGGGAGAGCTTGCCTGAGACTGAAGCCCATTGGAAGAAACCAGAAAACTCATTTTTCTTCAAGAGTCTTTTGTTTATCTTGGGGACAGCACAAGCTGGGAAGGGGCAGAGAGAAGGGGACAGAGAATCTGAAGCGGGCTCTGCGCTGACAGGCTGACCAGCAGCGAGCCCGATGTGGGGCTAGAACTCACAAGATCATGACCTGACCCAAAGTCAGACGCTCAACCGAGGGAGTCACCCAGGTCCCCCCTGAAAGCTCATTTTTAAGTTAATATTAATTTGATTCATCTTACTAATAAAATGAAAGTCGCATTCTTCTCGGTAAGTCTACGTTCCATTGCAATAGTGGCACAAAATTACATCAAGCTAATGTATCAATGTTCCAATTCTCATTTGAAATCTCAATCTAGAGTTTTGGGAGTTTTTTAAGTTTATTTATTTTGAAAGAGAGTGTGTGCACAACAGGGAAGGGACAGAGAGAGAGCGGGGGGGGGGGGGGGGGAGGGGGAATCCCAAGTAGGCTCCACACTGTCAGCACAGAGTCCAAGGTGGGGCTTAATCTCACGAACCATCAGATCATGACTTGAGCCAAAATCAAGAGTCGAACATTTAAATGACTGAGCCATTCAGATGCCTCTCAATCTAGAGCTTTAGAATCAAAAATGCCAAAAAGAATGTTTTTTCTCTAACTTACTTCTGAATGAATAGGGTCTGATCTATCAGTACATCAGAGCAAGGCTTTCGACTAAGATGTCTACAGAACTCTCCCATCTGTCTTTTCATTTTCTGACTAGTTTTAACCATTTTCTTTACACAGGTACAAAAAAACAAAACCAAAAACACTTGAAAGAAATATATTTTCATGTGTACACAATCATTCTTTGATTTCTAACACAAAAATTTTCCAGCCCCAGCTATGGAATCAGCCCTCTCTCCAAGGGAGCACTGACTGGTTCCTCTAAGTGGGAAATGGTATTTAGAAGCCAAGATTTGGGTGCTTGGTGTGCTTACTGATGTTGGGGTATCATCATTTCCAATCCCCTCAGTGGACAACCTAGGCAATATATGTGTGCATGTGAAATGCATCTACGTATATGTCGATGTGCAAGTTTATGCCTATATTTATTTTTTCATCTATATGCATCAATAATCAATACCTCCAATCACAATCCAACACCATAGGGTTTATTCTATTTTTTTTCTTCCCACATCTGTATCACTCTTCTCAGGCAGTGAGAAAAACAATCCTCAGTATTTTTATTTATTTGCTCAATCTGCTGAATTTAGTTAACTTCCCAGTGCATTGGACCATTGTCCTGCTTGGATGTTCCCATCATGGGCCTCTGTTCCTGCTGGACTGACTTCTTACTCAAGCATCACTGCCTGTCTTGTGGAGATTTTCACATATGTCTGATTTGTACAAAGTTTTCTTACTTTTTGCCTATTTACCCTAATGAATAGAATTTCCTTTTTTCCTCATCCTTTCCTGAGTTCTGTCACCTCATTTTTGAGATTAAGTTATTTTTTCAGATCCTGACACATGTCAGTGGATTCTCAGATCCTAAACCCAGACATACTCCCATCTCTGCTTTGGTTTATAAAAATTAAATTGATCTAATGTCTGTGTGAAATGTCCAAAATGGTATTTTAAATTTTATTTCACTGAAATTAAAAAATGGAAGCCAGGGGCACCTGGGTGGCTCAGTTGGTTAAGCATCCGACTTTGGCTCAGGTCATGATCTCATGGTTTGTGAGTTCAAGCCTCGCATCGGGCTCTGTGCTGACAGCTCAGAGCCTGGAGCCTGCTTTGGATTCTGTGTCTCCTTCTCTCTCTCTGCCCCTCCCTGCTTGTGCTCTGTCTCTCAAAAATAAACATTAAAAATTTTTTTTTCTAATAAAAAAATGGAAGCCATATAAAATATTTTTCTGCTAAATATAACTGCTATTTTAATAGACATACACTTTACTTTAAAATGAAATTTTAGGGGTGCCTGGGTGGCTCAGTTGGGGAGTGTCTAACTCTTGATTTCGGCTTAGGTCATGATCCAGGATGATGGAATTGAGCCCTGCGTCAGGCTCCATGGTTAGCATGGAGCCTGCTTGGGATTCTCTCTCTGTGTCTCTCCCTCTACCCCTCCCCCACTCACATGCTCACACATGCTCTCTCTCAAAAAACAAATAAATAAATACAATTGAAATTTTAGCACCTGAATTGAGACGTGCCAAAAGTGTAAAATCCATACCACATTTCAAAGACTTAGTAGGAAAAAAAATAATGTAAAATATCCCATTAATATTTTTATACTGATTACATGTTTAAATGATAGTATTTTGCATATACCAGATTAAATAAAATACATTAAAATGAACTTCATCTGTTTCTTTTTAATGTTTATGTTTGAGAGAGAGAGAGAAAGAGACAAAGCATGAATGGGTGAGGGACAAAAAGAGAGGGAGACACAGAATCCGAAGCAGGCTCCAGGCTCCAAGCTGTCAGCACAGAGCCCGGCACAGGGCTTGAACTCATGGACCAAGAGGTCATGACCTGAGCCGAAGTAGAGGCTTAACCTATTGAGCCATCCAGGCTCCCCTCATCTGTTTCTTTGTTAATGTGGCTACTAGGAAATTTAAAATTATACACTTGGCACACATCTGGCACTCTCAATGTATTTCTAAACGACAGTGTTGCTGTAGGGTTTTATACTAAAGAAATAAGTAAGTATATTCATGAAGCTTTGCTCTAAATTGATAATAGCCATGAAAGATTGGAAACAATCCAACTCTTCAACAATAGGGGATGATGTAAATAAATTACAATGTGTCCATATGATCGCATATCATTAAAAACAATATATAAAATATGTATAATATTTATAATGTATAAATAATGCATGAATTTTATAAAACTATACATGTACAGGTGCATAGAAAAAGACAGGTGACTAAGATTACTAAGATTAATAACAATTATGATTAAGATCAAGATTATTAATAATGAGATTACTAATAAGTATTAAGATCACTAAAATTATTATAATTAAGATTAGTAAAGATTATTAACAATGAGATTAATAAATATTAAGATTATTTATTGAGGGGCACCTGGGTGGCTCAGTCAGTTAAGTGTCCAACTTCAGCTCAGGTCATGATCTTGACGTTCAGAGTTCAAGCCCCGCATCGGGCTCTGTGCTGACAGCTCGGAGCCTGGAGCCTGCTTCGGATTCTGTGTCTCCCGCTCTCTCTGCCCCTCCCCCACTCACATTCTGTCCGTCTCTCTCTCAAAAGTAAATAAATATTTAAAAAGTTTTCTAGGATTATTGATAGAGATTTCTATTTGCTTCTCAATAGCGAAATTAGAAAATACAATGTATAGGGGAGCCTGGGTGGCTCAGTCGGTTAAGCAGCCAACTTCGGCTCTGGTCAAGATCTCACAGTTCATGAGTTCGAGCCCCGCATCAGGCTCTGAGCTGTCAGCAGAGCTGAGCTGGAGCCTGCTTTGGATTCTGTGTCTCCCTCTCTCTCTGCCCCTTGCCCACCCTTGCTCATGCTCTGTGTTTCTCTCTCTTTCAAAAACAAACATTAACAAAAACACAAAGGAACTGGTGTCATATGAGACAATGCTAAAAAAGAAAACACAATGTATATGTGTTACCTGCTTATTAATGGAAAAATGTTTAAAATGAGCAATGGTTTTTTTTAGCACCTATGCTATCTAGTTCCAGCAAGAGGGGGACAAACCATTGAGAATGCCACAAGAAGGCAATTTGATTTTAGTCTCAGTTTTAATAGTCACTCACTTTGATTCAGGGATTGCACTTCTAGGAATGCACCCTACAGAAATACTTATACACATGCACACATGGGATAACGGCTGGCTTGTTACTGAAGCAGAGTTAGTCATTTTAAAACTTGAAAACAGTGTTTTAAAAAGTACATTGGTGCGCCTGGGTGGCTCGGTTGGTGAAGCGTCCAACTCTTGATCTTGGCTCAGGTCATGATCCCACGATTGTGAGATGGAACCCCAGGTCGGGCTCCACATCGACAGCACAGAGCCTGCTTGGGATTCTCTCTCCCTCTCTCTCTCTGCCCCTGCCTGGCTTGTGTGCATGCATATTCTCTCTCTCTCTCTCTCTCTCTCTCTCTCTCTCTCTCTCTCTCTCAAATTAAATAAATAAACATTAAAAAAAAAAGGTACAGGGGTGCCTGGGTGGCTCAGTCAGTTAAACGTCCAACTTCGACTCAGGTCATGATCTCACAGTTCGTGAGTTCGAGCCCCGCGTCGGGCTCTGTGCTGACAGCTCGGACCCTGGAGCCTGCTTGGGATTCTGTGTCTCCTTCTCTCTCTGCCCCTTCCCAGCTTGCAGTCTGTCTCTCTCTGTCTCTCTCTCTCAAAAATAAACATTAAAAGAGAGAGAGAGAGAGAGAGAGAGAGAGAGAGAAGAAAGAGCACAGCGGATCTCTCAGACCCTGAGATCACACTATCTTTTACTGGCAGTAAGTGCACTTTGCAGACTCGCTTCCTTTGCACTGATTTGAGGGCTCATTAATAACTGAAAAACCAGAAGAGCACAATATAGAACCAGAGGAAGATGACGCTACTGTGTCAGTCTTTCAGTTTTCATTTCATGCTAGCGTGTTGGAGTAAGAGGCAGTGTCTTACTCCAGGGAAGAGCCAGAACCTTCGGCACCAGAACCAGGCTACCCTGAGCTCCAATCCCTGCTGCACTGCTCACAACCTCACATACGTTTCAAAACTGCTCTAAACCTCGTTTTTTTTCACCTGAAAAATGAAGATTAAAGGGCACCTACTTCACAGGATTGTGGAGAGGGTTAAAAGGGATTTTTCGTGCAAAGTGGCACTGAAGAACCACTCCGAATCATAGCTGTGGTGCTGATTTTGTGCTACATAAGTCACAAGCATCTTCCACAGTTACCTTGGAGGGGTTATGCTCCAAATTTACTAACTACCACCATCCCCAAAAGCATTTCCAAAAAGTTAAAATTAATCTGTTTCAAAGGTATATTCTTTTTTTAAAAGATTTTTTTAATGTTTATTTATTTGAGAGAGAGAGAGAGAGTGGGGAGGGGCAGAGAAGGGCAGGGTGGGGGGGGGGGGGACAGGGGTTCCGTGCTGATAGCACAGAGCCCAATGCAGAGCTTGAACCGTGAGATCGTGACCTGAGCTAAAGTCAGATGCTTAACCTAAGCCACCCAGGCACCTTTCAAAATGTATATTCTTTAAAGATCAAATGTATCCTTTCTCCAAAGTTTAAAACGTACAAAGTTATACTGTAAGAAAATGTGCTTTTGGTTGCGTTTAAAAAAAAAAAAAAACTGTCGGGGCGCCTGGGTGGCTCGGTCGGTTAAGCGTCTGACTTCGGCTCAGGTCATGGTCTCACGGTCCATGAGTTCGAGCCCCGCATCGGGCTCTGTGCTGACTGCTCAGAGCCTGGAGCCTGTTTCGGATTCTGTGTCTCCCTCTCTCTCTGCCCCTCCCCTGTTCATGCTCTGTCTCTCTCTGTCTCAAAAATAAATAAACGTTAAAAAAAAAATAAAAAAAAAACTGTCTTCCTAATTCATCATTTAAATCTTGATTCTGAAATTCATACGATTTAAGTCCACCCAACTTAGAGAAATTGCTTAAAAGTAATACATGCTTACTTTGTTAACAATACCTATAAAGTTGGGATTTTTGCTAACTGGCCTTCCTCAGGCTTTTCTCCTAAATAAAGAGTTTTACTGTTTATTATTCTATGCCTATATATGCCCGTGTTGGATTTCAAATATGGCAAAAGAAATAAGAATGTGCTGGGGCGCCTGGGTGGCTCAGTCGGTTGAGCGTCCGACTTCGGCTCAGGTCACGATCTCGCGGTCCGTGAGTTCGAGCCCCACGTCAGGCTCTGGGCTGATGGCTCAGAGCCTGGAGCCTGCTTCCGATTCTGTGTCTCCCTCTCTCTCTGCCCCTCCCCCATTCATGCTCTGTCTCTCTCTGTCTCAAAAATAAATAAACGTTAAAAAAAATAAAATAAAAAAAAAAAAAGAAATAAGAATGTGGCTTCTTGACATAAATAAAAACAATGCTATCTCAACTTCTTTTTTTAAGTTTATTTATTTATTTTGAGAGAGGGAGAGAGTGCACACACACAAGAACAGGGAAGACAGAGACAGAGAGAACCCCAAGCAGGCTCTGCACGGTCAGCACAGAGCCCGACACAGGGCTCAGTATCACAACCCCAAGACCAAGAGTCGCACGCTCTTCTGAGACAGCCAGATGCCCCAGGTTTCTTATACCTTTAATTAAGCATTCAGTGTCACAGAAGATTGAAAAACCAGACTAAGCCCTGATGTTGAATGGCAGGAGTGGGGGGGGGGGGGCATGTCAATACCCTGCTCAAACACCCATTCTTGAATAACAGCACCTCCCAAGTGTGGGTACCACTGATAACTTGAGGAGTTCCCCAGGCGTGACTTTAAGTAACAATAGATCCCATAGTAAGAGTGTCCGTCTCTATCCAAATCTCTCCTCACCCCTCTGACCATATATCCAGGAAGCAATCTCTACTCGGTGACACTGCATCTCTAACATTTGCTAATCTCTCTTTACCATAGAGAACAGGACACAGCCTTGGGCAGGTAACTAGTGAGCACAAAGTAATGACACTTTTGTTTTCATTGTGTTTATTTTCTTGACTGCCTTCCATTTAGGGCAAGTGGTACCAGTTTTCCATTATGCTAGTTGCATAATGTTTTCTTTTTAAATATATGTATGTTTTTAAAAATTGAGTTGGCTTGGGGTGCCTGGGTGGCTTGGTCAGTTAAGCGTTCGACTCCTGGTTTCGGCTCAGGTCGTGATCTCGCGGTTCCTGAGCTCGAGCCCTGCATCCGGCACCACAATGAGCATGGAGCCCGCTTGGGATTCTCTTTCTCTCTCTCTCTCTCTCTCTCTCTCTCTCTCTCTCTCTCTCTCTCTCTCTCAAAATAAATAAACTTAAATTTCTTTTAATAAAAAGTAAAATAAAATTCAGTTGGCTTAAAGTCCATACGAAGATATGGCAAAAAGCACAATGGTGGTATCCAACTAATGAGTTTGGGAAATACTGTTCTATAGAATAACATTCGAATTCAGACATTATCCGGGGCTCAACCGCAGTCCATTTCTCCTTCCTCATCTCTTTCATTTCCATCCAATTCCCTAACATAGCACCTCAAATGTCGCCTCTCTATGATTTTGCTCAGGCTCCCCCCTCTGGAAGTCCTTTCTATGCCTCCCTGTGGAAGATTATACAGATGCCCCAATTCCTCTACGCCTCCTGCCTCCGTACCTTTGCAATGTGCCTCTACAATTAGCTCACAAGACAGGCAGAGTCTGCGCCCATAACTCTTCCATCAGTTGGCAACGCTTCTTGCCTCAGCAGTAGAAAAAGGCGTTGCATGTTTCTGCTTGCTGTCTTAGACCTGCCATCTCCAAGAGGATGCGTCCAGGCTAATCGGTGAACCAGCTGAAGGAGGAGATACTACACAGAGCCAAGTCAAGTCTGCCCGAACATCCCAGACAAAGCCATCTCAACTCAGGCAACAGTCAACTGTTGCCTGGCTGTTGGCTGTGAGCGAGCGCAGCCAAGATCAGAAGAACTGGGAGTCTGCAGTTGACCCCTGAAGCATGGTCAGTGAATGTGTACGTTGTATGCAACTAAGGCTTTGTGGTTGTTTGTTACACAGCACTAGTGGGATACACAGCTAACTGAGACACCGCTCCATCCACTCATAGAAATCTGACTTTTTCTCCAGAGTCCATCTCAAATGTCACCTTCTTCAGCAAACCCTTATCAAATCTTCCCTGGCAATTTCCTTTTACCTATTCTGTCATAAAATTTATCCCAGTTTTTCTTGCATTTTAACCAGTTGATAATGGGGGTACCTGGGCGGCTCAGTCGGTTAAGCATCTAACTCTTAATTTTGGCTCAGGTCATGATCTCACAGTTGTTCTGAGATTGAGCCACACTGAGTGTGGACCCTGTGCGGGATTCTCTCTCTCTGCCCCTTCCCCATTCATGTGCTGTCTCTCTCTCTCTCTCTCTCTCTCTCAAAATAAATTAATAAGCATTAAAAAAATAACTGGTTAACAATGAAGACATTGGATATCTTAAAGGGTGAAGGAGCCCTTTCTAGATCTGGAAGTGTAAACGAAGTAAGCATGAGTGTGGAAATAAAAGGCCCATTATTGTGCACTTTCACGTGCCAAGCCCCGGCTGAAGGGCTAACATGCACCCTAGCAGGATATCCACCCATTCTCAGAAGTGGATGTTGTGAAGATCTACAATTTACAGGTGGAGAAATTAGGCACAGAGAAGTTAAGTCGTCTGTTTATAATCGCACAGCTAGTAAGTAGAGAGCTGAGATTCAAACCCAAGTCTGATTCCAAAGCCGCAATATTGCAGAAAGGATAACTTTAATTACTTAACAAGCATTTTTTGTTTAAAAAAAAAAAAAGCTAGACCATCTCAGGTAAGGCCAAGCCAGGCTCCCTTTGCTCACTCAGCTAAGGCTGGCTGTCTTCTCCCTGGAGGTAATGGAGGTAACTACTGAGACCAGTTTGTCCAGCCCTTTTTCTATGTACATTCATATGTGTGTGTGTGTGTGTGTGTGTGTGTGTGTGTGTGTGTGTGTTGTGTTGTGTGTGTGTGTGTGTGTGTGTGTGTGTGTGTGTGTAAACTCTGCAGCAGAACTGGATGTGTAGGGTTGTTTTTTCTTTTTTTTTCATGTAAATTGTACCTAATTTTTTGTTCTCAGTAGCAAGCCTCGAGAATCTTTCCCTGTTAGTTCATACAGATCTATCTCATTCTTTTTTAATCTTCTGCATGAAGGATTCCTTTGATAGCAGGGTCAAAAGCCCATGATGGGAGCAGTTCTGTGATGTCTGCTGGGGGCATCTTTGTCGGCTATGACAAAGCATTTTCAGGAATAATAGCCGGGAGAGCAGCCACCATTTACTAAATACTTGCGGTGAGCCTGGCGCGGTGGGGTGAGTGCTTTGAGTGTGTTTGTTCATGTTTAATCCCATGCAACAATGCTAGCGGTGAGGCTGGGGTTCTGAGCCCATTCTGTGAACAAGAAGACTGAGGTGTCCACAGGTTAAACGACTTACCCAGATCCACACAACAATTTAAGTAAGGGAGCCACGGCATGATCTAGAGCTCCCTCCCTGAACGAGGATGCTGCACTAGGGGTTGCTCACGGGTCCTTCCCACAGAAGTGGAAATCCAAAGTTGGCATGGACCCTTCACGCATCTTGGGAAGGTCCCCACGTATCGTGGGAGAAGTGAGTTTCTAAATTCCAGTTCCGAGACTTTGGCAGGTCATGTCAGCTCCCTGAGCCCCTACTTTCTCATTGGTAAGATGGACATATTCCTCCCAGGCCTGCCGAGACATCACGTGAGATACTGTCTGTGCAGAAGGCAGGCTGAGCCCTCCCCCGACACAAATACCGTGCCCTAACTCTCTGTTGAAGGAATGTTTGAATTCTGGGAGGTGTTTCCAGAGTCACCCAGAGACCAGACCCACACCTGCCCAGGACCAAGAACCCAGGGGCATCCCTCACTCTGATGCATTAGGAACGAGGCACAGAGATGGGTTTAGGAAGCAGACGGAGTAGGGAAGAAGGGCAAGGAGGGCAGCCACAGGACCAGGGCTTCCCCTTGAGGCAAAGAGGAACAAGAATTCCTTGTCCTTTCAGGACAAGAGCGCAACTCATCCAAGCAGGGGGAAATCCCAGAAACCCACCCTAAGCGTGAAGCTGGACTAGGCAGAGAGTGAACAACACTTCCCAAATGGGTACCCTGGGAATCAGCAGCTGCCCCCACCAGGTCCCCAAGATTGGTGGTTAGAATACCAGCAGCGATCAGCCAACAGGGGTTCTCCCTGAGCCAAATGCTGCGATAAACACTCCTTATGAATTGTCTATTTAATTTTCACAGTGACACGGCCATACAGGTCCAATTGATGCCCCGTTTAAAGTTGAGAAATGGTTACGTTGCATCTCTGGGTTATCGCAGGTGAGATTTACTTACTTATTTCTGTGCATGTATATCTTACAATTTTTCCATAAGCTTGAATTAATTATATGATAAGTGGCTGCATATCTCATGAAACTCAGACATTTACCAACAAGAGAGACACAGGCATTGTCAGCCATTTCATTAAGTTTTATATTTTTACTGTATTTCTGAAGATTACATGAAATCACGTGTATCAATACTTGATATCTATCTATAGATATAGATATAGATATAGATATAGACATATGATAGGTAAAATGTCAACCATTTCATTAAATAAGTTTGCATATAAACGTTTATGGGGTGCCTGGGTGGCTTAGTCACTTAAGCGTCTGACTCTGGATTTGGGCTCAGGTCATGATCTCACGGTTTGTGGGACTGAGCCCCATGTCGGGCTCTGGGCTGACACACAGAGCCTGCTTGGGATTCTGTCTCTCTCTGTCTCTCTGCTCCACCCCACTTGCTCCCTCTCTCAAAATAAACATTAAAAAAATTTATATATAAAAATTCATATATAGGGGCGCCTGGGTGGCTCAGTCGGTTAAGCGTCCGACTTCGGCTCAGGTCATGATCTCACGGTCCGTGAGTTCGAGCCCCGCATCGGGCTCTGTGCTGTCAGTTCAGAGCCTGGAGCCTGTTTCAGATTCTGTGTTTCCCTCTCTCTGACCCTCCCCCGTTCGTGCTCTGTCTCTCTCTGTCTCAAAAATAAATAAACGTTAAAAAAAATTTTTTTTTAATTCATATATATAACTCTGTTATACATGTAATAATTTATACTGCGTAGAACTATAGACATAACTATATAACTATATATAATATATATAGTTGCATATCTACTAAGCATTTCATAGACATTATTTCATTGAATCTTTACAAAGTGATATCCCATTTTACAGATGAGGAGACTGAGGGCCATAGAGTCTTTGCAGCTCTCCAAGGTATCAGATGATTTTACATATTAGCTTCCTCCTTCCCCAAGTTCCTGACCATAAGAATCATCTGGAGGTGTCTGTTCAAAAATCAACCTTCCAGACCCATTCCCTAGAAAGTCTGATTCAGTGAATCTGGGGAAGGGCCAAGAATTCATAAAAAACACAAGCATCCCAATGACTCTGAGGGTCAGGCAAGCATAAGAGACATCCATCTACTGTTGCATTATGTAATGAAAGCAGTTTATTTCCCTGATACGCTTAAGCATCCGGATCCTTAGGCAATAAAACCAGGGCACAAACTGAGTTCTGGAAGACGGTGCAGCACCCTAGCCATGCAGTTCCCTTCCAGAGCTGTGGGTTCCTGTGAGCAGCAGGCATTTACAGAGCAGCACTGAGGCACACGACCCCGTCCAGGGCCCCGGGGATCCCAAGAGCAGCCTGTACCAATCCAGGCCTGAAGGAGCTCCCAGTGGGGCAGATGAGACAGACGGGCAAACACAAATCCTGAGGCCAGCTAAGAGGAGCCAGAACAGCAGAGCAGCCAGGGTTTAGCCTAGGTACCAAGGATGCAAAATTAAGAGACCAACGTGCCACGATCACAGGATGATGATTATGAGAGTTCTATGTTTAGTCTAGAAGCAAGGCTTGTCATTCATTCGTTTACAGTGTGTGTGTGTATGTGGTGGTGTTGGTTTTTTTTAAGGTGCTTTCTAAATACCAAGAGCTAGGGATACAAAATCAATTATACATCCTCCCTGCCCTAAGGCAAGGCTACACCAGCTATTCAGCTATTACAGCTGAGGAGTCCTCAGCTGTGGCCTGAGGACTCCTGCCCCAAGGCCAGCCGCCTGCCGATAAATACAGAAATTGAGAGCATTTAGTTACTTCGATAGCTATTTGACAGAGTGCTTTTATGTCTGTTGAATCTAATATTTTCAAAGTGAGGCTCGTACTTTGTTTGGGTATTTCGGTCCCTTTCATCTTTCCGCTAAGTCATTTTATGTTTTCCAAAAGCGTTGGCTACAAAGTATCGGGAAAACAAAAACGCTGATTCTTTGCCCCAGAGGGTGTGAGGGGCACTGACCTCCACACTCGGGGGTGGGAGGGGGACGGTGGGGGTTGGGGAGGGGGAATTTCAGTGATAAAGCTTCATCCGTCTACGTCAGTAAATAAATTACTTTCCACAATGGTTTCGAGAATTCTCCCTTATAAGAGCACCACAACAATGCTGAAGTAGGTGTTAGATTGTTATTAACATGCTACAGATGGGGAACTGAGGCTCAGAGACATTGGAATCCTGCCGAGGTCACACAACTGAAGAAGCACCACGTCAGAATTTAAACTCAGGGTCTGATTACCAGTCATGTGCCTTCTTCACAAGAACTGTGTTGAAGCAGAGGGTCCGAACAGCCTAGAGGTCAAGTTTGAGACGCGCAACTGGAAATGGTCTTTGTATGTCCTCACCCTGCCGGGTGCCCTAATTTATTTTTAGGTCACCCTCAATTCAAGTCCATGCAGAGCTGAACTGTAAAAGGTCCAAAGATTCCACCTGCAAGTGACGAAACACAGCACTCCTGGAAATAGCACATCCATGCCGAGCCCACCACCTGCCTTTGCAGGGAGGGTGCAAAATAAGGTCTCTGGGCCTTGGGGTCCTAAGGATCCCGGGAGTCTCAAGAGAGAAGAATGCAGAGATGTAGTTCTCTGTCTGCACACCAGGGGGCAGCCTGGCACCTTCCACTGCAGATGGAAAAATTTTTCAGACCCTCCTGGATCTGAGCATCGTCAGTGCCTTATTACTGTACTCTGTATTAGCATGATGGGAAATTTAGCCGCATAAACAACAAAAAAATTGTTTAAAGTCAAGACATGTGACAGAGCTATAAATAATCATGTCTGAAATCTCTAATGTGAAATGGGGGAACTTTTCACTTAGAATCTCAACCAAGATAAACCCTACCACCCATGGACAAGCCCCTGGGGTTTGGTTTGCTGGGGCCCAAAACCATCAGTGCTTAGGTACTATTTTGTTTTGTTTTATTATTTTTTAAGTAATCTCTACACCCAATGTGGGGTTCGAACTCACAGCCCAGAGATCAAGAGTTACATGCTCTTCCAACTCAGCCAGCCAGGTGCCCCTTAGGGGCTTTTTTTTTTTTTTTTTTTTTTTTTTTTTTGAAAATAACTGAAGCAAGGGTGCCTGGGTGGCTCAGTCGGTTAAGCATCAGACTTCAGCTCAGGTCATGATCTCACAGTTCATGGGTTCGAGCCGTGCCTTGGGCTTTGTGCTGACAGCTTAGAGCCTGGAGCCTGCTTCAGACTCTGTGTCTCCCTCTCTCTCTGCCCCTCCCTCACTCATGCTCGCTGTCTCTCTCTCTCTCTCTCTCCCTCTCTCAAAAATAAATAAATGCTTAAAAATTTTTTTAATAAAATAACAAAAGCAGAGTATGTGAAAGCTGGAAGGGAGGGAAGGGCAGATTGAGCATCTATCTTCTAGTGACCTTTCACAAATCACCTTCACATAAACCTCACGGCAACACCAAGGGGAGGGTCTCATCTCCTACCCATTTTACACACGAGGAAACTGAGGCTCAGAAATGTGGCATCCCGGGCCTTAAAATCACACGGAGGAAGAGGCAGGCTCCAGAATGCTCTGTACCGCTCAGGGCTGCCTGTCGGCAAGCACCCCACTATTGCTGCCTTCTGGCTACCAGGCACCGGCCAGCAGCAGAACACTGGAGCCATGAACCCACAGCACCCCACCTCTGCACTTCTTCCTGCTGCCCGGAGCTCCTCCAGCTGCAGGCACAAATGGCACTTTCCTACCCTTCGGGTGCCACCCCTTCCCACCCCCCACCCCCCCGCGAATGTCACCATCACACCACCCTGCTTTTTTCCTCGGTAGCACTTATCGTTAGCCCACAAATGATCCTGTTGATTGGTTTCCATGGTTACGCCCCCCCATCAGCCCCATCACACACACCCATCAGAATGCCAGCTCAAAAGAGCACCACAGGCTTTGCCCCCCCCCATCCCCCCCAGCAGGCAGAGCAACGCCTGGCACACAGTCAGTACTCAAGACATTTTTCTTGGTGGTTCATTGCGAGTGAGGGCCAGGCCTCTCCCAGTGAGTCCCAACCCCTCTTCCAGCGGGCGCTGCACGTTCAGAACCAGGGCCCTGGCTCTAAGGCCAAGGCTGTGGGTTCCCAGGGCCCGCAGCAGGCTCAGCCACCCGACGCCTTCCCGCGGTTGCCAGGGCGACCATTGTCATAACATCCCCAGCGTTCTCTCTCGGTGGTGGGGCCAGCTGACAGGGGAGAGAATTATTCCACTGGATAACATCTCAAGTAACCCGCCCAATATGCATCCGCAGGCAAATTCCCTGCTGAGGGCTGGAGGCCTGGGGGATGCGCCCTTCCTCCTCTCTCCACCCCAGTTCCCAGTGAGGGCAGCATCCCTCAGGCAGGAGCACACAGGACCCCCAGTCCAGGCTGTCCACCAGGCCAGGGATGCTGCCGAAGCCACCTCCTTCTGCCGGAAAATGTCCGCTGCATGCCCGCTTGGAGTCAAAACCCTCATTGCTGCTGGTGGCTTTTCCTTTTCTTTACATTATTATTGCTAACAAACATTATAACAATAGGAGGAAAAGAGAGCTCACGGATTTAATGAGCACTTACTAGATGCCAGGCCCACTGGTAACTTTCTCACATAATCATTATTATAATTTTAACATGTATGCTATAACTCGGGATGCCTGGGTGGCTCAGTCATTGAGCATCCCACTTTGGCTCAGGCCACGATCTCGTAGTTGGTGGGTTCGAGCCCCACCTCAGGCTCTGTGCCGACAGCTTAGAGCCTGGAGCCTGTTTCCATTCTGTGTCTCCCTCTCTCTCTGCCCCTCCCCTGTTTGCACTCTGTCTCTCTCTCCCTCAAAAATAAACATTAAAAAAATTTTTTTAATATTTATGCTATAACAAAACATGCTAAAATACAGAATACAGTAGTATACATACTATATAATATATATTTGTATATAAATCATAGATAGGAATTCATAGACCTATAATATATAATTAGAAATATAACAGTATTTATAGGATGTATTTCGAATGATAAAACTGACATTTGCTGATACTTCTTATATGCCAGCCTGAGCCTACTGTTTTGCTACATCATTATGCGAATAGTGATGCTGTTATCAATACACTATTCTATACAACAGAGTCCCAAACATAACCATAGCTAAGTTTTACTGAGCACTTATTATGTGCCAGGCATTGTACTAAGTGCTTCATTAATATTTTCTTGCATTCACACACTAAGGGCTAAGAGCCCAGTTTTTCCCATCATGAAAATAGAAACTGGAGGCACAGAGTGACAATGTAACTTGCCTAAAAGTCCCCTGGCAAACAAGCAGAGGCCGCAGCGGCCTCCATGCCTCCTATCCCGTTCCTGATTTTCAGAACACACTTGAAAATGGTCCCGCTTTACTTCCAGCGGAACCCCCTGGGGACAGTGTTAAAAATACACATGCTGAGCCCCTGCTTGCCCCAACCCACACATGCAGGATCAAATACACTCAGGGCCACAGGGGGGCTTCTCATTTCTTTTAAACAAGATCCCCAGATAGTTCCGACAAAGGCAAAAAGTCTAGAACCACTGCCTTCGGGGGTTTTTGTGTTGTTGGGTGTTTTTTTTTTTTGTTTTTTTTTAATCACTCATTACCACTGCAGTGCCAATTAGGTGATCTGATTAAATTAATGAGTCTTGAGGGGCTGAAATTCCAGAGAGGACAGTTTCGAGTGATGTATGGAGTACCTACAATCCTAAAAAGGAGAAGAAGAAGGGAGAAAAATAAGATGCAGTGCCCCCTAAGGCAATCTTAGGCTGGCGACAGGTGGAAATGCTCCCAACCTTTCTGGAACGAGGAGGGCCTGGGTGAAGAGTGATAAGTAATAACACACATTTTGTCCGGGGCTGACTTTTTAGGGGAGCAAAAAGCCAGCCATCTAAATCACCTCCCACTGCCCACCCCTCTGCCCTCTGCAATCATTCACCAGGGACCAAGCTGGGCAGAGAAACATAAGCTCTTAAGGTGGGGGCCCACCCTCGGAACCTACATTTTTAAAAAATCATTTATTTATTTTGAGAGAGAGATGGTGCAAGCAGGGGAGGGACAGAGGAAAGAGCGGGGACAGAGGATCCAAAGCAGTCTCTATGTTGAGAGCAAAGGCCCAACGCAGGGCTCGAACTCACAAACCGTGAGAGCATGACCTGAGCCGAAGTCAAAAGCTTAACCGACGAGCCACCCAGGCGCCCCTGCACCTACATTTTGAACCATGAGACTTCTGGGTAACAAAGATAGATGTGAAAGAAAGAAAGAAAGAAAGAAAGAAAGAAAGAAAGAAAGAAAGAAAGAAAGAAAGAAAGGAAGAAAGAAGGAAAGGAAGGAAGGAAGGAGCAGGTATTGCACTAGAGGAAGCATGGCTAGGGAGGAATCAGGCAGAAGTTCTAGATGCCATATCTGTCATCAACGGACAGCCGGGAGACAAAGGTAGATGCAATCAGTAGCCAAAAATATCCGTGGAGGGGTTGCCCTAAGCAATATGTTGCCTTATTACCCGCTGCTTAAACTACAGGAAAAGTAGAACTAGATCCCAGAAATAAAGACCAGAAGCATCAGGGGAAAAACACAAAACACACGGCACTAAAAGGAAGTCTCTTTTAGGCAACAACTTAACTTTGACCATGGAAGCCTGTTCTGTCCACAGCTGCACTGCTCAGTAGTCCAGCCAGCGACTCAACATATGTGGCTACACACAAGGAAATTAAAATGAACAAAAGTAGATAAATATTTAGCACAGTGAATAAACAGTGTCAGGGCAGCTTATGGGCACCCCTGACCAAAAATCCAGAAAGTGAGAAAAAAAAAAATCCAGAAAGCACCTCTCCTAGTCATTATGTGACATCAGGCAATCAGAGAATTCAATTCCCAAAGAACGTCCTTAGAATTTGAGCTTAGAATTGTGTGAGATAAACTAATTTCCAGAATGGGTTGGCATCTTTAAGTTCTGGAAAAATCTAGGATGAATAACAGACATATGAGATAATTAAACCCATAGTATTAATATTTGAATTAAAGAGCTCGAGCCTTTGGAGTATTTATTTTCTATTCCCTTAAAGTTTTAAATAATTTGGCCAGTTAGAATAAGACTTCACCTTTCTGGTTTGAAATGTGTAACTGAATAACTGACTTAGACGTGCATTTTACATTGAAATTGTGTCCAATTTATGTACACTATTGGGAAGGGGCTTAAGTAAGGCCCAGCATATTTTTATAAGCTTGATATTTTAAGATTTATACGTGCTATGTAAATAGTTGGGAAGGCTTGTTTGTCAACAATTAGAGCATGGCTTTTTTTTTTATTATTTATTCCTTTTTAAATGTTTCTTTATTTTTGAGAGAGACAGAGACAGAGTATGAGCCAGGGAGGGGCAGAGAGAAAGGGAGACAGAATCTGAGGCAGGCTCCAGGCCTCAAACTCACAAACTGTGAGATCATGACCTGAATGTAGGCTCCCAAGCAGGCTCCACACTGTCAGCACAGAGCCCAACGCGGGGCTCAATCTCACGAACCATGAGATCATGACCTGAGCCAAGGTGGGATGCTTAACCAACTGAGCCACCCAGGTGCCCCTAGAGTATGTTTAAAAAAAAAAAAACAAATCCTGTATATTAAATTTACAAATACGGTTTAAATTGTTTGACAATGCTTAAATTCACTACAGTTGTCAGCGGAAGCAAAGATGATGCAAAATCCCCTCTATAGGACCGCCGAATTTGCTAGACTTACACAAACAGGGTAATACTATATAGAAGCTGAACTAAAAGCATAACGACAGTGAGAGTATGGAACTTTTCCATAAAGGGTATGGCTTTAATAAACTGTTAATTTTAAAACCAGAAAAGAATTACATAAAAGGGAACATTCAGTTCTTCAGCTGCCTTAACCACATTTTAAGCACTCAGTAGCCACACATGGCTGTGGCTATTGCGTTGGACCCCACAGATACAAAATATGTCCATCATCTCATGGTGGGGAGGGGGGAGGATTCTTCTAAACCACACACCCAATTTTAGCAGATCTCTTAGGAAATGAACACCCCAAAGCCCTTTCCCTTGAACACACAATATAACTCTTTCCAAGATTTGCAGGATTATCCCTATGGCAAACGCAGGCTCCTGAAGGAAATGGGGCATAGGCATGGAGCAGATCTGAGTGGGAGAGGTGGAGAACAGAGCAGGGGCTGTGAAATTTACCCCAGAATGAGGGGAATCTGTAAAATCCCTCAGGAAGAAGCACAAAGGCTATAAACGCATCCACTAACCTCGTTCCCGTTTTATTTTATAAGGATTTTTGCCAAACTCTCAATATTACTGTCACCCTGACCCTTGCTTTATACTGAGCAGCTCTGGATGGGAAATCAGGGAGTGGTTTAAGTGATTTTTATGTTTTTTCCCCAGTTGGTAAATTTCACACACACAGGAAAGGATTCTGACCCCAAAATACAGCTGGAAATGTTCAAATAAGCCAGAAAATGGTCCAGCCAAGATGAACCATACAATATCACTATGCTTTTTGGGGTTTTTTTAAGAGGTTTTTTATTTATTTTGAGACAGAGAGAGAGAGCACAGGAGGGGCAGAGAGAATCCCAAGCAGGCTCTGCACTGCCAGCTCAGAGCCCGATGTGGGGTTTGAACCCACAAACTATGAGATCATGACCTGAGCTGAAATCAAGAGTCCAATGCTTAATGGACTGAGCCACCCAGACACCCCTCACTAGGCTTTTTGAACACACAAGTGACAAAAGACTAACATAAAAGACAGCCCCTCCCCCCCAATTCAACTCCCTGTCCTTCAATTAAGTGGCTGTGGGACGTCTCATGGGCTCATTTTTCTATTGAATGAGAGGTTAAAAAATGGCTGCTCTCCAGAGTGACTCCAACTTCAAAAATTCCACGATCATTCTCATAGGTGACACCAACGGGGCAAGGGCAAAAGTATCCCACGTAGGTTTACACTAGTCTCGGCTCTGCTGGGCAAGGAAAAGCATTTTTCTGTGTCTCTGCGTTGCACCCGGGACCTTGGCAACAGGGTCAGTGTTCAGAGGAGAATACTTGCCAGGCGGGTGGGGCGCAGGGTTGGAGCGTGACCCCCGGTTTTGTTCTACAAGCACACAAAGCTCCAAGCAGGGAGACTTGGACACACGTGGCTACCACGGATCAGCAAAGTGAAGTCAGGGAGTACAAAGAGCGCCACGCCGAGAGCTGTTCCAAAGACCAGGTTCCCAGCTGGCTCTCTCCTGAACAAGCTGACAGAACCTCGCTCAGCAAATCACTTAAGCCAGCACCGTCCAATGGAACTTTCTCTGCTGAGGGCAATGTTCTGTATCTGCGCTGTCCACGATGGTAGCCAGTGGCCCCATGTGGCTGTTGAATACTTGAAATGTGGCTTTTGCGTGTAACTGAGAAGCTGAATTCCAAGTTGTATTTACTATTAATTAATTTAGCTTTCAATAGCCATGTGCAACTAATCAGTGGCCACCATCTTGGACAGCAAGATGGAACCCTTTCTCCAAGGTATTTCTTCCCCCAACCCCCGTTTCTTCCCCCTCAGCGAAAAGCCATTCCTGTTCCTTTCCACTTTCCAGGTGTGTTTAGGGGTTGAACAAAGGGATGACTACAGAGGGCTGAGGATTTGCTGAGAGAAGGTCCCTTCAGAAGCGTGGTGCCGTTGAGCCAAGCTGGGGGCATTCTCCCACTTGCTGTGGTGGTGGACAGAGGCCCAAGGTCCTGAGGATGTCACCCAAGGAAGCTTTCCGGTGGCCTACATGCTTTCCCTTTCTCCCCAAAAGACGCATTCCATAGATCCCCAACGCATGCTGATGACCATCCCAATGCCTTACCTTGGCCAGCGGGGCCCTGCCCACTTCTCCCCCATCATGAACCCCACAGCCTCTCACTCCAAGTCCACAAGAAGACCCACTGAATGAAACTCTGATGGCGACACAGTAGTGTGTCTTCTACAAGGTAATTCTGATGCACATGCTGGTTTGAGAGGTCCTGCTCTAGAACTTTCTGTGCTTCTGAAATGACATCCCTGTCCCTTGACCTTCTGCTCATCCTTCAAGTTCTAGCTCAAATGCTCACTCTCCCCGGAAGCTCTCTTTCTTCCCTACCCAGAAGTATAATCCTCATCTTACCACCCTCAACTCCTAAGGCACAATGTTTACGCCTGCCCCCTAAAACGTATTCCCTTGTATTAGAGTTATTTATATTCACGTCCTAATTCCTCCACCAGATTTTACATATCGAAGGGCAGGGGGCCTTGTCTTTTTTCATCTCTGCATTCTCCCCACTCTGAGCGCAGTGATTTCCCCCTGCTGGGAAGCCATTAATCCACAGAATGGATCCACGAATGAATGAAGGAGATGACCAAATGAACAAATGAAAGGCCTTCTCCATGCACAAAACCCGCAGCCGCCCAATCGGTCCTGGGTTTGGATTCCCAGCCTGGACTCTGGAGTACTTTTTTTGTTTTGTTTGTTTTGGCTTGTTTGGGGGGGTGCGGCGGGGGTTTGGTGAAAAAGAGATGCAAACACAACAGATTGGCAACTCCAACCATCTGCTACCAACCTAGCGATGAGGTTGTTGACAGCAAAGAGAAGTGAAAAGCTACTTTCCACAGAGAAAGAGAGAAAGAGAGAGAGAGAGAGAGAGAGAAGTTGTTTTCCTCTTGTGACCCCCTTTCATATAGTAACTGTGCTACCACACTGCTGCCCCACAGCCCCTCCTTGGGGCAGGTGCCTCCCAACTGTCCCAGCAACTAAAATATGGCAACAGCAGGCTCCATGTTCCAGGCTCTTCATGTATACTCTCTTGAACCTGCCAGATTGGCCTCACTGTCAACATGACAAAAGCAAGAGGTCAACTGACTTGCTTGGCACGAGTCTGGCCAGACGGTGGCACAGCTGACCCCGGGGCCATCTGGCTCCGAAGCTGCAGCCCTTTCACGAGCCATGGCAGCCAGCTGAGCTGGTAAAAGAGGGACCCAGAGGCCAAGGTTGTGGGTTCAAGTCCAGCAGGGTCCATTAGTGACTATCTATCTTAGAACAAGTCGTATCCCTCAAGCTCGTGAGAACAGAGGGAACAGGAGACTGAATAGCTTAGGGGTCCCCACCCTCTGTACCACAATCCTATTCAGAGCCCCTCTAAGAAGATGCCATAGTGTCCTGTGCATGTTTACAGAGGACACATGTTTCCCTGAAATCTCAAAGGCAGCTACAGGCCTCAGCAGGAAAACACTGTGCAGCTGTAAGAGGCCAGACCACCTAAGGAGGAAAGAAGCTTGCAGCTCCGAACAAGATCCTCCTCTCAAGGAGCTCAGAACCTAGAGAAGCGAATAGGTATGTACACAGCTCCTTCACCTGATTGTAGAGGGCAGTGGGCACTGTAGTAGAGGCATAAGCAAAGTACTCTAAGGATAGAGAGATGATGTCTGGGAGGGACAATCTGAGCTAATTCCCTGGAGGAAGTGACATCCAAACAGGTCTTGACAGATACTTATAACTTCCTGTGTTCCAAATTACCATTCATTGCCCCCTACACACCCATGAACACACCCATACTGGCTTCTTTCTACTTGAGCAGACAGGAATCACGTGTAGGTGGGAGGTTGAATTAGATGAGTCTTGATGTTCCTTTCAACCCTGGAATCCTATGATTTCAGAGATCTGGGGCCTAACCTATCTTCTATCCACCTATCCATCCACGGAACCATCCACCCACCATTTGTCCATCCACCCATCCATCTATCCACGCAACAATCCATCCACCATCTACCCACAGACCCATCCATCCACGCAACCATCCACCCACTATCTGTCCATCCACCCATCCGTGCAACCATCTATCCATCACATATGCATTTCACGCATGGTACCTGCCTAGCACCAAAAAGTGAATATACAAGGAAGCCAGGATTGGCTCCTATCTTGAAAGTGAATGACATTGGGGCGCCTGGGTGGCTCAGTCGGTTAAGTATCCAACTTCGGCTCAGGTCATGATCTCATGGTTTGTGAGTTCAAGCCCCACATCAGGCTCTGTGCTAACAGCTCAGAGCCTGGAGTCTACTTTGGATTCTGTGTCTCCCTCTCTCTTTCCTACCCACCCCCCCCTTGCACTCTGACTGTATCTCTCAAAAATAAATAAACATTAAAAATTTTTTAAAAAGCCAATGACATCATAATGGGTATATCAGGCTATGTGTAGTTATTACATCTAACTGATTTCTACTAATTTCTACTAATTTCTACTAATTTCTAACTGATTTCTAAATTTCTACTACTACTCTTAATAATAAGGTTAGTTTATAACCAAACACATAGTGGAATAAGATAATGTTTTCAAGTGCTTCTCATAATAACTGTCATATAGACAACAATGAATAATAGTTGATTTCCCACAACTGTCAACCACTGTGCTAAGCCCTAGGATAACAAGGTCGACTTGATCCCTGCCCTTATGGAACTTCTATTTTTGTGAGAAAAAGTGATGACAAGTAAACAATAAAAAAGATAACCACAGATTGTGATCAATGCAATGGTTTCAACAAAGAGCTTCGAGCACATAACAGGGAAGGATGGTTTGTGACCCGAACCAGGCAAAGAAATCTCCCTACAGAGAGGGCCGGAGGTCAAGCACAGCATGTACAAAGGTCTTGAGGTGGGAAAGCACTTGGCATGTTTCAAGAACTAAGGGCTGGAATATCGTGGGTGAAGGAAAAAGGAGATGAGGTCAAAGATACAAGCAGGGGCTAGATCATGGAGGTCCTATTATAGTCATGGCAAGGAGGCAGATATGGGGAACTGCAGAAGTCTTGTTAAGTGTGCAGTGACATTATTTGATAAAATGAGTAAAAAACCTCATCTGTCCTGAAAAGCAACTTTGTGAGAGATGCTCTCAGCCAACGTCATCATCAGACCCATTTTACAAAGGGAGAGAGAAAAGCACCAGTTGACCCACCTTCACAAGACCTATAATTCTGTAATCCACCCAGCTGGCCCTCTGGGTCTCCTCCCGCCTCTAAATGGTGAAGCCCTTCCAAGAGATTACACCTCGGCCCAATCCCCAATCCCACAGCAGAACAACACGACAAAAGAGAGAAGCAAAGAAGGCATGAGACCAAGGAGGAGGAGAAATCCTGTCTCTAGCAAGGCCTCTGCACAACATTCATTAACGAATGCATGTTCACCTGGAACGGACATTTTCAGCTCTGTATCAGAGAAGCAAAACCCTCGACGATGCCAGCTACCGCCAGAACTAACAATGGTCTTCTCAAAGGGAAATTTCTGAAATTCCATACCTTGGAATTGGTGGGTGGAAGGAGTCATCCCAGAATCCTGATGGCCAGCCAGGCCCACATATTTGGTTTCCACCAAAAGGTGATAATTGGAAGAGATGTCTGGCTCGGTCGGTTAAGCATATGACTCTGGATTTCGGCAGCTCAGGTCACGATTTCATGGTTCGTGAGTTTGAGCCCCACATCAGGCACTGCACTGACAGCTTCGAACCTGCTTGAGATTCTCTCTCCCTCTCTCTCTGCCCCTCCCCTACTCGGGCTCTCTCTCTTCCCCCCTCTCAAAAACAAACTTTAATTTTTTTAATGTTTATTTTTGAGAGACAGAGGCAGATGCAAGCAGGGGAGGGGAAGAGAGAGAGGGAGAGAAAGAATCAGAATCAGGCTCCAGGCTCTGCGCTGTCAGCACAGAGCCTGACGTGGGGCTCGAACCCACGAACTGTGAGATCATGACCTGAGCCGAAGTTGGATGCTCAACCAACTGAGCCACCCAGGTGCCCCATCAAAATAAGTAAACTTAAAAAAAAAAAAAAGAAGAGGAGATGTCATCAAAAAAGCTGCCTCAAGACCACGGAAACACACAACCTTTTATTTCTATTGGTTGTGCATCAGATGGTCAACCAATGACTGCAAGGAAGACATCATTGGCTTAGACCATTCCTGAGTGAGCTGTTTTAGGGCATGCTACTCAGACAGCAGGAACAAAATCAGATTAGGATTCGGGAAGCAAGAAGGAAGGTACATGGCTTTGGAAAAGCAAGCAAGACTGTCTGCCCCACTCAGCGCTTGACTCAAGGAAGGCTGAATCTTTGGGACCAAATTTCAAATCATTTGCAGCCTCGTTCCAGCCCCAAAGAACTTCTGGCCTAAACCCCTATTGAGGATGATTATAAAACACCAACATTGTTTTTCTCTTTTTCAGTTTTCATTCAGATATGTGACCTTTGGCTTTTCCCCAGGGCGCATCACTTCCAAACTTTCCGCAGGCCAGACTCAGCCCTGGAGGTTCCTGGGAAGACTCAAAGGGAGTCAAATACTACAAATAAAAGCTTCCACCATATCAAAATTACGTTCCCCAAAAGGACAGATATTGTATGATTCCACTTAATATAAGGTACCTAGAGTAGTCAAATTCCCAGAGGCAGAAAGTAGTTTAGAGAGTGCCAGGGGAGGGTGGGGGTAGGGAGTATTATGGACAGCCTATATCTCCCCTAAATTCATATGTTGATGCCCTAATCCTCAGTGTGATGCTATTTGGAGGGCGGCCCTTTGGGAAGTAATTAGATTCAGATGAGGTCACAAGAGCCAGGCCTCCATGATGGGATCAGCATAAGGACATAAGGATATAAGCATCCTTATAAGGATAAATGGAATATGATTCAGCCATAAAAAAGAAGGAAACCCTGCCATTTGCAACAACATGGATGGATCTCGAGGGTGTTATACTAAGTGAAATAAGTCAAATACTATATGATCTCATATGTGGAATCTTTTTTTTTAATGTTTATTTATTTTTGAGACAGAGACAGAGTGTGAGCTGGGGAGGGCAGAGAGAAGAGGGAGACACAGAATCCGAAATAGGCTCCAAGGTCCGAGTTGTTAGCACAGAGCCAGACACGGGACTCGAACCCATGAACCGCAAGATCATGATCGGAGCCGAAGTCAGACACTTAACCCACTGAGCCACCCAGGCGTCCCTATACATGGAATCTTAAAACAAAACAAAACTCATAGAAAAAAAGATCTGATTTGTGGTCACCAGAGGTTAAGGGCAAGGGGGAGTCGGGAAGGAAACCCTACATGCTCTTATCACAAAGAAAAACCATTTTCTTCTTTTGTTTGTTGTATCTACATGAGATGATGGATGTTAACTTATTGTGTACAAGTCATTATGCTGTACAGATTAAATTTATACAGTCTGTGTGTCAATTCTATCTCAATAAAACTAAAGCAGGAGGCGTGCCTGGGTGGCTCAGTCGGACGAGTATCCGACTCTTGATTTCGGCTCAGGTCATGATCTCACGGTCTGTGGGATCAGCCCCGCATCAGGCTCTGTGCAGACAGTGAAGAGCCTGCTTGGGATTCTCTGCAAGCCAGGAAGAGGGCTCTCACCAGAACCCTGCCCTGCTGGCTCCCTGATCTCAGATTTCCAGTCTCCAGAACCGTGACAGAATAAGTTTCTGTTGCTTGAACCCCTCCCACCCCCAGCCTGTGGTATTTTAAGGCAGCCTGAGCTGACGGAGAGTGATTGTTGGTCGGGTGCAGAGTTTCAGATCAGGATGTTGCAAAAGTTCTAGAGATGGAGGATGGTGATCGCTGCGCAACACTGTGAACCTACTTAAGGCCACAGGACCGTGCACTTAAGATGGTTAAAATGGCAAATTTTATGCTACTGTATGTAACAGAATAGTTTGCCATAAAAAAAAAAAAAAAAAAAGATATGTCACAGTGCCCATTTTGCAGATGTAGACACAGAAGCACAAAGACTTGGCCGGCATCTCCTGCACAACTTGGGCAGCAGAGGAAGAAGCAGAACCCGGCTCATCCAACTCCAAGGCAAGCCACGGGGACACTGCCTCCTTTCCCAGCCTCAGATGCCTGTTCAAACCCGGGTCTCGTGTGGAAGGAGAATCCAGGCACGAGAGACAGTTCACCGGCACAGGAAGACGGATCTCTCCTGGTTACTATTAGTGAGGTGAGGCAGCCGGCTGTGGAGGGCACCAGCTGTGTGGTTTCCACGGGAGAGGAGCCCAAGGTGAAGTGGATGGACCGTGTGCCCGCGCATCTGGGCAGCAAGCCCTGTGGTCACGGAGGCCTAAAACTTTCCACCAAAATCCCCACGCGCAGCTACTTAGCTCTTCGGGGAGAATTAACACGAGTCCCCAGGGCTGAGATTTTCCGTGGTTAGCTTCAACCCAGAGGAAAATGTTGTTAGAAAGTTTAAAGGGTGTGACTATTTTTAAATGAGACATCAGGCCACCGTGTCAGCACGCACACAGAAGTAGGAAGGCTGGCATCTCGCCTCTTTTTTTTTTTTTTCTTTTTTTCCTATCATGATTCAAATGGCCAAACTGCCAAAGAAAGTAAAGATAATTAATGCTTTGAGCCTCCCGGAGGCCAGGAACTCACTTTATCCTAAACTGGTGGCTCTCGACTAGGGGTGATTTGGGTCCCCAGGAGACAATGGGCCATGTCTGGAGACATTTTTGGTTGTCACAGCTTGGTGGGGAGAGGTTGTTACTGGCATCTGGTGAGTAGAGGCCCGACACGCTGCTCACAGGACGGCATCTCCTCCCTTGCAACAAAGAATTACCCAGCCCCAAATATCCATGGTGTTGAGGTGAGAAGTCCACTCCTAGGCCAATGGTTCTCCAACTGGAGCGTGTATTAGAATCCCCTGGAGGGCCTGGTAAGATATAGATTGTGGAGGTGGGGGCACAGACAACATGGGGAACGGGAGTGGGAGACACAGACTTTCAGCCATGGAATGAACACATCACGGGGATGAGAGGTACAGCATAGAGAATATAGTCAATGGTATTTTAATAGTGTCATGTGGTGACAGCTGGTGACACACATGTGATGCACCTGTCCAATCACTATGTTGTACACTATGAAGCTAATGTAACATTGTGTGTCAACTATACTTAAATTAAAAAAAAATCTTTTCCCTCAAAAAAAAAAAACAAAAAACTGGGGTGTCTGGGTGGTTCAGTCAGTTGAGCTACTCTTGATTTCAGCTCAGGTCATGATCCCAGGGTTGTGGGATCCAACCCTGCATCAGGCTCCATGCTGAGTATGGAGCCTGCTTAAGATTCTCTGGCTCTCTCTCTCTCTCTCTCTCTCTCTCTCTTCCCCTCCTCTCTCTCTCTCTCTCAAATAAAATAATAAAAAAAACTAGATTGCCGACCTCAGCCCCAGAATTGTCATTCAGCAGGTCTGGGGAGATGCCCAACTTTGCATTCCTGACAAGTTCCCAGGTGATGCTGATGCTCCCGGTCCAGGGACTACAGTGTGAGAAACAAGGTCTTGGGTTAT
Organism: Panthera leo; assembly: GCF_018350215.1. Lineage (NCBI taxonomy): Eukaryota > Metazoa > Chordata > Mammalia > Carnivora > Felidae > Panthera > Panthera leo. Next base: position 14,400,073 of record NC_056690.1, read on the forward strand.
CCTCACAACAGTCTGTTGTGAGGCATTGGCACTGTCCTTCCTATCCTGCCTTAGAGATGCAAGTCCCTAAGCCTTCAAAGGGGGACAAGTGTTGTCCAAAGTCACTCCAGCTGTTACTGGCAGAACCAGTATTCAAACTCAGATCGGTACAACGTGCAGCCATTTTGGGTGCCCACAGGCTTCAGTGTTCAGCCAAGTGTCCTAGGAGCCCAGAATGGTACCTTTGCCATGTGTTTCCTCCAACCATGATCATCCCCTGTCAACGGAACTTGTAAGTTTCAGGCTAAGGAGCTCGACTTCAGAATTCCACAACAGAGTTAATTCTCCTGGAAACAGTGCTTATAAATCTAGTATTTTCAAGTAAGATCACCATTTAAAAAGGTCCTCTCTGTGTTAAAGCCCTTTGCAGGTTCTAGAAACTTTTTATATAAAAAATATTTTATCCATGGTTTCACTGATTTACTTTATATGGAGACCCCGCCCCCTCATGCTTCATTCAGATCCATTTCACTGCATTTGAAGTTGTGTATATACCCATAAACCATAGTTGTGTTTTTTTTTTTTTCCTCTTCCCACTTGGATCCACCCTGGGACATTTTTCTGCCAAACCTTGCATCACACTTGAATGGTGTAATGGAAATAATGCTGGACCGGGAGCCAGGAGACTTGAGTTCCAACAGATGGGAAAAGGAGGTCTCAAAGTGGAATATTGCAACATCCCAACTTCTACCTCGAAGGGCTACTGGATTCCCTTGTTGATGAGGAATTACCACTGGGTCACCTTGCTACGTGGTTCAGCACGGTCATCTCTCACTTGAGAAAAGCAAAATCGTTCAAAAGTCACACGAGAAGTGTGCGGAGCAGGGGAACGGGAGATTCCTACATTCTCAGCCCTACGGTCTCAATCACTAGAGCTCACTTCTTAAATTAGCAATGTCTTGTTCAAAAGCGATCTTTAAAACATTGGTCGGGGGGAATGAGGAAATGAGAAGTTGCTAATCAACAGGCATAAGATTTCAGTTATGCAAAATGAATACATCCCAGAATCTGACGCACACCCTTGTGCCTACAGATATCTAACAGCACTGTGTTGTGCCCTTAATATCTGTTAAAAGGGTGGATCTCATGTCAAATGTTCTCACCACAGTGAAATTTAAAAATAATAATTAAAAAAGGAAGATGAGAGTCAAAGGGGGAAAAGTAGCAGCCTATATGTCCTTTTAAACATATCTGTTCTAACTCAGGTTTTTTTTTTTTCCTATTTAAAATTCAAGAATAAATTAAAAGCAACCCCCCCCCCAAATTTTTTTTTTAATTGGCTGGGTTTTTTTTTTTGATTTCTCATTCCTCCGCATGCCTCCCAGACTGAGGACTCTCACAACACAATATTCCCACTTCTCCCATTTCTTCCTATCTTGTTTCCTGTCTTTCAAGATTCTGTCTTCTTCATCGGCCAATTTCAGGCTCTTCCAAGCATTTTCTCCCACACTAGCTTCTATTCAAAGGTACATCTTCCTCTACAGATAGCAAACTACTGCCCAAAAGCCAAACTCAGACCTCAGCCTGTTTTTACAAATAAAGTTTTATTGGAACACAGGCACACCTATTAGTTTACATACTGTCTATGGCTGCTTTTGTGCTACAACTGCAGAGTTGAGTAGCTATAAGAGACTGCATTACCTGGTAAGCTCAAAATATTTACTACCTGGTTTTTTATAGAAAAGTTTGCGAGGGGGTCGCCCAGATAGCTCAGTCAAACATCCAACTCTTGACTCTAGCTCAGGTCATGATCTCACAGTTCACGAGATCGAGCCCTGTGTTGGGCTCCACACTAACAGTGCAGAGCCTGCTTGGGATTCTCTCTCCCTCCCTCTCTCTGCCCCTCTCCGGCTCGTGCACACTCTCTCTCTCTCAAAATAAAAAAATAAACTAAAAAAAAAAAAAAAAAAGAAGAGGAGTTTGGGGACCCCTGCTCTACATACAAAAAAAAAAAAAATCAATTTCATGAGAAGTTGCTTATAAAGTGAATTTTAACGAATAGTACTACATCTCTACTCCACATGCAGGACTGTGGCTATCTGGTCCCTGCCCCAGAATCAACATAAGACAGGACACACAGCTGGGCTCAATAATTATTTGCTGAGCCAAGTCAATGAATTGCTAATGAAATTCAAGGAAAAACTGGAATGAGATTCTATGTCAACCAAAAAGCCTTTTCAAAAATAGTGAGCAAGTGTCCAATGAATTAGGGACTCAGGCTCAGTGTTCTCATCTTTGTCCTTTGGAAGGGTTGGTTGAGGCTTGTGAACTTGAACATGTCCCATAATGTGCGAAAAGCATCATCTCTGGGCTCAAAATCTGGGTCCAAATCTAGGTTCACCACATACTAGCCGAGTGATCTGGGTTATGTCACATGGTGTCTCTGAACCTTGTATCTTCACCTATAAACTGAGAATTCTACCATCTACATTCAAATGGATTGTTACAAGAATTAGGTGTAATACAATGAGATCACAAACAATAACTAAAAGTACCCAAACCATAGTGGGTGTTTAATTAAGTATCTGGAAGCAGGAAAAGGCAAGGCCAGTAGAAGAGGTGACAACAATGAGGAATTCACCCCCAGGTGCAAAACTGAACGAAGCACACACACACACACACACACAAAATCAACCAATAATCAAGATGAATTCTATTTTAATGCAATTAATTTTGTAAATCAAAATTAATATTCCCCTCTGGGGCGCCTGGGTGGCTCAGTCGGTTAAGTGTCCTGCTTTGGCTCAGGTCATGATCTCACGGTTCATGGGTTCGAGCCCTGTGACAGCTCACAGCCTGGAGCTGCTTTGGATTCTGTGTTTCTCTCTCTCTGCCCCTCCCCCCCCACACACACACACTCTCTCTCTCTCTCTCTCTCTCTCTCTCTCAAAAATAAAGAAACATTAAAAAAACTTTTTTAATTAATACTCCCCCCAAAAATCTATGGAGAACAAACTTTCACAATTTTAAATAAAGGCAGGATCAAACTGTGCCCGATCTAGGGTAAGGAGAGAGACATTAAATCATACAAATGCTGGGTCGTGACTGTCTTTATAGAAAATGTTATCTTATTTATCATGACTTCTTGCAATAATTTTTTAAAAAAAATTTTGAGACAACAAGCACAAGCGAGGGAGGGGCAGAGAGAGAGAGAATCTTAAGCAGGCTCCGTGCCCAGCACGCAGCCCGATGCAGGGCTCGATCTCACATCTGTGAGATCGTGACCTGAGCCAAAATCAACAGTTGGACGCTTAACCGAGTCAGCTACCCAGACGCCCCAATTTTGATTTTTAAATATTGCATTAAAAAAGGATATGCCTTGATCACTCACTTTTTTTTTTTTTCCCTCTGCCCCTTACACTTTGCACCCAAGGGTGGTGCCTAGTCCCAGCCCTGGGTAGAGGCCTACTAACTATCTCATCGGCCCAGTGGTTCTCAGACCTGGCTGTACATAAGACTCAACCAGGGGAATTAAAAATATAGTAATAACAAAAGCAATGCCTACAACCTATCCCCAAACCAGTTAATCAGAAGTAGAGAGGTGGTGGTATTTTTAAAAAGTTCTCCAAACTACCTCACACCCACTAGGTTGTCTATAATCAAAAAGAGAGACAGTAACAAGTTCTGGCAAGGACGTGGTGAACTGGAACCCTCGTACCCTCCTGGCGGGAAAGTAATAGGGCACCAGCCACGGCAGAACACAGCTTGGCAGTCCCTCCAAAGCTAAACATAGAGTTACCGCACAACCCAGAAACGCCACTCGTAGGTATATGCTAAGAAAATTGAAAACGCACGTGCATACAGAAACTAATACACAAATGAACACAGACAGCAGCACTATTCGCAATCACCAAAAAGCAGAAAGAGCCAAAATGTCCGTCCACCGCGAAATGTATGAATGAAATGTGCACATCCATACAATGGAGTATTATTTGCTCATGAAATAGGACTGAAGCACTGATACGTGCTACCACATGGATGAACCTTGAAAATGTCATGCCAAGTGAGAGGAGTCAGAGGCAAAAAGCCACATACTATATGATTCCATTTTATGAGACATCCAGAATAGGCAAATAGAGAGGGCCAGAAAGCTGATTAGTGGCTGCCAAGGGCTGGTGAGAGGGAGGTAGGGGAGCGACTGCCAATGGGCAGCGTGTTTCTTCTGGGGTGAGGGAAGTTCTGGAATTGGATAGCGGTGATGGTTATACAACCCTGTGAATATACTAAAACCATTGAACTGTACACTTTTAAAGGGGGGATTTTATAGGATGTAAACTATACCTCGACTTATTTTTTCTTAAAGTAGGCGCGACACCCAGTGTGGAGCCCAACGCAGGGCTCGAACTCATGACCTCGAGATCAAGACCTGAGCTGAGATCAAGAGTCAGACACTGAGGGGTGCCTCAGTGGCTCAGTGGGTTAAGCAACCAACTCCTGATCACGGCTCAGGTCATGATCTCACAGTTCATGGGTCAGAGCCCTGAGTCAGGCTCCATGTTGACAGCAAAGAGCCTGCTTGGGATTCTCTCTCTCCCTCTCCCTCTCTCTCTTTCTCTCTCTCTCTCTCTTTCAAGATAAATACACTTAAAAAAAAAAAAAAAAAGAGAAAGAGACACTTAACCCACTGAGCCACCCAGGTGTCCCAAATTATACCTCAATTAAAACAAAGCTCAGGTGTGATTCAAACACACAGCCAAGGAATTCGGTCTCCATCTCTACAAAATGGGTACTCTGGTAGCTGGCTTCCTGTCAGCAAGGTCAAGGATCTGCTAGGGTTCAGACGCAGAGAGCTTGACAAGGCAGGTGCAGTGCCAAGCAGGGCTGAGACACTTCCCCCAGAGAACCATGAGGTGCCACAGGGGAGTGGTTTCCTCCCCTCTGCCCTGTTCCTCTTTGCCCAGGTCAACAGAGATTGGTGCTCAGCTCGGAAGGCATCCAGCACCCACGCTTTCGTTATCGGGAATTAATGCCTCATTAGTATCTACCTCCCGAGCTGTGGCAAATGCCAGTTTCAAGCCACATGATGCACAGCAGGAACGATCTGGAGGAAAAAAAAAAATACCAAGGTATGGGTGCCAAGGAAATACACATGAACTAAGAATAGCTCTGGCACTCAGCATGCTGTGCAGAAGAAAGGTGAGGAGGTTGCTCTCCCTGACCCAGCAAGTCTGAGATCTCGGCTTCTTTTAGGAGAAAAAGAAAGCACTCCAGTCTGTCCAGCAGTTTCCATTATCAGGTGGCATGAAAGGTTGACTAGGAAACCACACCAGCTTTGCAGTGTCCAAAAATACAATCAAAGCCTTGCTGGCACCTCCTGTGAGTCCCATACAAGGGGCTGCATTCTGGTTTCCTTCTGTCTTCATGTCGTCCCCATTACCTGGCTGAACAGACATGCCTTTGAGGTAGAACGGCCTTCAGAGGGGAGGAAAATTCTCCCCCCGTGGAAATCCCCTTTGGTACAAAAATAAGCACTCGGTTGGTAATTTTCCTATTTTTTTTTAACATGAGCTAGGTGACTTGGGTGCTAGCTTTGTGCAGTGCAAAGATACCCAGTGATGCCAGATCATTAATGCAGCAGAAACCACCAAGCAGATGCCCTACAAATATAATGGGCTCAAGTCCCCAAATTGTTGGGAATACTGTTTTATTTTGCAGTCTCCTATGAAAACACCCCCGCAGAAGTTTCAGTTGGCTTGAGAATATGTCCACCCACACAAAAAGGTTGGCAGTCTGTTGTGCACACCGTGTGTGTGTGTGTGTGTGTGTGTGTGTGTGTGCGTGTGTGTGTGTGTGTGTGCGCGCGCTCACGCTTGCAAACACTCATATATTACACTCCACTCAGCAACCTGACACCTCTCCCGGGTCGCTTCCTGCGGATCCTCCCTTCTGCACATCAGCCGCTTCCAACCTGTTCCCCCACACCCCCACCCGCATCTTGAGGGTTGGGAGACTCAAATGCACTTCAAAAGGGTGACGGATTGTGAACACAGACAATGATGGCCAAACTCCCACCTCTCCACAACTGTCTTAGCAGAGAGCCAAATGCAATCACACTTCAAAAGTCCTCCAGCTCGAGAAGGGGTTAGTGAAGCTTTTCTTTTTCCCCTTTCTTGAAGAAAACAGTAGGCGGTTTTTAAGGGGCTGTTTGGTCTCCTGGATTCTTTTTGTTTGGGAAGGGTAAGTTCCATCTAAAGTAAATCCCTGCTAGGAGGCAGAAAGCAGGATCAGATGACCCCAGGCTATGTAAACTCTTGTTAAAAGTCCTTCCTTTCAGGTTCCTCAGAAAGCTAAGAACAGAACTACTCTACCATCCAGCAAATGCACTACTGGGTATTTACCCAAAGAATCCAAAACATGAATTCAAAGGGATACATGCACCTCTATGTTTATAGCAGCATTATTTACAGTAGCCAAACTATGGAAGCAGCCCAAGTGTCCATCAATAGAGGGATGGATAAAGAAGATATATATTCACAATGGAATATTACTCAGCCATAAGAAATAATGAAACCTTGCCATTTGCAATGACATGGATGGAACTAAAGAGTATAATGCTAAGCGCAGTCAGTCAGTCAGAGAAAGACAAATACCATATGATTACACTCATATGTGGAATTTAAGAAACAAAACAAATGAGCAAAGGGGGGAAAAAGAGAGACAGTGGGGCAAACCAAGAAACAGACTCTTAACTACAGAGAATAAACTGATGGTTACAAGGGAGGTGGTTGGGGGTACGGGGGAAATAGGTGATGGGGATTAAGGAGTGCACCTGTCGTGATGAGCACTGGGTGTGACAGAAGTGCTGAATCACTATATTGCATACCTGAAACTAATATTACACTGTAGGTTAACTAACTGGAATTTAAATTAAAACTTAAAAAAAAAAGTCCTTCCCTTTTACAGGACCTCGAAACTATTGATCCCCAGCATCTTACAAGCACAGACTATCTCAACAATTTCACGAATGCGATTGGTGTATCATGAACACTCAGCATGTGATAAAAACACAAATCTCTACTTATCCCAAGGCTACACTTCCATCAACTCCCCACCCCTTTGAGACACAATCACAAAATAAATTGTAAATAAAGTCTTATGAGAGGTTAAAGAAAGCCAACACACTAACATCAAAGTGTTTTCTCCAAGGAGGCCATGGTAAGCAGAATTCTAAGGTGGCCTCATGATCTGTTATGATCTTGTACAAGCCTTGCCCTTCATGGGTTGACATGGTGGCAGAACACCATGACTTGCTTTCTAATCAAAAGAATAGGGCAAAAGTGATGGAATGTCATTGCCATAATTAGGACTCATTATATAAAACTGCATCTTAGCAGATTGGAGAGAAAGGCTTCCCTGCTGGTCTTGAAGAAGCAAATAGCCATAGTGTAAACTGCCTACAGAGATAGCCATATGGTCAGGGAACAATGAGCAACTTCTAGGATGTGAGGGTGGCCTTCAGGCAACAGTCAGCAAGAAGGTGGGGCCCTCCATCCCAAAGATGCAAGGCAATCCATTCTGCCAACAATGTGAATGAGCTCGGGACCAGATTCTTCTCCAGTCCAACCTTCAGAGGAGAATGCAGCCAGTCAACACCGTAACTGCAGCCCCGCGAGATTCTGAGCACAGAACTTAGAAGCCACTAAGTTTGTGACAATTTGTAGGCAGCAATATAAAAGTAATACGAAAGTCCTTCACTACTTATTCAGAGGTTTACTGACTCTTACCTAATATCCAATACAGAGGCTTATTAGTTCTTATTCAATACCTAAATTTGGGTGTATATTTTTCTGGAACACAACGAGTAAGAAACGTAGTACTAAAAAGACATACCCATTAAGAACAGACCCTCTATGAAAGAGACTCTGCCTGTAGGCAAGGTGCTATAATTAGTCTTTGACACACGGTGGGTACTCAAAGAACATTTAATGGATGCATCAAAAAAAGGTGAGAAAAACAGAAAATACATATAAAATTCAAAATAATAGTGACTACCATTATTGAAAACTCAGCACGCACCAGGCACGGTGCTAGGGAGTTTATATACATGTATGTTTCCTCTTCACTGTAGGTATAACAAGCTGGTTATTTTCATTATTATTGATTGGGTTTTTGAGATATCACAGATAGGCAAGCCCAACCTACAACTTGTAACCCACTGCTTTCTTTTTTTTAATGTTTATTTATTTTTGAGACAGAGAGAGCCAGAGCATGAGCAGGGGAGGGGAGACAAGGAGTCACAGAATCCAAAGCAGATTCTGCTCCAGACTCCGAGCTGTCAGCACAGAACCCACCACAGGGCTCAAACCCACGAACTATGAGATCGTGACCTGAGCCAAAGTCAGACATTTAACCAACTGAGCCACCCAGGCACCCCTGTAACCCACTGCATTTTATTATCTTTCATATCATTAGAACATCGGCATCAAGACTGAAACCCATATTTAAGAACGCACCCAACACTGATAAGGTGTTCAGTCAACTGGTACTAGACCCTACTATTAACTGTGAAAAGCAAATGTGACGGGCCAGAGTGAGAGGAGGATGAGCTCTGAGCTGCACGGATGCCTGATGTGACACCACAAATTCACATGCCTCCAAACCACCAGTGATTCTGGCAAAGGCACCTTTTCTCTTCAAAGTGCTTAGAACAGCATGGCAACACATCAAATCACTGAGACCAAAAGGTGGTTTCATCTTTCCCAGCAAAGAACCTATTGGCATAATAAATTCAGAAACATGAAGGGCTCTTCCAAAAAAGTCAGCTTCTGAGGAGATTATGATTGTGACAAATGTTCAAGAAGAGAGCACGTGGGGGGGGGGGGGGGTCGCTACGTGGGGGGACCAGGGCTGGGGTAAGGTAAGTGAGGCAGTTACCTTGGGTGCAAAGTTTAAGGGGTGCCAAAAAATTTAGGACTAGAATAGATAAGTAACAAAATATAAATAAAATACACATTAAATATTCAATGCAATAATAAATATATACAAAAACATAACATAAATAAAATTACGGTATTTTAATGCAATGCTTTCCAAAATCAATGTGAAAAAAATTCATGGTAAACAAAATACTCAAACAAAAAACAAAAAAAAAAAAAAAAACAAGCTGTGGTTGAAAATTAAAAAAAAAACAAAAACAACAAGCTGGGGTTGATTGTTCATTTCGAGACCCTGTGTCACTGTGCAATAGGAATTGTCCCTCCTGGTCAGCCCGCAGTTCCTACACCCACAGGGTCATCACGTCCCCCAGCGGGCTGGTTAATGAGGGTTGATGATGGCCTGCAAACAGACTGGACAATGCAGAGCTTTTACAAACTCTCCCACTTGGCTCAGGATATGGGAAGATAGTTTGATAAGGGCATATAGGGGCACACATTTTTCCTTTTTCCGATATGGCTCTGATCCTCACGAAGAGAAACTGTCACAACTACCTTTTCCCCGGGCCAGCATGTTATTTGTGATCAAAGACTTCTATCTTCCAGGTGCCTGGGTGGCTCAGTCAGTTGAGCATCCGGCTTTGGCTCAGGTCATGATCTTGCTGTCTGTGAGTTCGAGCCCCATGTCGGGCTCTGTGCAGACAGTTCAGAGCCTGGAGCCTGCTTCCAATTCTGTGTCTCCCTCTCTCTCTGCCCCTCCCCTGCTTGTACTCTTTCTCTCTCTCAAAAATAAATAAACATTGAAAAAAATTTTTTTTAATTTCTATCTTCATAAACACTGAATGGGCAAACATAATGAACATAATTTTGAGCTTGGTTTGAAAATTTGAAAATTCTGCAATGTAACAAATGTCTACACTTGCTAAAGGTAATGTACCAGGAAATGTACCAGGAAAGGAAAAAGGGGATTTTCAGTATAAAGGTCAACAAATTCCCATTATAAAATGTCTCTGTTAAGCCAGCCCCGATTAAAAAAAAAAAAAAGTTCCTCCAAAGTTTCCACACGTTTTATTTACAAGTTCATCACACATATATACTGAACAATGCGGAGAGGTCAAAACTGTCTCTGCAGTCAGACCGCTTGGGTTCAAACCCTGACTACCACGTATGAGCTGTGTGACCTTGGGCAAGTGCCTTAACTTTTCTGAGCTGAGAAACAGAGGGTGATCATCATCTCTACTTCACAGTGTTGTCATGAGGAGGACCCAATGAACAGATAGGCTTGAAGCACCCAGGACAGAGGCCAGCACAGAGCGAGCCGTGTTGACAAGGGCAAGAGTTTGGTCTTCATACTTAACACGTATTTAGAAAGACTTTTCCCTTTGGTTTTCTTTTCAGTTACATTTGTCACCACTTTGGACAAAATCACGGTTGAGAAAGGCTACAATTTATAAATAAAGCACCTCTAAAAATAAGGGTTTGACTTACATCTTACGATTCTCTGGGGTCATAAAACAGGCTGGCCAGCAGCTGACCCTGGTTTAGATAGCTAAAGTACAGGAAAGTGGGCTTTCTATCCAAAAGCACAGTGGCAAATATTGTAGGACTACAGAGTTGCCAGATTTAGCAAATCAAAATAGAGGACATCTAGTCAAATGTGAGTTTTGGATAAATAAATCGGGTTTTTTGTTTTTTTTTTTTTAGCATATGTCCCAAATATTGCATGGGACATCCTTAAACTAGAAAATATCATTCATTGTGGCACCTGGGTGGCCCAGTCAGTTGAGCGTCCAACTCTTGGTTTCGGCTCAAGCCGTGATCTCACTGTTTGTGAGTTTGAGCCCCAAGTCAAGCCCCACGACGACATCAGAGCACCTGCTTGGGATTCTCTTCCTCTTTCTCTGCCCCTCCCCTGCTCGTTCTCACTCTCTCGCTCTCAAAATAAATAAATAAACCTTAAAAAAAAATTAGGGGTGCCTGGGTGGCTCAGTTGGTTAAACGTCTGACTTTGGCTCAGGTCATGATCTCACATCTCGTGAGTTTGAGCCCCACGTCGGGCTCTGTGTGGACAGCTCAGACCCTGGAGCCTGCTTCAGATTCTGTGTCTCCCTCTCTCTGCCCCTCCCCTGCTTGCACTCTGTCTCCCTCTCTGTCCCTCTCTGCCGTGCTCTCTCTTTCTCTCAAAAATAAACATTTAAAAAATTTTTTTTAATAAAATTTTAATCTTTTAAAAAACTGTAGACTGTCTTTTAAAAAATAGAAACCAGACTCTAGTGGCATCATAATCCCCTTCCTCTACTAAACATACAGAGCTTCCATATACTGGGAGGAGGGAAAAATTATTAGTCACATTTTATGAACGAGAAAACATTGTTTAAGGATGTTAAATGGCTTAGCCAAGGTCACAGAGCTGGTAAATGGCAGATCCTGAACTCAAACCCAGCTGTGTTGAACCCTAAAGATTAATGCTCCCAGGCCCTGGACCAGTGTTTTTTCCAACCTTGCTACCTGCTTACCACCTTTCTGACCTTTGCCCCAGCCACTGCTGTTTATTTAAAATCAGTGATTTTCGGCGTGCCTGGGTGGCTCAGTCGGTTGTGTTCGATTTCAGCTTAGGTCATGATCTCACGGTTTGTGAATTGGAACCCCACTTCAGGCTCTGAGCTGTCACAGAGCCTGGAGCTTGCTTCAGATTCTGTGTCTCCCTCTCCCGCTCTCTGCCCTCCCCTGCTTGTGCCCTCTCTCTCTCTACGATAAATAAACTTTAAAAAATTAAATAAATAAAATCAGTGATTTTTACGTCTGTCAAATTTGTATTCAAGCTAATGAACACCTGCTATCACGACTCATGTTAGTGCTATCCTACATCTGGGCAGCCATAATTTTGATGTGCTAGTTATGTATTTTCTAACAACAAATAAAATGGAACACATAGCTATTAAAATGCAAAATGTTTTGCTCACATGCCACACGCAGCCCCAAATCACCGTGTGCGCACCAGTGGTCAATGCAACTTACTCTGGGACGCTCAGAACTCCAGAAGCAGCAAAAGCGATGCAGGAGGGCAGGTGTTCAGAGGAGGAAGGAGAAAAGGCTTCTTCACAGGCTACGTACCATAGCTACGGTACACGAGTAATGGAAAATTAGGCAGAACCGAGAACTACTGTGAATGTATTCTCCTCCCAAAAAGGACAGCACCTTGTAGCAGAAAAACACATTATGCGGAAGAGCCGGGTGACAAGGGTCGGAATCACAGCGCTGCCTTATGCCTGGGGACGAGACACGGAGCCATAGTGAAAGGAAAATACTAAATAAAATAACCACAAAGGACAAACCATACACCCTCGTCTTTCTGAAGAGATTTGGATTAAATTACACCAAGTTTCCCTTTTTCTGATCTGATCCCATGATTTAAAAAGTAGGAAGATAGTATGTCATAATTAGTAATAAAAAAGCAATAGGGTGACCATGATCATAATTAACATTCATTTATTCATTCCACAAATATTTAACATTCATTCATTCATTCCACAAATATTTACTGAGTACCTACAATGTGCCAGGCACTGTTCCAGGATGATACACATTTAAAAATCAATTGCCTTCAACTTATAGAATTATTGAATCATTGTATCGCCCACCGGAAACTAATATAACACTATATGTTAATTTTACTGGAATTAAACTTTTTAAAAATCACTTGCCTTCACACAGCTTCTACCTTGGGCAGGGATAAGCTTTGGGTGTGTCCACGATCACCTCACTGACTCTTACAGCAGTGGTTCTCAAAGGTTAGGGCAGACCAAATCCCTTGGAGGACTGGTTAATACACAGATCACCGGGCCCCACTCTAGAGTTGCTGATTCAGTAAGTCTGGGGTGGGATCTGAAAAATCTGTGTTTCTAACAAGTGCCCAGCTGATACTAATTCATGCTGCTGGCCGGGGACCTCCCTCAGAGAGCCACTGCCCTTCCACAATTCTATGAGGCAGGTACTTTTATTTTCCTCGTTGGGCAGATAGGGAAACTGAGGCTCAGAGAGGTTAAATTACCCGCTCAGCTTAACACAGGAAGTGACCACACCAAGATTCATGCTTGGTTCTTTCTGACTCCATCTATGAGATTAGCCACCATGATTTGTCTTTGTTCAGAATGGGGAGCCCTGCCACACTGATGCAGCAGAGACTGAACAGGTGTGCTTTCTTTAGCCAGAATTTCTAAAATTCAAAGAAATGAGTCCTCCGTCCTATGAAGCTGGATGTGCCAGATCTGGGAGCTCAAGACGGCGCTCGCCAGGCACCTCAGGTGAGATCTGGTCTCCAGGTAAATGCACAACAGCTGCACCTCTCTCCCAACACCCTCTGCTAACTAATCTGCAGGGCTGGACTGACGTCAGCCCCAATGGAAACTGCTCTCCTGCCCTGACCTGTTTAGAGATTAAGAGAACACAGAACACAGAGAGAGAGAGAAAATATCAGAAAAAGTGAATGGAAAAATCTGCAAGCAAACCAGCCACCTCTAAGAGGGCAAGGTTAAAGTAAGTTGACCTCACAGGTTTCGTCACGAAATTCAAAGGAAGAGAAATTAATGTGATAGCTTTCCAGAAGTATCTGGAGGGGGGATTTTAGCCACATCTTTCCTGCATTAAAAAAAAAAAAAAGCATGTTTCCTTTTGTCTTCCTATAAAGCGATATAACACTGGCATTATAATCATCCTTTCACTGACCCTCTTTGGGAGCTGATGGCTTACTGAGAAGGTATTCAATATAATCATACTACTTGTCTTCTAGAGAGAAAGAATCAGGTGGAAGCTCCTGGTGAGACCCGGAAAACACTGAAGATTCAGGTTGGGTAAAAGTGAAGTGACAATTAGTTCCCAAGAAAGAAGAAGGTAATAAGAAAAAAAAAACAAAAACAAAGCAAGACATCGGGGGTGGGTATTTGCAAGACAGTGGCTGACAGCAATCAATCTACAGCGTGTCTTCAATACCTTCAATTCTATTACGTGTGGAAATGAAAGCAATTCATCAATGGAAAAGCGAAGCACAGAACAGATTTCCGTGAGCTTGTGGTATATCCATTTACACACATTTCCAAATAAACATCGAGAACAAATAACTAGAAGACTCGTGAACTTTGGCTCTGTTCACGCTTGTTTGCGAGACTCATTATTTACCGAGTTGAGCTTTCTTCTGGATTACATTTTCGAATCCACTGGCAGGTTTTCTGAGCGAGGCAGCTTTGTGAGAAAAACAAGGCTTCTAAAATCTGAACAAATGAGAAATACACACCCACCTTCACCTTTAAGGGAAATCATCAAGGCAAAATATTCCCAAGCACCCAGCCTCAGTAGTAGAACCGTAAACAGAAGCACGATTCATGAAATTTGCCCTACCTGGAGGATGTCTACAGTGTAGCTCTTAAGTATCACTATGACGCAAATACATAAAGATAGGACTCAATCTTTGGGATCTGAATAGAGAATTCATAGAATTCTGAGGCCAAAGAGACTTCGATGTCTGCTCTGATTCACACAGGAACGGAGGATCCTACTGTCTTAAGTCATACACTACCATACACAAACAAACCTTCTAACACCACCCGGAGAAAAGCTATCTACTCTGAATAAGTCACACTCGGGTTTCCACACCAAGCTGCAGGCTATTCATTCGAGCTGTTCAGGCGATGAGGCAGTTGAGCAAGGAAACGTCCTGTGCAATTCCAGTATTTAATTCACTGTGGCCTTCGATATTTAGAATACCGAAACGAAAAGTGAGCCAACCCAATTTTGCAGGTAAGGAAAGTAAGACGTGGAGGAGGGGCATGACGTGCAAAGCCAAGAAGCAAGTTAGTCTCAGCATCAAGACTCAAACGTGGTTTTGACTCCCAAGACCAAGAAGCACGGCCTTCTACTCATGGTTTTCAAACTGGGTTCCATGGACCCCTCAGGGGTTCCATGCAGAGCCTAAAAGGCAGGATTCCAGTATCCTAGTAGTGGTACTTTACCTACTTTCTATGTTCGAATCTTTGTAAGATCTCACTTAGAAAGAGGGACTCCACCGCCTGAACAAGATCTGGACATCACTACCCCTACTGTTGTCTTTTATCAAACAAATTTCCTTCCTACCAGGTCTAAGTTACCTGACCTCGTTTACCAAAAGGACAGTGGCAAAGCCTCTCCAGGTCCCCTTCCACTGCCCCCAAACCCGGCTCCTATATTTTTTTAACTGGCTTTATCCTCCAGCACAATTACCTGAGATGCCATTTCCCAAAGTGTAGTATGTGTGCACCTGTTAATATCAGGGAATACTGTTGCTGGAATGTGCACATGGCATTAAATAATCCCGAATCACGTGGCATGAAAGTTACCCCCTTTTCTAATTCTTTTGCCCTTACATCAAGTTTATACCAAGAAAGCCTCAGTTTAGTGCTATTATACCCTTAACAACTCCCCAGTGGTTGCTTTGTACTTATTCCTGCAAAAGGCTCAGGAAGGCAGGTTTGAATAATGCTCCTGCCCTCAGAGGGCATACCCCAGCCATGGCAGTATTTTCTATGTTATCACAATTTAAACTTCCGTCGCTTTTAGAAAAGCTTCAAGATTTTACAAGATCCCTTAGAGACAACTAGAGGAATGCTCTGAGTGCCACGGGCAGGGCCAAAGCTTCACCTGTATCCTCTTATTATGGGACACAGTGTTATATAGCACCATGGGATTCTTGAAAGGAGGCTCTGAAGTGTGTTTCTTTGGGAAATCTTTCTTCGTCAAATGTCAGTTTAAAAGGCAGGCATGAGTTGAGCGGGAAG
Organism: Panthera leo; assembly: GCF_018350215.1. NCBI lineage: Eukaryota > Metazoa > Chordata > Mammalia > Carnivora > Felidae > Panthera > Panthera leo. The sequence continues at coordinate 14,415,791 of NC_056690.1, forward strand.
CACACCACAGTGTGATCCTAAGAAAACAGGTGGGCACCTGTGTGCTCATTTCTGCTGCTTCGTCCCTAGCAAAGGGAAGAATATCATTCACAAAGACCAGAGCGCACACTGCCTCCTATAACTGATCAGGTTTGAAATTCACTACCGACACTCCTGCCACATAGGCCCCATAGGCCCCACTAGACGAAGCGGTTGTAGTAGTCACGACTTTGTCTTTAACATGCCATGTGTTTCTACACTTCCATGAATCAGTCATGCCTGATGAACTTCTATGCATCCTTCAAAACCCAGTTGAAGGTTATCTCCTCTGTTAAATCTTCTCTATGGTAGATTATTGATTGGCAGACATTCTCTCTCTCTCTCTCTCTCTCTCTCTTTTATACACACAAACGGAGAACAATCCCCCTACCCCATTAATGACGGGCTTGGTCACGTGACTTGCTTTGGCCAATGGAGTGTGAATTGATACGATGTTTGCCACACTGAGCATACACCTAGCTTGGTTCGGCCTCTTGTACCCCCGTGATCTGTCGTGAGAAGATGCCCAGGTAACTGCTGTTCATACAACCTGGGTCCCAGAAGGAGAGTCCCATGAAGCAGACTTGAACCCAAGCCACAGCCTTCCAGCACAGCTGCTGTACTGACTCACAGACTAATGAGCAAGAAATGAGAGTGTCTGTTGTAGTAATCACTGAAACTGCAGACTGTTTGTTTCTGCAGCAAAAGCTGACTAATACATTCTCCAAGCAAGACCTCCCTCCTCTGCTTATCACAGTTCTTGAATGTAGAACTCTCAAGAACTTGGTTGGAGAACCAAGGACTTCTTATCACACTTTAAATTTTTTTCTTTACAAGTCCATGTCCTCCTGAGATAGTTAATTCCTTGAAGACAGGAACCGTATCTCTTCCAGAAATACGCTATTCAATACACTTGCTGAATACGTTGTAGTACTCACCAGAGAAATACGATTCACAGTGATCGCAAACTCTCCATCACTACAAGCATAAGTAGCACACACAGGACATTTTAAAACCCACCATATTGCTTGGCAAGAAGCCAGGGCTTGGGGCACCTGGGTGGCTCAGTCAGTTAAGCATCTGACTCTTGATTTTGGCTCAGGTCATGATCTCACAGTTAGTGAGTTCAAGCCCCACATGGGGCTCTGCACGGGCAGCATGGAGTCTGCTTGGGATTCCCTCTCTCCCTCTCCTTCTGCCCCTCCCCCGCTTGCTCTCTATCTCTGTCTCTCCCTCAAAAATAAACAAACATAAAAAAAAAAAAAAAGCTAGGGCTTATGCTTCTTAGACCAAGAGGACCAACTGTCCAGAGCCCTGAAGCCAGAAATGATGAGCTCAGACATCTGATGCCATCTCAAAAGGCCGTGTGAATCGTTAGTCACTGTATCGTATGTGATAAACATGTTGCTTTTCTAAGTGAAAACATTTAAAATATACACCCAATTTGCATAATTCTGTTTGGGCCTTTCCTAACGAAAAGAACAGAAGTGGGCTAGGCCTCTCTCAACCCCTGGGAGGTGACGCAATAAACAACACTCTTAGATTTCTGATGCCGTTATGTACTGAATATGAAAATTAACTTCTCCCAAGATCTAATTAAGCAGCCACGTTGAGTGGGAAAAGCTACTTTGCTGGTATTTAGCTGTTTGGATCTTGAACCTTGCTTGGTCCTGTACCTTGGCTTCCTCGTTAAAATAAAAGTAGAGATTAATATTATTCAAATGATGGTACATTATATTGTTCTGGGAAACAAAAAAAATATACCTGTGGCCTTCAGACCATTTGGAACCCTGGACACTTACAGCAAAACCTTGTCAGTATAGAAGGATTGCGTTCTAATGAATGCCCTTATGGAAAACTGTCATTCCATTTGTCCACAGGGATTTAAAGTTGTCTGAGAGGGTTTTTTTAATGTTTATTTATTTTTGAGACAGAGAGAGAGCACAAGTGAGGGGCGGGCAGAGAGAGAGGGAAACAGAATCGGAAGCAGGCTCCAGGCTCTGAGCTGTCAGCGCAGAGCCCGATGTGGGGCTCAAATCCATGAACTGTGACATCATGACCTGAGCCGAAGCAGGACGTTTAACTGGCCAAGCCACCCAGGCGCCCCACTGTCTGAGAGTTTTGAAATGATACAGAAATGCTAATAAGGTAAGGTCAAGCCAGAAAAACCAGATACAAAGCATTGAATGTAGATGACCCCGATACATAAAAAGGAAAAAACAAATACCAAAACTGTTTCAGTGAAGGCTTTTGGGTGGTGGGATTATGGAACTGTTTTGTACTTCTTAACACTTTTGCATGCTGTCTAAATGTTCGACAAGGAGCCAGATTTTAAAACACAAAGTAGAGAGAAAAGCTCAACACTCCAGAGGACAGAATTTTCTCTGATCGCGGCTCTTTGAATGTTGTATTTAGGAAGAGAGCAATCGGGGGCCTGTAAAGACAGTGAAATGACAGCTAGGGAGTCTTACCTAGTTAAAAAAAATTCATTGGCAGTCAGTCCCCTCAGGGCAGACACTGTTTCCAGCAGTTCTGAAAACAGTTTGTTCCAAATTAACCTTTTGATGAGAGTCTCCAGCGGGCCCAGAGGTGAGAGGCCCTACCCGGGGCAGGGGAGCCGAGCCCGGGAATAAAGATGGGGTGCCTGTGACATCTTTGACTAGACAATGAATGGCATCTCTTGACCCCTCGCTGAGGCAGCTTCAGAAGCAGAGTGCTTGATCCCCAGGGGGCCCGAAAGGAGAAACATCCCTGGGATTCGTACAGTGAGTTTCTAGACCAGGACGCAGGGACCTGGTTTCTTTCTGCTGTGAGCCGCTCACACGTCAGGGGGTTGGGGGAGCTTCGAAATCCCCCCAAGGAAGCAGTTACCACCACCAAGTGCCACGCCACCCCCCACGGGTCTTCCACTTAAATCTGTCTGTCCTACTGCAGTGGGTTGAATAGTGTCTCCCCAAAATTCACGTCCCCCTGGGACCTCAGGATGTGACCTTCTTTGGAAATAGGATCTCTGCAGATGTAACTAAGGTAAGACTTGAGAGGAGGTCATATTAAATTGGAGTGGGCCCTAAATCCGATGAGAGTGTCCTTATAAAAGACAAAACTAGGACACACAGAGGGAAGGCCATATGAAGATGGAAGGGGGGAGGGGAGGGAGACTACAGGGATACGGCCACCAACCACGGGAGCCACCAGGAGCCGGAAGGGGCAAGGAAGGATCCTCCCTCTACAGCTTCTAGAAGGAGGCAGGCCCTGCTGACAGCTGGCATCAGCCTTCTGGCCTCCAGAACCGTGAGAGAACACATTTCCATTGTATTCACCACCTGGTCTGTGGAATTTTGTTTTGGCAGCCCCAGGAAACTAATACACCTACCTTCACCCATGTTCTCCACCCCTGCCTCTTGAAACTGGCTCTTAACCACCTGTGACCATCTCCTGTGACTTTTCTTCTTTGTCCCTCTTTTTACTCTCAGTGGGGCCACCGGCTCCAAAAAGGTCCTGAGCCGGTCCTGCCACTTACTGGCCGTGTGGCTCTGGACATCAGACTCTCGGTGCATCAGATTTCCCATCTGCAAACTGGGATGAATGGGATACTGGCATTCACTGTCCCTGGGGGGGAGCGGGCGGGGGGGTTGGGGAGTCAAAGAAGTAATCCATGCAAAGCACTTCAGCACACTGGACACTTGGGAAACACTCAACTGGCTTTACCTGTGGGAATCTGCAGTGCTTTTCCTCAGCTGCTTATGGCCCTTTTATCGGCACTCCCTCCTGGGTCCATCTGCACAGCCGTGGACAAAAGCAGAACCGAGAGAACAGTGAAGGATTCTGGGCTCCCCGGAAGGATGTAGAGAAATTCACGGGTACTAAATGCCCAATCCCAGAGATGTTACCCACGTTAGAGTTTGCAAACCACTTCCACTCTGTGTGATCTGTTTGATTCTTGTCATGACTTCGTGGAGAAGTCTTCACCCCCGTCGTATGGATAAAGAAAACAGAAGCTCAGATTGTTGAATTCACGTTCAACTGACGTCTATGGCCATTCCTCTGCTTTCTTGCAAATCAGATTTGTAATATCACAAAGAGATTATAAGATCTCTGATTTCTCTCCCCTTCCATCCCTGCGCCTGTCTCCGTGGCTGGCAATACCAAGTGCTTTGCTATTTAGTAGTCGTGCTTTGACACTGCTTCGATGAAAGCGGCAGGTGAGCCACGTTCATACGCGTAAGCTAAATACAGTGTGGAGTTAGGGACAGATCCACGTGTGGAGGGCTGTGGGTCAGCAGAACATCTCAGAGAGACAAGACCATGGGGTGAGAATCGGCAACGTCCCATGTCAGCTGGGGTACAAGGTCATACAAAACCACTACTGTCCCAGGAATAGTCTGTGTCTGCAGTGAATTTTTTCCTCCCCCAGAACCAAGATTCCGGGTCTGACAAGCCCCTCAAGAAGACATTAGGGCAGGGAACTTTGAGCCAAGATGACCACGCATTCATTCTTCTAAGCAATATGCAATGACCTGCTTGCATGTATTGTGTATGCATACCTGCCAGGCAGGGGGGAAATAGTGGTAACCAACACTGATGTGACCACTGCTGTGAGGCTGACCTCACAGGCTAAACTTTCCCCAGGGAATCCGAGGAAAACTGTCATATCTGCGTGTTCATGGATCCTGACAAATTTAGAAGCTTTGGCCTGCGATATATCTGTAAAAGTTTTCCTGTTTTTATTTTCAAGACCTGATTCAAATATCTCTTCCTCCTTGAAGCTTCTCCAAGACTTGAAGAAGATCAACGATCTCTTGCCTACACACCCAGAACACCCTCCCGCCATCTAAACGCCCCCCACCCCCGCAGAATTACCAAAACCTTTCCTATCACTAAGCAGACTTTGAGGAAATGGCCAATTTATGACTTTGCCAGGTGAATGATTTCTTTTTTCCCCAACCCCACGTATCCTGACACTGTCCACGTTAGTGCTGCTCAACCTAGGATACGTGGAAACTTGAGGGTCCTCGGGTGAATTCTCAGAATTCTCCATAAGTTCCATACGAGAAGTTTTTGAGTTTTCACTTCAAAGGTAATTTTTAAAAATGGAACATAGAATATACACCTGCTGGATGATCTGGAGGCCCACTTTATAAACCAGTCCTCCCCGGCAAGTTTAATGCCTGTAATTTATGAGCCTTTGGTGCCGGGTTGTTTTACTTTAATTATTACAAGCTAATGAAAACAGATAATGAGTCCCCCCCCACCCCGCCCCCGCCAGTAAAAGCCAAATGAGGTCATGCCTAGCGCTCCTCCTTCCTTGTACTACAGGAGCACAAAGCCACCAAGGGCACACACACAAGGCTCACCAAAGACAAAACAACCTGTGTGAGAGTAGGTGATGTCTTGTGCAAGTTTTACTGAGCGGCTGACTTTCAGTAAAATATCATTGACGTTATCCATTGGAATGTACTGGGCTTGCAAAATAGTTTGCATTTAATTTTTGCAAATTTCTTTTGCCTTCATAACTGTTTAACATCTATAAACAAAAGACTTTTATACATAAGTTTCTGTAGGGATTCTCCATATGGGCACTATTGATATTTGAGGCCAGACAATTTTTTTTAATTTTTTAATGTTTATTTATTTTTGAGAGAGAGAGATTGGGGGAGGGGCAGAGAGAGAGAGGAGGAGACACAGACTCCAAAGCAGGCTCCAGGCTCTGAGCTGTCAGCACAGAGCCCAATGTGGGGCTGGAACTCACCAACCACAAGATCATGACCTGAGCCGAAGTCAGACATTAATCAACTGAGCCACCCACACGCCCCTGGGCCAGACAATTCTCCGTTGTGGGGGCCATCCTATGCAGTACAGGATGTTGGTCAGCATCCCCTGGCCTTTACTCTCTAGATGCTGGTGGCACGACATGGTCCCCAAAATCATAACAACCAAAAATGTCTCCAGACATTTGCCAAATGACCTCTGGGAGGGAGCAGGAGCAGATTCATTGCTGGTTGAGAACCAGTCTGATGTTGGAAGAGATTTAAGTAGCATTAAATTAATTAAGTCTATATAACATATCTAAAAGTCTTTTTTTTTTCCTTTATAAGAGGAATATTCTTTGGGTTTGAGAAACCCCAACTGACATGGTAGCAGCACCCACGGATGAACATATCTGTGGGTCTACCGAAATATAATCAATACGCTGAATCCTTATATCCTTATATGGCCTGTGTCCTTCTCTCCCCAGCAGCAGAGAATGAAAATGGACCATTCACAGGCCACACCCAGCCCACAAAAGTGTTCTTTCAATTTAACATCGGTTTGCAACCTTTAAAAATTGGGAGAAATTGGGGTGCCTGGGTGGCCCAGTCGGGTAAGCATCTGACTCTTGATTTTGGCTCAGGCCATGACCTCGCCGCTCAGGAGTTCGAGTCCCGGTTGGGGAGTTCAAGCCCCGTGTCGGGCTCTGCACGCAGCATGGAGCCTGCTTAGGACTCTCTCTCTCCCTCTATCTCTCTCTCTCTCTGCCCTTCTCCTGCTCATGCTCTCTCTCTCTCTCTCTCTCTCTCAAAATAAATAAGTAAACTTACAAAATTAGCAGGAATCCCCTAAAATCTGGATGTTTGGCCTCTCTTGAAAGACAACAGAAGATCTGGCAATTCAGAGCCTGCATTTCTGCACAGAAACCTCAGTGGGCATGTGGTAGTGGCTGTCCTCCTCTCCCAGCGCGTCCCATCTCCTCCCCACACCCTCACTCCTTATCATCTTACACCCAGTCCAGGGCAACTCCATTAGGAATGGCTTCCTGACTGAAAGAGGAGGACTGAAAATTGACTTGTGCTGCCCTGGCCTAGCAGGCAAGCTACTGTTATTCAGACTGTAGGTTTATCTCCAGCAACACTGCCCCATTCATCATCATGGCCTCTTTGGCACCTCTAAGCATTTGACTTTGCAAACGGAAGCCCTACGTGGTGCCTTGGGCAGCATCCCAAGACACACTTGTGATCATGCCCATCTCCTGTTCATGAACTTTCAGTGGCTCCCCATGCCCATCCCACGAAGTATTTAAAGCGCTTGACAATGGGGCCCCAGTCTTGACGATCAACTCCCATGCAATCCAGCTACAAACCCTGCGCTCCCTTGCCCTGTTTCTTGCTTGCGACCTCTATTCCTTCCCCCTTATCATCGCCTAACAACCTTTCAATACCCATTTCAAACACTGTTTCTTATCAACCTTCTCTGGTCCTTCAAACCAGGCATGCTCCTGCCCCTGCATTGAACAACCCCTGTGCTCTAACTGTAGCTTATTGGTAAACAAGTCCCGGAGGCCCAGGCTGCTCAGCCCCCAACAGTGAAGAGAGATTTGGGATTGCTACCTTGGTCCTAGGCACAGAATTGCTTTGCAGGGCCTTTGTGTCTCTTTGTGACTATCAACTGCCTTGAACAGAGTAACAGGTGAGAGGAACATTCCAAGGAATGGGTCAGGGTACGCATTAGCTTTAAACACAATGTGGCAGAAGGCAAATCCTCAGGTAGGCATGTACCAGGCTACCTGTTGCAGCACTGTGTACAATAACAAAACAATTAGAAATGTCCTAAATGGGGGCGCCTGGGTGGCTTCGTCAGTTAAGTGCCCAACTCTTGATCTCAGATCTTGATCTCAGGGTTGTGAGTTCAAGTCTCACACTGGGCTCACAGTGGGCGTGGAGCCTACTTAAAAACAAATAAACAAATAAACCTCCTAAATGACTTTTAATAGGAAAATGGTTAAATAAGCTATTGAACATCCATATGATGGTTGCCATTAGTGCTACTCACTAATCCCTTGTTCATTTCTCATAAAAGACTATATACCTCTCCATGTCCTTCAAAGTAAGGCACGGCCATGTGACCTGCTCTAGCCAATGAAACAAGAGTAGAAATGACAGATAACACATCCAAATAGAAGCTTTCAAGAGTCAGTGTGGGAGCCTTTACAGCCCCTGTTTCTGCCTCAGTGACTGAGAGGCTGAAGCCCCCACCAGCCTAAGCCCACAAGCTCTTGTTACCAGAGACCCCTGCTGACCTGCACTGAACATACACCATGAGAGGAAAACACACTGTTATTGTGTTAGGCTACTGAAACTTGAGGGTTGTTTGTTACTGCATACCCTCACCCCTGCTGACTGGTATACATTCCATAGAGTATAATGCAGCACTCTAAAGATGGGACTAACATCTATAAACATATACGTGCCTAACAACAAAGCCCCAAAATACATGAAATAAAAAACTCTCAGAACTGGTGGGAGAAACAATGTAATAATAGTTGAAAACCCTTTTTTTTAATGTTTATTTACTTTTGAGACAGAGAGAGACAGAACATGACCAGGGGAGGGGGAGAGAGAGAGAGGGAGACACAGAATCCTAAGCAGTCTCCAGGTTCTGAGCTGTCAGCACAGAGCCCCATGCGGGGCTTGACTCGTCAACGTCAGCACAGAGCCCGATGCGGGGCTTGACTCGTCAACCGTGAGATCATGACCTGAGCCGAAGTTGGACGCTCAACCAACTGAACCACCCAGGCACCCCACTAGTTGAATACTCTTTATACTCTAAATATTTAATAATACTTTAATATTCCACTCTCAATAAACGATAGAAGAAATGCACAAAATCAGCAAAAACAGAGATTCTTGAAAAAGAAGGAATGATAGGGAATATTACTAAGTGAAAAAAGAGAATTACAGAATGACGTACATAGTAAATGTGTAAAATATGTATTTTTACACAAAACGATGTACATGCAAATACACAGAAAACAGTCTAGAAGGATACACAGCAAACTGGCAATGCTGGTTAATTTGGGGGAGCAGGGAGTAAGCCCCCAGAATTGGAAGGGTGGTCAAGGATATTTTAGTGCTTGCTTTCTGTAATATTCTAATTTTTAACCAGGAGAATGAGTCATGCATTCTATCAGTACTTTTTAACGACTTAAATGATAAAAAATAATAAAGGAGTTTCTATGACGGTGGATTTGACCTGGAATCAAGACTAATAACGGGCGCCTGGGTGGCTCAGTCGGTTGAGCGGCCGACTTCAGCTCATGATCTCGCGGTCTGTGAGTTCTAGCCCCGCATCAGGCTCTGTGCCGACAGCTCGGAGCCTGGAACCTGCTTCTGATTCTGTGTCTCCCTCTCTCTCTGCCCCTCCCCTACTCATGCTCTGTCTCTCTCTCTCTGTCAAAAATAAACATTAAATAATAATAATAATAATAATAATAATAAGAGCATTGCCTATACTGAAATAGAACAGATCAATAATAGTAATGCATTGGTGCCATTTACTGAGCACTTACTATAGGCCAGGCACTAAACCAACTACTTCATATGCGTTTAACTTGAAACCTCACAAGAGCCTCCTGAGACAGGTGCAGTTATGATTTTCAATTTTTAAATAAAGAAAGAGCATCTCAGGGAGGTGAAACGCCTTTCCTACACTTACATCCTATAATGCAGTCTCTTAACGTTAGTAAATAAACTCGGTGCTTAGGGTGGGCATGGCAGGTTCCCAGAGTGGCTGCTCACAGCACAGAACAGGGTGGAGGGGAGGAAGGACTGGAGCACAAAGCAGCACTGTTTCTGAGGCGCCTGGGTGGCTCAGCCGGGGAGCGTCCGACTTCGGCTCAGGTCATGATCTCACGGTTCATGAGTTCAAGCCCCACACTGGGCTCGCTGCTGTGAGCCTGTCAGTGCAGAGCCTGCTTCAGATCCTCTGTCCCACATCTCTCTCCCTCTCCCCCACTTGCATTCCCCCCAAAATTAAAGAGGGGGAAAAAATAGAAGCAGAGTTTCTGAATTTAGGGCCGACCTGGCTTCAAAACGGATTTTCAGACAACAGGTAGCAAAGTGCTAGGAGGGAAACTTATGAAACTGTGGACGCGCCGCAGGGGGACACACAACAACCCTTCTCATTTAATTACAGCTACTTAGGTCCTGTCCTTACTCCTGATGCTACTGTTTTATTTCTCTTTGAGAGGCAGTTAACAGTGGAGTGGTCTAGCTCAGAGACCCCGGTGCCTGAGTATGAATCCTGGCTGCTATTCATTCACTGTGTGGCTTTAACTTCTGATTTAACCTCTCTGGGCCTCAGTTTCCTCCTCTGTAAAATGAGTATGACAATCAGGCCTCCCTCATCTACGGCCATACCACCCTGAACACGCCCGATCTCGTCTGATCTCGGAAGCTAAGCAGGGTTGGGCCTGGTTAGTACTTGGATGGGAGACAATCAGGCCTCCCTCAAATGGTGGTTATGATGATTACATGAGCCAATATGTGTAAAATCTTCACAACAGTACTGGGCACATTAAAAACTAAGTGCTGGCTGCTGCCACTGCTATTCTCAATTGCACAAATGCCACCCGTGATGTCTGGCACATGATAAACGCTCAGAAATATTAAGCAAGTTGAATGAGGCTGTCGTTGAGGCCACACAGTGAGACCTTATCACAAAGAAACTTTTAGAGGCACTTCTAACCAAGGCGGTTAGCACACAGGCTTTAGAGTCAGGAAGTCCTAGACTCTGCCACTAACAGGCTGTGTGCCTCTGGGTAGGTTGCTTCACCTCTCTGAACCTCAGCTTACTCATCTGCAAAATGGAGATGTTGATACGATCTGCTCAGAACTGCTGTGAGGGCTAAATTCAATCAATGTTAAGCTCTTTGCACCATGCCTAGCACGTGACACATACTCATTAAGTGACAGTAATTATTATCAATCACTAAGTCAATACACTGGACTCACTTGACCCTATGCCTTCCCATCACAAATAATGTTGTAACGGCATCCACAGAGGAATGCACAGCTAGTAAAGCAGTTTGAACCTTTGAAAGTAAGAAGTAATCAGTAAATAGTAGATGCTCTTCTTACATATACGAATGCAAATCCCTGAAGAGTTTAGCAAATGTATGTTTGTGTGACAGCTATTTATGGAGGCTGTATACTTTTATTTGCCTAGAATTTGATGCACTAAATGTAAACAAAGTATGATGGAGACTCTAATAGAAGCACTCCCCAGACAGCAGCCAGGGCTCCTTCCCAAGCTCCTTGGAAGCTTAGCTCCTCTGCAGGCATGTTGATGTGGTATATTTAGGCTGTTAATCACACCCAGAAATGTTCCCACCTATCTGAAGACAGGGCAAACCCAGCGAGTCTCAAATTAGCAACATCCTACAAAATCTCATCAGCCAATCTAATGCAAATGCTTTAACTTCTGCTCAGAGAATTCTGTGAGAAATTCTCCCGAACCGGCTAAAGTTCATGGCTCCATATCAGCTATGAGGACGATGGAACGAGCCTGTTGGTCAGAGTCTCTGTGGCTGAAGGAGGACATGTCAGTCACCTTCGGGTGAATGAAAGCACAGTTTGCACAGACTAGGAGAGTTCCCTAGTTAAAAAAAATCCAAGCAGATCATGTGGTAGGGTGAACAACAGTCCCAAATAAAGAACTTGGGGGAATTTTACATGAGTTTGACTTTGTGTACGTCATTTCTAAAGACCCAGAATTAACAGTTCAGAGATGTGATGACTGTTGTGCCCGACCAGTGTCTTATTGACAATGAACTACTATTTCAGAAGCATGGAAACACAAATTAAACACAAGTATTTAGAGCTATAAGAGTAGAAAATATCCATTCTCACTTGGGGAGTCATTCATCCGTCATTATTAAGCCTCCCCCGTCCACCAGACACACACAAGCATGGTCTCTCCCCTCATGGGGCTTACAATTTTTTGGAGAGGGAGGGGGAAAAAAAAGTGAAGATCAACAAATAAAATACAATTCATCCTTGTTATTCATGGATTTCCTATTGCAGATTTTCCCACTTGCTAAAATGTGTTCGTAACCCCAAAATCAATTCACATGGTGTTTTCAGTCATTTGGGGACATACGCAGAGCAAATAAACAATTTGAGTTGCTCACTGAGGTCAGAGAAAGTGACGATCTGGCCTCCCGTTTCAGCTCTCTTTCTACGGTCTATTTAGAGACACATTTTTGTGCTTTTTTTGTGATTTCACTGTTAAAAATGGTCCCCAAGCATAGTGGTGACGTGCTGTCTAGTGTTCCTAAGCACAAGAAGGCTGTGATGTGCCTTACAGAGAAAAATTGTGTTACAGAAGCTTCGTTCAAGCATGAGTAACAGTAGTGTTGGCCATGAGTTCAACATTAATGTACATTAACTAAGGTGTCTTTAAGCAGAAACACACATAAAACAAGGCTGTGTGTTGATCAGTTGGTGAAAACGTGACCAGAGTGTTGCAGGAACCCACCCCTGGACCCCCTGGAGCAATGGTTCAGTGCTCATTAATTCAGTGATGACTTTATAGAACATAACTACTATGAATAATGAGAATCGACTGCAACCCAAATCTATAAATGCAAAGATGCAAATAACTAAGGTGAAGTAGAAGTAAGCAAGGGGTGCCCTACTTTAGATTATTAGAGTATGTAGTGCACAATGGACTCTAGTTTTCGTGTAAGAAAGAGGTACTATTAATACGTTTTAATATATCTATTTGCTTTGTTGACAAAGGCTAAAACTAAAATTTAAAACCTCAGCAAATGAACCTATCTGTATGACAAGTTGGTGACACAGCTAAAGAGAGGAAAAAAAGGTGTTCTTTTAAAACAGTGTTTTGAGTGTACAGGTATCTAGCAGGATGTATCCCAATGACCAACAAAATTGCAAAATTATTAATTCTATTAAGTATTACTAAGTATTCCTATTTAAATAGTAACAGTATAAATATCACTATTTTGAAACATATGTAAGTATCCAGGTCAATGTAGTTAGAAACCAAGATGCTTAGCTTAAGAGAAATGAGATACAAATATAAAATCAAAAGTTAAGTAAAATCATAATAATCTTACATTTAAGTTGAAAATATCATTATGATTCATTTTTCTCTTTCTAAAAAAATATGTCTGGAAAAGACAGATCTACTACTATCTACATATCTATCTACTGGAATGATAACCCACTAGCAATGAGCACCACTGATGCCCACCTGTGGTTCCTAAATACCATTCTCTCTAAAAAGAATCAGGGCTTCTTCAAGAAACAGCTGATTCCAGAGGTAAGGGGAACAAAATAATCCTGGGACAACTTATTGTACCAAAAGGCATGGAAACCATTCAAGACAACTGAGATCATATCCAAAGAACTTTGGAGGCAACTTAAAGTGGTTCCCAGTAGCCAAAAATGTATATTTTGAGCTTCAAAAAGAGTAATGTCTGTAATGGGTCGAAACATATCAAGTCAATTTTTTTCAATCCATTAACTTATAATAATACTCTTAAGAATCACTGGTCATCTTTGGATGTTGCTGGTGTACCAACTCTATATTTGAAATTTTGGTAGGTAAAGGGAAAGAATAGATAGGCATGTACCCTGCCTTTACATATACACTGGATTTCAGGGTAATCACAGGTAACCACAAAGGTGATAAACAAAAGTTATTTGTAAAGTAATCATAGCTTAAAATACAGAAGGAATGATAGAATTTGGAAAGCATCATACCGCAACCCCTAATGGAATAAGAGATTTAGATACAGTTGTCAGTGGATGCAGTCATTGGGTAAAAGCCTATAGGGACACATTATAATGGGTAGATTGGGCTGACAACACCTGATCCCGTAGGATCAATCTCAGCATCACTAAAAGTGCAATCTGTGTGCCTTCTGGTGTAAGCATTACAAATACCAGGATTCTTGCAAAAGAAAAATAAATAAATATGCCCGAACCTAATCAACCGTCTCTAGATTTAGCTATTGTTTGGCAGGAAATATGGGGATACAGGAACAAGGTGAACCACAGACCAAGGAGGCATGGAAATGCCATGGGACAAATGACTCCGTTTCTTCAACAAATAAGTGATGAGGGGAAAATAGATGGGACATGTGAAGATTAAGAATTTAAGAGACATATCAACCAAATGCAATGTGACCTCCTCTTATGGATCCTCATCTAAACCAATCACCTGCAAAAGATGTTTAAAAAATCTATGGAGAAATTTAGACATGGGTTGTGTATTAAATATATTAAGAAGTTAGCCTTTTTTATTTTGTAAGCTGGGGTAACAGCTTTGTGTTTATATAAACGTCTTTATCTGTTTGAGATGCAGGTTGAAGTATTTACAGATAAAAGTCTATAATCATAGGGATTTGCTTTAAAATTCTCTCTCTGGGCGCCTGGGTGGTTCAGTTGGTTAAGTGACTGACTCTTGGTTTCTGCTCAGGTCATGATCTCACGGCTCATGAGTCCGAGCCCTGCATCAGGCTCTACTCTGACAGTGCAGATTTGGGATTTTCTCTCTCTCCCTCTCTCTCTGCCCCTCTCACACTCACTTGCTCTCTCTCTCTTTCTCTCAAAATAAATACACTTAAAAAAATATGTTTATAAATAAAATAAGGGTGCCTGGTGGCTCAGTCAGTTAAGCATCTGACTTTGGCTCAGGCCATGATCTCATGGCTCGTGAGTTCAAGCCCCGTGTTGGGCTCTGTGCTGACAGCTCAGAGCCTGGAGCCTGCTTCAGATTCTGTCTCAGTCTCTCTCTGCCCCTTCCCCCACCTCTCTCAAATATAAATAAACATTTAAAAAATAAAACAAAAATAAAAAAATAAAATTCTCTCTCTCTCTCTCTCTCTCACACACACACACACACACACACACACACACACACACACATAGTGTGATGGAGACAAGTGAAACAAGATTGCCAGCTATTAAGTATTGTTAAATCTGGGTGATACACAAAAGCTCATTCTACTATTTTTTCTTTTTATGTTAAAATTTTCTGTTAAAAAGGACTTCAAAACTAATAAATTGTAGGGGTGCCTGGGTAGCTCAGTCCGTTAAGCTCCAACTCTGGATTTCAGCTCAGGTCATGATCTTGTAGTTCATGAGACTGATCCCCACGTGGGGCTGATAGTGTGGAGCCTGCTTGGGATTCTCTGTCTCCCTCTCTCTCTGCCCCTCCCCCTGCTCATGCTCTCTCTCTCAAAATAAACAAATAAACAGGGGCGCCTGGGTGGCTCAGTCAGTTAAGTGTCCAACTTTGGCTCAGGTCATGATCTCTCAGTTTGTGAGTTCAAGCCCCGCCCTGGGTTCTGTGCTGACAGCTCAGAGCCTGGAGCCTGCTTTGGATTCTGTGTCTGTCTTTCTTTCTTTCTTTCTTTCTTTCTTTCTCTCTCTCTCTCTCTCCCTCTCTCAAAAATAAGTAAACATTTTAAAAATTTTAAATAAATATTAAAATAATAATAATAACAATAATAATAATAATAAATTGTCTATTGACCTTACTCCTTAAAGGGGAAGAGAGTTCATGCTAATAATTTTTAATGTAGTGGCATCTTACACAATAACTACATAAGACTGGGCGCAGCCATAAGCTATTCATATCATTGCTTCCTCCATGCCTGACATAGGGCTAAGCATTTTACATGTATTATCTCATTAAATCCTAACCCTGAGAGATAGGTCCTGTGATTATCTGCATTCTACAGATGGAAAAACTGAGACACGGGGCTGTTCATAGACACACAACAAATAAAGAACAAATCTGGGATCCGGACGCAGGCCCGATTCCAAAGTGTGCGCTGATCTACCGTGCGACGTGGGCCAACGCAGCCTTTTCAGAAACGAAGTAATGGCCGCCTCGTGATCTTTCTCGTGTGTGTGTGGAATCGAACAACAGAGAAAAGGGAAGAAAAACCAGCTCTCTCCCCATCCTCGCCTTGGTTTCGTACTTAGGGAACCACGCAAAGCTTCACCGGCCCATCATATTTTCTGGAACAAAAACAGGAGTCTCGATAACTTGTTGACAGGGGTGTTATAAGCACCGAACATCGTGTGCAGTGCATGCCCAAGGATGACGAGCAGTCCATAATTCCTAATTAGCATCTCTCAATTAGGAGTCTGGAAGCTGCTGCTTTGGAGGTGAGTTACGAGTTTGATTTGCATATGTCAGGGCTGCTTTCGATGGAGGAAACTGGTGGGTCTCTCCCAGAAGGGACCCTACTGGTGTCGTTTCCAAGAGCACTTTCTGGCACTGAGGAAGTTTCCCTGAACATCCGTTCTCCTCATCATGTGTTTATACCAACCCAGAGGAGAAAAATCGCTTAGCAGCCACTGGCAGTGAAAGCCACAGATGGCCTTGCTTTTGGCAGAGGTGGCCCAGTGACCGTCACCACCCACCCTTCCCCGGCAATGTGGAGGCATAATTAAGATCAAAGAGTTCCCCTGGTAAATCGCCCATGAGCAGGCATCCCAGGAGGCACCACAGGGTGGCCTGCAGGAGGGCACATCCCAAGGCCCTAAAATCCTGCTCCCACCAATGACTACCCAGAAAACGCACTTCGTCTCTCAACTGTGGCACCTAGCTCACGGTGGCACCTAGCTCACGGGCTACTGCGTGGAGGAAAACAGGGTAACATACGGGAAGTGTTTTACCCAGTCTCCGACACATGGTCAGCATCAAATAACAACACTGATCACTTATGGGTGATGATTTTATCACCATTATATTATTAAAAAAAAAAAAGAACCAGGCCTTTCTCAGGCACCAAACACTGGTAGTAAAGGCAAGGTAATCAATGCAGCCCCATATAAAATAAGTACCTGGAAAAAGTCATTCTTCCCTTCTTTCAGTCTCCTTATTTTTGCGCTGTAGTAAAAGATACCTAACATAAAATGTACAGTTTTGACCATTGGTAAGTGGACCGTTCAGTGGCATTACGTACATTCACATCATTGCGTGACCATCACCACCATGCATCTCCAGAAATTTCCATTTTCCCAACCTGAAACTCTGTCCCCAGGAAAACGCAGACTCCTCATCGCCCCCTCCGGCAGCCCCGGGCAACCACAGTGTTGCCTCTATGACTGATCACGCTAGCTTTCTCACGTAAACAGAATTAATATAGTACAGCTGCCCCTAAAACAACATGGCTTTGAACTGTGTGGGTCCACTGATACATGGATTTTTTTTGCAATAAATACAGTACTGTCAATGTATTTTCTCTTCCTTGTGATTTTCTCAGTAGCGTTTTTTTCTAGCCTTTGTTATTAGAATGTGGTATACAATACACAACACATACAAAATATTACTAATTGACTTTTTATGTTACCGATACGGCTTCTGGTCAACAGTAGGCTATTAGTAGTTAAGTCTGGGGGGGAGTCAAAAGTTATATGTGAGTTTTGAAATGCGTGGCGGGGGGGGAGGGGTCAGTTTCCCTAACCTCTGTGTTGTTCAAGGATCTACTGTATTTGTCTTTTGGTGTCTGACTTATTTCACTTAGCTTAATATTTTCTTGGGTCATCCATGTTGTAGCCTCCTCCTGTTCGTGGCTGAATACTACTCCACTGTGTGTATGTATCGCATTTTATTTATCCATTTGTCCATCAATGGACATTTGGGTTGTTTTCACACTTTGGCTACTGGAAATAATGCTGCTATAAACAGTTGTGTACAAATATCTGTTCAAGTCCCTGCTTTCAATTCTTTTGGGTATATACCCAGAAGTGAAGCTGCTGGATCATATGGTACCTCTGTGTATAACTGTTTTTTTTTTTTTTTAGGAACTTCCTTATTTCTTTTAAAAAAAAATTTTTTTTTAACATTTATTTATTTTTGAGACAGAGAGAGACAGAGCATGAACAGGGGACGGGCAGAGAGAGAGGGAGACACAGAATCTGAAACAGGCTCCAGGCTCTGAGCTGTCAGCCCAGAGCCCGACGCGGGGCTCGAACTCACGGACCGCGAGATCGTGACCTGAGCCGAAGTCGGCCGCTTAACCGACTGAGCCACCCAGGCACCCCAGGAACTTCCTTATTTCTACTAACATGCAGAATTATTCTACTTGCTGAATACTTATAAGTCAGGCACTTGGATTATTTTTCCCCTCATTTAATCCTCACAGAAATTGCCGTAGGCACATTATCTCAATTTTATAGATGAGAAAACGGACCTCAGGACCTACCTGAAATTGGGTAGGTAACGTGTGCATGACACCAAACTTAGCCAGGGCAAGTGCTGGGATCTGAACTCAGATCTGGAAGATTCTGAAGCCCAAGATTTCCCAGAAGGCTGTGCTGTCACCACTAGAAAGGAAGAAAAACATCCAACCTTCTCTTTAAAGTGCACGTGCCTGGGGCCTTGGGGGTCAAGAAGAGGGACCGCGGAAATGCAGAAAGTCAGCATCGCTACCAAACCGCTGTGTTATTCCAGACAAGTCCTTGTCATTTTGCATCTCAATCTCTTCATAGGCAAAGGGAGTTAATACTCCTAGGAGTGCACCCAAAAGAACTGAAATCAAGGACTCAACAGATACACGTACACTCATGTTCATAACAGCATTATTCCCAAATCAAGAAAGTGGAACCAACCCAAATGTCCATCAACAGATGAGCGGATAAACAAAACGTGGTCTGTTCGTACAATGGAATGTTATTCAGCCATAAAAGGGAATAAGGTGATGATAAACGCTAGAACCACACAGCTGAACTTTGAAAACAGCATGCTATGGGGGCGCCTGGGTGGCTCAGTCAGTTAAGCGTCCGACTTCGGCTCAGGTCATGATCTCATGGTCGGTAAGTTCAAGCTCCACGTTGGGCTCTGTGCTGACAGCTCAGAGCCTGGAGCCTGCTCCAGATTCTGTCTCCCTTTCTCTCTGCCCCTCCCTGGCTCATACTCTATCTCTGTCTCTCTCAAAAATAAATAAGCATTAAAATTAAAAAAAAACAGCATGCTATGTTTAATATGCCAGATGAAAGGACAAATATTGTATGATTCTATTTATACAAGGTACCTAGAATGTACAAGCGCATAAAGACAGAAAGTACAGGTCACCAGGCACTGGGGGAAGAAGGAGAAGGGTGCTATTTCACAGGTACAGAGTTTGTGCGGGGGATGATAAAAACGTTTTGGGTATAGGGGCGCCTGGGTGGTTCAGTCGGTTGAGCATCCAACTGTTGATTTCAGCTGAGTTCATGATCTCATGGTTTGTGAGATCGAGCCCCACATTGGGCTCACTGCTGACAACATGGAACCTGCTGAGAATTCTCTCTGGCTCTCTCTCTCCCTCTCTTTCTGCCCCTACCCTGCTCTCTCCCTCTCACTCTCTTGCTCTCTCTCAACATCAATAAATAAACATTTATTTTAAAAAACACTTTGGTTACAGCCAGTGATAATGATTATACCACACTGTCAACGTACTTAACATCACTGAATCATACACTCACCAATGGTTAAAATGATAAATAGTATGTATGTTTTACCACAATAAAAATTTTAATGGAGTGGCGCCTGTGTGGCTCAGTCGGTTAAGTGTCTGACTTCAGCTCAGGTCATGATCTCGCGGTTTGTGAGTTCGAGCTCCATGTCCGGCTCTGTGCTGACAGCTCAGCACCTGGAGGCTGCTTCAGATTCTGTGTCTGTCTGTCTCTCTCTCTCTCTGCCCCTCCCCCACTCACACTCTGTCTCTCTCTCTCTCTCAAAAATAAACATTAAAAAAAAATTTTTAATAAAAATAAATAAAAATAAAAATTTTAATGCAATGTGTAACACTGGGCTGTTCGGAGGGTTCAATCGGTGTTCCTCAAACTTCACTGTGCACACAAATCACCTGGCTGTATTAAGATGCGATTCGATGAGTCTGAGCCAGGTTCTGAGGCTCTGTGTGTCACCAGCTCCCGGTGGCACCAGTGCCACGCCCTCAAGGACCACACTTTGGGCAGCCACGCACAGAAAGGGCAGGCAAGTGCCCAGGATTCAGTAGGAGCCAAGCAAATGCTAGCTATGGTTACAAGATTAACACTGAAGTCAATCCAGACTTTTCAAACAACTTGGTCTTTCACTGGTAAAATGCTCATTTCAAGAAAAAAGCAGCACATTTTGACCTGCCTCTTGAAATTTCATAACCCCCAAGCACCTTCTTTTTACAGAAGCTATGAGAGTCTTGCAGAACAGAGACTTCAGCGGCTGTGTCTCCCACAGTCCTCTAAAAACATTTCTCTCTAAGCAGCACACGGATAAAAACACCAAGCTTGAAAAACATTTCCATTTTAAATGATCTCAAGCAAAAGGAAGCATATGTAACACACAGGGTGAACCTTGGGCTAGCCCCGTCTACCCCTGTTCTTGGGCAACCCTGGACATCATTCATTTTTACCTAACCCCAGCATTTGCTCAGGGCCTCCAAGTGCGGAGGAATAGATGGAAATAGTTAGGGACCAGGGCTGAAGACATTGGCTCAAAAGGGGACACGTGTCCATGGCTCGGCTTAAAGGCAGGCTTCGATGCCCATCCCCCTTGCTAACCACCGCATGCCTGTTTGCACCTGGGGCAGAATGTACAGTCAAGACCGACAAAATCATGCCCACCAAACCTAGAGGCAACAGTCCTCCCCTTCCTTCCTTCTCCCCCCAGTTTGGAGCTGAAAGTTTCCCATACGTGTCAAGTTCAACACTGCATCCTGTTATTCTGCTTTAGGGGTTCAACCTGCTAAGCACAAGCCCAAACCATAGGAACGATTCAACCAGAAAACTTCCAAAGAGAACTGAGAAGTTAATTTGGAACACCGATTATAGAGCAGCCAGATTAATCTCTATAGGTTTACTATGCCTGCAGCAGCTAACACTTAAGAGCACAGTCATATGCCAGATGCTGAGCTAAGCACTCTACACATATTAGCTAACCCTCATGACCACATTATGAGGTAGGCACTGTCATTATCCTATGTGTACAGATGGGGAAACTGAGATGCTGAGAGGAGTAAGACCAAAGTTATGGCTCGAAACTGGAAGAGCCAAGGGGTGCCTGGGTGGCTCAGTCAGTTAAGAATCTGACTTTGGCTCAGGTCATGATCTCACCGTTTGTGACTTTGAGCCCCGTGACGGGCTCTGTGCTGAAAGCTCAGAGCCTGGAGCCTGCTTCGGATTCTGTGTCTCCCTCTCTCTGCTCCTCCCCTGCTCACACTCTATCTCTCTCTCCTACAAAAATAAATAACATTCAAAGAAAAAATAAAAGAAAAAAACCTGGAAGACCCAACACTGTTACCCAAAACTTAAACCTATCTCAAAATGAAGAAATTCTTTAATGTTTATTTATTTTTGAGAAAGAGAGAGAACACAGGGGAGGGGCAGAGAAAGAGAGAGGGATAGACCATCTGAAGTGGGCTCTGCACTGACAGCAGAGAGAGCCTGATGCAGTGTTCGAACTCACCAACCGTGAGATCATGACCTGTGTGAAGTTGGATGCTTAACTGACTGAGCCACCGAGAGCCACCAAGGTGTCCCTCAAAAGGAAAATTTTTAAATGTGATATTATAGGACTGACATATGTATACAGTCAAATTTGAGAATCCAGACTTGGCCATAAACCTGTAGTCAAAAGACAGTACAAGACGTTCATTCACATCCAATATAAAAACATTAATGATGCAGGCGCCTGGGTGGCTCAGTCAGTTAAGCATCCGACTTCAGCTCAGGTCATGATCTCACAGTCCGTGAGTTCGAGCCCCGCGTTGGGCTCTGTGCTGACAGCTCAGAGCCTGGAGTCTGCTTCAGATTCTGTGTCTCCTTCTCTCTCTGCCCCTCCCCCATTCATGCTCTGTCTCTCTCTCAAAAATAAATTAAAAAACATTAAAAAAAACCATTAATGATGTCTACACTCTGGAGTCCCATCGTTCCTGGTCCTACCTAGCATGAAGTGGTTACCACGGAGCAGTCATGAGTGATTGGTAACAATAACACATCTCCCTTGTTATGATCATCTTGTGCCACCAGATTTGGCAAATAAAGGGTACTCATGTAGATCTGAGTTTCAGATAAATAAAAATAATATTTTCGTGTAAGTATGTCCTATGCAATATTTGGGTATACTTATATTGAAATAGTATTCATTATTTACCTGGCATTCAAGTTTAACTGAGCATCCTGTATCTTCTCTGGAAACCCTAACTCTGGTTAGTGAATGTTAAGCATTCATTAACCAGAAGCAATGCAGTCAGGCCCTGCCTTGTGGGTCCACAATCTCCCAAGCACTTTTCTTTTCTTAAAACATTTATTTATTTATTTATTTATTCATTCATTCATTCATTCATTCATTCATTCATTTATTTTTGAGAGAGAAAGAGCACAAGCAAGGAGGGGCAGAGAGAGGGTGACACAGAATCTGAAGCAGGCTTCAGGTTCTGAGCCATCAGCACAGAGCCCGATGCGGGGCTCAAACTCATGAGCTGGGAGATCATGACCTGAGCTGAACGTTTAACCCAGTGCTTAACCGGCTGGGCCATCCAGGAGCCCCTCCCGAGCACTGTTTAAAAACCCTTTTTTCCCAGGCACCTGTGTGGCTCAGTTGGTTAAGCTTCTGACTTGGGCTCAGGTCATGACCTCATGGTTCATGGGTTTGAGTCCCCATCAGGCTCTGTGCTGCCAGCTCAGGGCCTGGAGCCTGCTTCAGATTCTGTGTCTCCCTCTCTCTCTGCTCCTCCGCCACTCATGTGCTCTCTCTCTCTCTCCCTCAAAACTAAACAAACAAAAATAAAAATCCTTTTTTCCCTAGATTCTCCCAGTATCCTCTATGACTCAGTAAAGTTATATGACTTGCAAAGCCAGATAGTGGCAAGAGGCTGGTGGAGCTGGGACTCGGGCACCATGTCCTAGCCCTCCAGCCAATTACTAACCCAACAAAGACACATGGCCCATCTTGGGAGGCCAGACAGGAGAACACGCTGGAAGCAAAGGTTTCTTGCTCCTGGAATGGACTAGTGGTGTGAGTCTATTATGTAGATCCAGCTGACTTTGTGAATGCTGAGTTGAAAGGTCTCTGAAATACCCCACTTTGAACTTCCAGACATCCCCGGGATATGCTTTACGCTTTCGATCCTTACACCCTGCTTCGACTTTCCTGCATTTGCTGGAATTCTGGGTTAAGAATTCCAGCTATGCTGGGATGACAAAATCTATTGTTTCCTCCGACCAAGCTGATTACTTTTTGGATACGACATCCCAGCTTTTATTTGGAGAACCTCCCTGCTCAGTCCACAGGAGCTTGGGAAGAGCTGATCTCCCTCCAGAACTGAACTGGAGAACACAGTGCCCTCCTGACTACAGGAGTAGAGAAATGAACCACGTGTGACCGACAAAAAGGACATCTATCAGAGACACCAGAAAATAGTCGTGCTCAGGGCACCTGGGTGGCTCAGTCGGTTAAAGCGTCTGACTTGGGCTCAGGTCATGATCTCACAGTTCTTGAGTGCGAACCCCACGTTGGGCTCTGTGCTGACAGCTCAGAGCCTGGAGCCTGCTTCGGATACTGTGTTTCCCTCGCTCTCTGCCCCTCCCCTACTCATGCTCTGTCTCTCTCTCTCTCAAAAATAAACATTAAAAAAAATTATTTTAAACACAAAAAAAGAAAATAGTCATGCTCTTCCTCCACAGCAGCTAAGGTGATAAGATGTAGGAGTCGCATTTCCAGTGGCCGTCCTGCTACCACCAGGAAAGGCCACCTGAATGAAAGTAGCAGAGCAAGAGAGCTGAGCTCAGGGACAGACAGAAGCATCCCTGCCTTTAAGTACCTGGATCCAGCCATGTGGAAGCGAGTGCTACCCATAAACTTCTCAATTGTATAAGGAAGGAGAATTCCTTCTTTTTGCAAAAGCAATCTGAGGTACGTTTCTGTTACTTGCGACCAAGAGTTCGGGTTCACGCAACCAGTAAATACCATCATTTTTCACATCGATCAACAGGCAAGATGAAAGAAGCATCTGGAAATCCTTACAGCATGGGGAATATAGTCAATGTATTGTAATAGCGTCGTATGCGGACAGATAGCAGCTATACTTGTGGTTGGCACGGCGTAACGTACAGAAATGACGAATCGCTGTGCTGTACACCTGAAACTAGTGGAATGTTGTGTGTCGACTGTACACAAATATAAATTTTTTTCAATCTGGAAATCCTGTTTGCTGTAATTTCGAAATATATCCAAAATCCAACCATGGCTCACCAGTTTGGTGTGAGACACCTTCATCTCTCACATACATAGTCTTCTAACTCCTCTGTCTGCTTCTACTACACAATCTATTCTCAACCATGAGCTAAATGAGTAATATTTGTTTGAGTTTATTTATTTTGAGAGAGAGAGAGAGCTCACGTGCACACAAGCAGGGGAGTGGCAGAGAAAGAAGGACAGAGAAAATCCTAAGCAGGCTCTGCACTGTCAGCACAGAGTCCAACATAGCGCTCGACCCCACGAACCGTGAGATCATGGTCTGAACCTAAATCAAGAGTCAGATGTTTAACCGACGGAGTCATCCAGGAGCCCCTAGAAGGATAACATTAAAACTCAAGTCAGATCATGTTACTCCTCTGTGCAAAGACCTTCAACGCACCTCATTTCACTTAGTAAAACTCTCTATACTGGTCTTACTTCCCTGCTCTGACCTGATCCTCAATGCTCCACTCTGGTCACACAAGCTTCCTGGCTGTTCCTCCAAGACCTCAGGACCTTTGCATGAGCTGTTGCCTTACTCTGAATGTTCTTCTGCCTGCCCTGGATATCTTCACTTGCTCACTTCCTTTCAATCTTTGCTCAAATGTCACCTTTTCCATGAAGCCTGCTCTATTTTGTTTGGGGTTTTTTTTTGCTATAATACTTAGCACCTTCAATTAGTTTTTCTTATTCTTATGTTTATTTATTGTCTGTCTCCCCTGAGTAGGCACAACAGCAGGACTCTTTGCCTGTTTTACTCAAAGGATGTATCCCCTGCACCTAGAAAGCTGTATGGCACGCTGTGGGTACTCAATGCTGGGATATTGTACTTGGGATGAAGCAGACCCAGGAAGAAGGAAAGGGGTCTGGAAAAGAGAAGAGCGGTGTCAGGGAGACGAGGCAAAAGCTGGAGCCCAGGGACTCTTGCTCCATCGGACCCTGGTTTCAAGATGGTATCTGGGCTCAGCGCACCCTTGGCCGGCCCGGTTCCACCTTTGCAAAAAGCCCCTCGTTCCCATCTTAGCAGACAACTAGGGGCAACTGGCTGTGAGAAAATGTGATTATACACATATGACTGAACAGTAAGGGGGAGAGTCCTCCTCTTAATCTGAGTTAATTTAAGACTGCTCTCATTAGCGTTAATCTGATCAAATAATGACCAGCATCTCAGACCTGTAGCATGCTACTAATGAATTTTTCATAACTCTGTAGAGACATTTTCTGCCCCGCTGTTAATAATAAACCACAAAGCATGGGGTTTTAAACGTATTTCCATTTCGCCACCTCTCTCCTCCCGGCTTTATGCTCCCTCCCCCTCCCCCCTGCCCGGCTGGAGGTCTTGCCCATGTACCATTATTAAGGGATGGCTTGTGTTGTTGCGGTGTTCAAGGACCTGCCTCCACCTTGGGGGACCAATAAATTCATGTTATGCTTTCAAATCGTATTTCAGAAATGGAGATCATAGATTAGACTTTTATTCAATTTGGCAAATGAGACCGCCTCATTTTTCTATAATGAGGAGGAGAGGAGGCAGGGAAAGGATGCAAAGGAACCCAGTTTAGAGAAAGGAAGCAGAGCTGTCCCATTCCCTCGCCTACAAATGGGCCTGAATTACTCTATAATCCCGCCACGCTGGACTTACGTGGTCCTTCAAGTACCCCGTGATCTTTCTACCCCTTGGCTTTTGCACACATCATCCTTCTGCCTGGAACAGCCTGTCCTCATCTCCAGTTAGTTCCATCATCCTTCAAGTCTTATCTTTAGTCTCACATCCCTGGAACCTTGAGCAAATACTGTGTCCCCATACCTAGCACAGTACCTAGTACTCAGCACCTAGCACAGCGCCTGACACGCGAAACATGTATTTGTACGTTGTAAGCCCCACATGGGCAGGATGGCTTTGTAGGTCTAACGCATGTAACACAAAGCGGGATGATTGAAGAAGAGAGTGGATCTGTGCTGGAGCTAACCGACCGGGGGCCCTTTTGGAGCAGACACTAGAAATGGCTGAAGACGTACCCCAGGGCCAAAGCCATGACTCTCCTATTGGAGTTTCCCTTCAGTCACCGTGCCCAGGACATTGTCATGACTGCAGATGCCATGGCAACACATCTTGTTCGTGGAGAGCAGGTTTGAATATTTTCATGTTTTAAACAGACAAAAGTCATTGGGAATCAAACAGCCACCATCAAGGCCACTACTGGGGATAAAGAAAAAATCAAGAGACTTGCTTTCTTGTAAAGTGACTTGAAAGATGACTTTCAAGGATGTCTTTAAGGAATGCCAGCAGAATAAGGACAAGGCAATGCCTTCCACTGTGGCTGCTTCAAAAGTGCAGCCCTCTTGGGGCACTTGGGTGGCTCAGTGGGTTAAGCGTCCAACTTTGGCTCAAGTCATGATCTCACAGTTCGTGGGTTCGAGCCCCACATCATGCTCTGTGCTGACAGCCTGGAACCTGCTTCAGATTCTATGTCTCCCTCTCTCTCACCCCTCCCCCACTTGTGCGTGCTCTCTCTCTCTCAAAAAATGAATAAAGATTAACAAAATTTTTTTTTAAAAATTGTGTATAAGTATTTTGTGTATAAGTATTTTGTGTTTAAGTATTTTGATCTGTGGCTTAGGAAAATAAGTGACTAAGGAATTATTAATGCCATAATAGTTATATGGTTATGTTTAAAACAGAGTACTTGGTATTTATTAGAAATATACATTGAGGGTGCCTGGAGGCTCAGTCAGTTCAGCGGCTGACTCTTGGTTTCAGCTCAGGTCATATCTCATGGTTCATAAGTTCAAGCCCTGCATTAGGCTCTGTGCTGATGGTGCAGAGTCTGCTTGGGATTCTCTCTCTCAATCTCTCTCTCTGCCCCTCCTACACCCTCTCTCTCTCAAAATGAATAAATATACTTAAAAGAAAAAGAAATACACATTGAAATATTTGAGGATGCAATGTTGTGATGGTTTAGGAATTGCTTCAAAATAATCTAGGCATGATGGGGGAGGAGTTATTGGCTATAATTTAATATTATTGAGTTTGTGTGATGGGTACATAAGGGTCCATTATGCTCTTCTCCCTACTTTCGTATAGGTGTGAAGTGTGTGTATGTGTGGCCCCAGTCACCTCTCTTACTCTGCCATCATTATAGACTGAAAATAAGCAAACATCATCAAATCAACAGGTAACTGGTCATCCCACCTTCTCCAGGCTAAGCGGTATAACCTTAATTTTTTTCAAACCATGAATGGGTGGGACTGGGAGGAAAACATCTGAAATAGCAATTAACAAACCATTGGTGTTCACAAATTATTTCAGTAGTGTTGATTATCTGTACCTCCCTTTTCCTCACTCAGTATTATTTAAACGTATACACACACATGTGAATTAAAGACGGGAATGGTGAAGGTCTCGATCAGATAACAATGAGGCAATGTCTGCTTTTTATTCATAGTTTTGATTCTAGGGTTCCATAGGAAAATGGAAACATCCAAAAATATTAGGTCTAAATACTATCCATTGGCAATGTTGACATATGTTGATGTGACACAGGCTCTCCAATTAACCATGGCCCTTATATGTCACCTCCCAAATATCCTACCCCTGGCCTATTTTCCTTTCCTGCCCGGTCCCAGAAACCGACCGACTGTGTGATCCCTGGAAATCAGAAGCCTCCTCTATAAAACCTGCATCCCTTCATGATGTCGTTTCAGAAAAATCTCATCTCACATGAGGCTTCCTTGTCATTGACATGATTCTAACTGTATTTATTTCAAAGGAAAGTGTGCATTTTTAAAAACCAGGCCCACCTCAAGCCTCTCGGCTCATTACAAGTTGACTCACAGATGCAGTAAAGTGACTTTATATGTTTTTTATTAAGTTGATGATTTGCTGGAAACACTTCCCTCTCGCCGTTGTCATTCCTGAAGACACAAAGCTACAGGCTACTCTCCTCAACTCTTATAAGTAGGCTATATAAACAGGTATCCTTCTAAAGGACCATTGGGCCCAAGAGGAAAAAAAAGCCTTATAAGCACACAGTAATTCTACCTTACATATACTTGTTAGGGAAACCAATGAAAGAGCTTCACAAAGATTTCATTTCAAAAGTAGTCATTAAGGCTGTGTTTATGAGAGTAAAAACAAACAAACAAACAAAATCCCCAAATAAGTCACCAAAGGTGGGCAGTCAACTCAATTATGCTCTATCTTTATGCTGGAATATTACGAGTCATTTGAAATGCTTTTGACAGGGAAAGACATTCATGTCTTAAACCAACTTTAAGATGAAAAGAGGAGACTATGAAATATGTAAAGTATAGTTATTCTTAACTAAAACATAAAAACACAAGTTTGTGTGAGGTAAAGTCTGTAAGACTCCATAACAAGATGTTAACAAATGTTCATCTATGGGTGGTGGGAGGAGTGTGTTCATTTTTCTTTTTAATGAAGCACATATTCTATTTTTCCTATAATGAATATGATTTGCTTTCATGTCCATAAAAGTCTTTAAAATGACATTTTTGTTTAATGACTTCTATTTCTGAAGTCTATGTAAACAATTCATAACCTGGTATATAGAACCTAAATAGCCAACCAAGAACCTATAAAGTGTCCAGGAAAGTGTCGTACAATCACAAAAAAGTAGGAACTTCTGACTCTGGAGTTCCTTCCTGCGTTCAAGCCTGAACCTGGGAACATTTCTTTAGTTTCTGGCAGAGGCAAAACAGTTCACTCCCAAAGTGCCCCATGCCCCTGGCCAAACAAATGTTCACAGCGCCACTATTCACATTAGCTACAAGATGGAAACAACCCAAATGTCCACTGATGGGTGGATAAACCCATACAATGGGATTTTATTCAGCCACAAAAAGGGATGAAGTACGGATACACGATTCAAATGGATGAACTACGAAGATATTATGCTAAGTGAAAAAAAGCCAGACAGAGAAGATCACATATTGTATAATTCCATATATGTGAAACACCCAGAAAAGAAGAAAAATGTAGCGACAGAAAATAGATGAATGGTTGCCAGGGGATGGAGGGCAAGGAAACTGTGGTTGATTGCTAACAAATAGGTACGAACACACTTCATTTAGTTGCGCTTCACAGATGTTGCATGTAGTTGTGTTTGTTTGTTTGTTTGTTACAAATTAAAGGTGTAGCCATCCTGTATTGAGGAAGTCTATCGGCGCCATTTTTCCAACAGCATTTGCCTACTTGCTGTCTCTGTGTCACATTTTGGAAACTCTCACGATATTTCAAAGTTTTTCATAATTATTATATTTGTTATGATGATCTGTGATCAGTGATCTTTGATGTTACTAGTGTAATTGTTTTGGCGTGCCACAAAACGTACCCACGTAAGATGGCAAAATAACTGATAAATGAGTGTGTTGTGACTGCCCCACTGACGGCCATTCCCCCGTCTCTCTCCCTCTCCTCAGGCCTCCCTATTCCCTGAGACACCACAATACTGAAATTAGGCCAATTATAACCCTACAGTGGCCTCGAAGTGTTCAAGTAAAAGGAAGAGCTGCGCATCTCTCACTTTAAATCAAAAGCTAGAAATGATTAAGCTTAGTCAGGAAGGCACATCAAAAGCTGAACAAGGCCAAAAGCTAGGCCTCTTGCACCAACCATCAGCCAAGGGGTGGATTCGGAGGAAGAGATCTTGAAGGAAATGACAAGTACTACTCCAGTGAACACACGAATGATAAGGAAAGAAACGGCCTTATTGCCGATCTGGAGAAAGTTTCAGCGGTCTGGATGGCAGAACAAACCTGGCACAGCACTCCCTTAAGCCAAAGCTGATCCAGAGCAAGGCCCGAACTGTCTTCAGTTCCGTGAAGGCTGAGAGAGGTGAGGAAGCCGCAGAAGAAACGTGTGGCACTAGCAGAGGTTGGTTCACGGGGCTTAAGGAAAGAAGCCATCTCCATAACACAGAAGTGCAGGGTGAAGCGGCAGGTGTCCGTGTAGAAGCTGCAGCAAGTTATCCAGAAGATCTAGCTCAGATCATTCATGAAGGTGGCTACACTAAACCGCAGATGTTCAGTCCAGGTGGAAGCGCCGGTCGGGGGAAGATGCCGTGTAGGGCTTTGGTAGCCAGAGAGGAGAAGTCAACGCCTGACCTCAAAGCTTCAAGGGACAGGCTGACTCCCTTGTTAGGGGCTAGCGCAGCTGGTGTCTTTGAGTGGAAGCCACTGCTCGTTTACTGTTCTGAAAATCCGAGGGTCCCTAAGAGTTATGCTGAGCCTACTCTGCCCGTGCTCTGCAGATGGAACAACAAAGCCTGGATGACAGCACATCTGTTTACAACATGGTTTGTTGAATATCTTAAGCCGGCTGTGGAGACCCACTGCTCAGAAAACAAAGATTCCTTTCAAAACATTAGTGCTCACTGGCAGTGCACCTGGTCACCCAAGAGCTCTGATGGCGTGGAGATGTACGACGAGATTAATGCTGTTTTCATGACGTCCACTCTGCAGCCCGTGGACCAAGGAGTCATTTCCACATTCAGGTCTTATTATTGAAGAAATACATCTGGCTAGACGAGCTGCCGTAGACAGTGAGTCCTCTGACGGATCTGGGCCAAGTCAACTGGAAACCTTCACCGTTCTAGAGAACACTGAGAACATTCCTGATTCACGGGAGAGGTCAAGATAGTGACGTTAACAGGAGCGTGGGAAAAGTGGATTCCAACCTTCATGGAGGAGTGGGGAGGGTTCTAGACTTGAGTGGGGGAAGGAGCTGCAGATGGGGTGGAGACAGCGGGTGAGCTGGGATTGGAAGTGGAGCCTGAAGATGGGACTGAATTGCTAGAAACTCATGGTAAATGTGAACAGAGGAGGAGTTGCTTCTCATGGAAAGAGAGCGGCTCCTGGAGATGGAATCTGTTCCCGGTGAAGATGCCGTGAAGACTGCTGACGTGACAACGAAGCACTCAGAATGTTCTGTACACTTAAGTGAGAAAGCAGCGGTGGGGTTTGGGAGCACGGACTCCAATTCTGAAAGAGGTTCCACTGTGGCTAAAATGCTATCAAGCAGCATCACCTGCTGCAGAGAAACTGCTCATGAAAGGGAGAGTCAATCAATGGGGCCAACTTCATTGTTGTCTTATTTTAAGAAACTGCCACAGCCACCCCCAACTCAGCGACCCCCACCCTGATCAGTCAGCAGCCACCACCATCAAGGCAAGACCCTCCCCCAGCAAAGAGGCTGCCGAAAGCTCAGATGAGGATCAGCATTTTTTAGCAATAAACTATTTTAATTTTTTTAAGTTGATTTATTTTGAGAGAGAGACAGAGAGTGAGAGAGAGAGGGCATTAGCTGGGGAGGAGCAGGGGGTATGGGGGGGACAAAGGATCTAAAGCAGGCCCCACACCTTCAGCACAGAGCCCGATGTGGGGCTTGAGCTCATGAACCTCGAGATCATGACCTGAGCCGAAATCAAGAGTCAGACACTCAACCGACTGAGCCACTCAGGTGCCCAGACAATAAACTATTTTTTAATTAAGGGGCATATACATTGCTCGCTTAGACATAATGCTATTGCACGCTTAAACTGTAGTGTAGTGTAAACATAACTTTTATGTGCACTGGAAAACCCGAAAAATCATTTGACCCACTTTATTGCAATATTCACTTTATTGCAGCGGTCTGGAACTGAAACCCACAATATGTCTGAGGTGTACCTGTATAAGGTAAGGAGTGTGTATGTGGTGATGGAAGTGTTCTAGAATTAGATAGGGGTGATGGCTGTACAACAGTTAGCATATACTAAAAAACATTCTATTGTATACTATAAAGTAGTTAACATGTTGAATTTGATGTTATATGAATTTTACATTAATTTTTATTTATTTTTTTTTAATTTTTTTTTTTAACGTTTATTTACTTTTGCGACAGAGAGAGACAGAGCATGAACAGGGGAGGGTCAGAGAGAGGGAGACACAGAATCTGAAACAGGCTCCAGGCTCTGAGCCGTCAGCACAGAGCCCGACGTGGGGCTCGAACCCATGGACAGTGAGATCGTGACCTGAGCCGAAGTTGGACGCTTAGCCGACTGAGCCACCCAGGCGCCCCTTTTTAATTTTTTTAAGTTTGTTTATTTATTTATGTATTTATTTTGAGAGAGAGAGAGAGCATGAGCTGGGGAGAGGCAGAGAGAGAGGGCGACAGAGAGAATTCCAAGCAGGCGCAATGCTGTCGGCACAGAGCCCGATGCAGGACTCAAACCCACAAACCATGAGATCATGACCTGAGCCGAGATCAAGAGTCAAATGCTCAACTGACTGAGCCACCCAGGCACCCCTTCCCTCAATTTTTAAAAACCTACAAAAATAAAAGCTAGGGTGGTTATATTATTATCAGAGAAAATAGTTTCCAGAGCAAGAAAAAGTACTAGGAATAAATGGTAACTTTACACAATGAAAAGGGGCAAGTCACTAAGAAAACAAGTGTATACACTGAACAAAACAGCTCAAAATACATGAAGCGAAAACTGATGGATCTGCAAGAAGAATTGGGACAAATCCACCATGACGGGAGGAGCCGTCAACACTCCTCTCAGTGTAATCGGTGAAACAACTTGAGAGAAAATCAACAAGGATATAGAGGATCTCAACAATACCATCAACCAACTGGATCCAATTGGTGGTTCTACAACACCGTACCCGTCAACAGCAGGACGCACATTCTTTGCAAGGGCACACGTTACATTCACCAAGACAGAAGATATTCTGGGTCATAAAATAAACCCTAAGCTTTTTAAAACAATTGAGACCACATAAAATGTCCTCATGGACCATAAGTGAATTAAACCAGAAGTCAAGAACAGAAAATATCCACAACCCTTGAAAACTGAACAACACTGCGCCTGAAAAATATACATGCGTCGGAGAGGAAGAAATGAAAATACAACGTATCAAAATTTGTGGGGTGCGGTTAAAGCGGTCTTTCAAGGGAAAGTGGTGGCAATAAATACTCAGAGAAGGAGAAAGGCCTCACATCAACAGTCTAAGCATCTCAGGAAAACAGAAAAAGAAAAGCAAAATAAAGCCAAAACAGGCAGAAGGCAATAATAATGAAAACAAAAATTAACCAAATTGAATGCAGAACAACAGAGACAATAAATAAAGCCAAAACCTGATTTTCTGAAAAGGTGACTAAAACTGATAAACCAGACTGGCAAAGAATAAAAGAGAAAAAACACACATTACTGACATCAGCAATGAAAGATCCCACAGACACTAAAAGGATAATAAGGGAATACTAGGAGCAACTCTAGGCATGTAAATTCACCAATTTAGATAAAATGTGCCAATTCCTTAAGAGCCACAAACTTCTGAAATTCACCCAAGAATAAATTTTTTTTAAAAAATGTTTCATGTTTATTTATTTTTGACAGAGACAGACAGAGCGCAAGTAGGGGAGGGGCAGAGAGAGAGGGAGGCAACAGAATCCGACGCAGGCTCCAGGCTCCGAGCTGTCAGCACAGAGCCCAGCATGGGGTTCAAACCCACGAACCATGAGATCATAACCTGAGCAAAAGTCAAATGCTTAACCGACTGAGCCACCCAGGCACCCCAAGAATAAATTTTTTTAATTTAATTTATAGTTCAAAAACTTCCACACCCCAAAAATAGCAAGGATAATCTCTAGGTCCATATAGTTTCACTGCTGAATTCTACCAGCATTTAAAATATGTTAAGATGAAATAAAACCAATTGTACACAATGTCTTCCAGAGACAGAAGTATAGGGAATGCTTCCCAATTCATTTTATGAGGCCAGTGTACCTGATACAGAAACTAAACAAACATGGTACAAAAAAAGGAAACCACAGCAACATCCTTCATAAACATGGACACAAAAACCCTCAACAAAATATTAATGGGTTAAATCCAGCAACATATTAAAATAATATTGCTTTTAGGGTTTATCACAAAGCTCTGTTTCTCCAAGCCAGATAAAGGTAAAAATACAAAAAGGGGCATCTAAATGTGCTCTGCCTCCTAACTAATAAAGTCCCAAAATGCCCTCACTTGATTGATGAGTTCTTTTCTATACCTATTTCCCTTACTGCTGGAGTCCAAGCCACCCAACCCCGCCCAAGCACCACGCCAGCGCCTTTGAGGATGAGCACACAGAGAAACATTCACAACTACTTCTTAGAAGCATGATTCTCTGGCTAGGAGAGGTGCACACGCAAAGGGGGAAATTCGCCATTGCCAATGACTCCAGATTCTGGAATTTTGTACTGGAACTAACAGAGGATACAGCAGAGAGGTGGTGCCTGCAGAATTTGGGCCAGAGACTTGTCAGGAGTCTGTGCGCACAGCTATCTCTTGTCTCTACCTGGTGGGTTCCAGATCTTAGATGCAGACTCTTCTTGAGGCTGTTTTCTCAGCCAGAAGAAGGAGTGGCCTCATTCTCTCTGTTCCAGAGACTAGAGCCACAGGATCTAAGTCATCAGAGAGCAGACTCAACTCAAAAGACAGAGAATAATTCCAACCACTATAACTCACCCCAATCAAAAGGCTGCCCTTGTGAAAGAATTTGAATTTTTCCCAAGAAGACATACAAATGGCCAATATGCACATGAAAATATGCCTAACATCATTAGTCATCAGGAAACTATAAATCAAAACCACAATGAGATACCACTTCATACCCAGTAGGAAAGCTATAATTTTAAAAAAATTAATGAAAAAATAATCCGAAATAGGAGGTGTTGGCAACGATGTAGGGAAATTGGAACCCTGGTACCTTGCCAATGGAAACGTAAAATGGTGTAGCCACTGTGGAAAATAGTACGGCAGTTCCTCAAAAAATGAAACAGAGATTCACCATATGACCCAACAATTCCACTCCTAGATACAGACCCAAAAGAATTCAAAGCGGGGACTCAAACAGATACTTGTACATCGAAGTTTCTAAGCAGCATTATTCACAATAGTCAAAAGGTGAAAGCGACTCAAAAGTGTCTATCAACAGATGACTGGATAAACAGAATATGGACTATACATACAATGGAATATTAGTCAACCATGTAAAGAAATGAAGAACTGACACCTACTACAATGTGGATGAACCTTAGAAACATAATGCCAGGGGAAAGAAGCCAGACACAAAAGGTACAGGGCATACGATTCAACTCACACGAGATACCCAATAGTCAAATTCGTACAGACAGGAAAGCAGGGTTACCATGCAGCTGGGGAGAGTCATTCATTGCCCAATGGCACAGGATTTCTATCTGCGATGATGAAAAGGTTCTGCAGATAAATAGCGATGACGGTTGCACGACACTGTAAATGTATTTTGTGCCACCAAGTTGCACACTTTAAAATGGTTACAATGGGGGGCGCCTGGGTGGCGCAGTCGGTTAAGCGTCCGACTTCAGCCAGGTCACGATCTCGCGGTCCGTGAGTTCGAGCCCCGCGTCAGGCTCTGGGCTGATGGCTCGGAGCCTGGAGCCTGTTTCCGATTCTGTGTCTCCCTCTCTCTCTGCCCCTCCCCCGTTCATGCTCTGTCTCTCTCTGTCCCAAAAATAAATAAAAAATGTTGGAAAAAAAAAAAAAATTTTAAAATGGTTACAATGGTAAATTTTATGCTATGTATATTTTACTGCCATTAAAAAATGAATTTTTTAAGAGGCCACCATAGGAGGTAGTGCTCACCCCAAATCACCACGCTGGACACTGGCCAAAAGATAAGCCTAGCCAACCCCTTAAGCATCCTTCTATCTTGAGAGAATATAGAGAATATGATTTTCGAGCAATTGGATACCACCGTTCTCTTCACCTCATAAGCTTAAGAGAAGTTCAGGAGCTACAAGGCCCAACCCCGTAACTGTTATCCAGCTTGGAGGTGAGCTGAGCACACGGTTTAAAGACTAAAGCCTGCCAGGCACTGATGGGGAGTGAGTCATCTGTGGGCGAATTCAAAGATCCATACCTAGTATCAGAATGTTGTTCCCTTACGTCACCTGCAGCCCAGCAGGTGTGCCGTCATCCCATGGAAGGATGGAAAGCTTCTACGGGTTTCTTCTCACTCCTTGCTCTCACACATTGGGAGTTCAGTCAGATCCACTGAATAAATGAAGGATACACTCAAGGGTGGCACCTCCCTGGATACCTGAGATCCCCTAACCTCCCCAAGCCAATCTATTGGCAGGGATGGGGGGATGATCATGAAACCCATCAAAGTTAACAACCTTTAAGCATTTGCCTTGTGCCAGGCGCTCGGCTCAATTCCTTAATGCAAGATCCCATGTAATCAGCATAACAATCCTATGCAAAGTGATCCCAATTTTATAAGCCAGGAAACTGAAGCTCAGAAAAGGAGAGCTCATTTGCCCAAGGTTACTTAAGCTAGTGTACCTTGAACTCAGGCTGGAATCCAAGCAATCTTACTGTGGATCCCAAGCCGTCCTAACCGTTAAGTTATACTACTTCAAGAATCCATGAAAATTTCTAGAGACTCAATTAAGTTATTATTTCTGAGCCTTCATATCACTTTCCTACTGATCCAGGGAAACTCAGGGCATGTGTCTTTGGAATGCATCCACTGCTCTAATCAATGGCTGACTAGTAACCCTGGGGGGGGGGGGGGCCCATATTCTCAGTCTTTATCAAGAACAAGATTTCTACTACAGCAAAACAGAGAAACCACCTCAATGGCCAAAAGCAGCACTGTCCAGCTGAAATATACAGTGAGCCAGCTGTGTAATTTAAAATTCTGTAGTAGCCTCAGGGGAAAAAAGAGGGATAAGATACAGTCGAAATTCATTTTAAGAAATTTTACTTAACCCAATCTCTCTGAAATAATATCATGGCAGCATGTCGTCAATATAAAATATTATTAATGGTGGAGCTCCTGAGTGGCTCAGTCAGTGGAACATCCAACTTCAGCTCAGGTCATGCTCTTGCAGTTCACGAGTTCAAGCCCCACATCAGGCTCTCTGCTCTGGGCACGGAGCCTGCTTCAGATCCTCTCTCCCCCCCCACCCCGCCCCTCCCCTGCTCACTCTCTCTGTCTCTCTCAAAATAAATAAAGAAACTTAAAAACATTATTAATGAGATCTTCCTTCATATGAGATCTTTTCTTCATACTAAGAGGTCGGAACTTGGTGTGT
Source organism: Panthera leo (assembly GCF_018350215.1). Taxonomy (NCBI): domain Eukaryota; kingdom Metazoa; phylum Chordata; class Mammalia; order Carnivora; family Felidae; genus Panthera; species Panthera leo. Next base: position 14,452,962 of record NC_056690.1, read on the forward strand.
ATTTTATACCAACAGAATCACACCATTTATACCATTTCAGTCAGAAGTCACCACTCAGGTCTGTTTCCCTCTCTGTTTCTCATTCTTCCTTGTCTCTGTGGATGCCCTACTCTGTCTCCATTGGTTCTATGTTTCTCTCCAATAGTTTTCATCTATAAAGTCACCCATGAACTCAAAGTATATGAGCAGCAGAGGGAGCCACCATGATGATTCTCATTAACTCAATCACCAGCACTTCCCCTTTGCCCTCTGTTTGCTCTCGTCTTCCCTTCCAGGCCATGCCACCTTTGGGGAGTCCACAGTAGAGCAGTAAACCTCTTCCTGTATCTGGGGCTGTCTTAACCTCCACACTGGGTCACACTGGGTCACATCAGTGACTCTAAACCTCAGTAAACTCACTTGTAAAACAGGAACAACCACTGTTGCAGTCACTGCCCACTGGAGAGATGTTGCAAGGGTCACAGAAACCCTGCAGACAATGAGTCCCTGCTTTGACTTTCTCCTCCCCGTCCCTCAGCTTCTCCATCCTCTGTCGCAGCTGCCCTGTGTCCCTTGTCTTCCTCAGCTTCTGGACACCTCCCCATTCCCCAGCTCCAAAGCAGCACTCTGAGGGCAAGGAGGAAGGCCAGGTCCCAAGACTTGGGGCCCAGAGGGTGGGAGCCCAAAAAATGACCGATTCTCTGGAGGGAGGAGGAAGACTCCTCAGTATTCTGTCCATTCGAGGATGAAAAATCACAAGCTCCCTAACGGGATCCGTTCCAAAAACCCAGATGGGATAGTGAACCCTTCCGAAATAACTTCTGCCACTAACTCGGAGCTGTGAGACCACCTCCTGCCATATCTTTATGACAACAAGGCAGAAGGGGGTAAGGCTGGGCCGCTTTGTATGGAAAACCAAGTATTCCTCTTATGTCCACAGGTCCCCAGCTCCTTCCCAACTAGAAACAGGAAGAATGAGATTCTAACCTGAAGCAACTGCCTCCTTAAACCCTGAGCTCTCAGTCATCAAAACATAGGCAACCAAAAAAATAAAGCATAAACCCATACTGAGGATGGGGGGGAACAGGCCCTTTTCACACGGCTGGGGGAAGGTAATTTGGCAAAACCTACCAAAAGTCCTGAAACTTGGCATAGCCTTGGATTCAGCAATTGGGCTGGAATCAAAGGACCGCTACAAACCACAAGGATATCTACTGTGGCGTTATTTATAATGACAGAAAGTTGTAAATGTACACGATCTGACAATAGGATTTGTTAAATTATGGTACGTCCATAGAATAGCACGCGGCCACTAATAATATTTAATGATATGAAAAGCTGTTCCTGACATTTTAAGTGCATTTTGTATCTCCAGCATTCCTCAAGAGTTGTAGGATGGAATATCCAACTGCCTACTTGACAAATGGAACATGTCCAAACAGGACCTGACCATCAAGCCCAACCTATCCCACTTCTAGTCCTCATGTTTCAAATAAAGGCACCACCATTCGCTCAGTTCTTAAGCCAAACACCCAGGGATAACCCTCCCTTCTTTATTTTCCCCATATCTGATTCATGAACGCCTCGTGCACACCTGACCTTCTGAATCCAGCCGCCGGCCCCATCCCGCCAACCACCTTAATAGTCCCGAGCACAGTGACTCCTGCACACCAATCTCCCAAACTGTATCCCTGCCCCCATTCTTAATCCCTACAGTCTATTTTCCCTGAAGCAATCAGAAGGATCTTTTAAAAATCTAAGTCAGTCACCTCCCCGTTCACACTCAGGACAAAATCCAAGTATCTTATCAAAGCTATCACCAGGGCCCTGATTCTGTCTCCCACTGTGTCCCTCACCCCTTGCCCGTCCACCCACTCAACTCCAACCACAGTGGTCTGCTTGCTGTTCTAACGACACTCCAAGGACGTTCCCACCCAAGAAATTTGCTCTTCCCTCTGCCTGGTCCCTTCCCCAGATACGTCTTGGTTTGCTTCCTCAAGTCAGTAAAACCTCAAGGGGGCCTCTGCTGACCATCCCATGACCCTCCCTCTTTCCCATGCTCTTTTGGTTTTATTTTGGGGTTTGGGTTTTTTTTTTCTTCCATAGCTGTTACATGATTACAGGAGATTGTTCATTGGCTTCCGATGAAGCACACCTCCTAGAATCCATACCCTTAGATAGACATTTCCACATTGATTTTGGGCTTATCCACTTAACGTGCTTTGGCATATGGGACACTGGCAAAGGTTACAGAAGCAGAGGCCTCAGAGGGGCTGTGCAAAGGGGCTTGTTCTCTTGGAACATGGCTGCTTCCACGAGGTAAGGAATCCAGCTGTCCTTTTGGAAAGCCATGTGCAGAAAAACTGACGTCCCCCCACCAACCACCAGCCATGTGAGCAAGGCCACCTTGGGCCATCCAGCCCAGCGAGCCATCTGATGACCACACAACCACATGAGTGATGTGGGCAAGATCAGCAGAACCGCATCATCCACCCTAGAGGTCAGAGATCAGGAAGCTAGCCCTTGGGCCAAATCTGACCCACCACCTGTTTTCATAAGGCCCCACAACCTAAGAATAGTTTTTACATTTTTAAACATAAAAAAAGGGGGGGTGGGGGGTAATAGTATTTCGTGACATGTGAAGATTACATCGAATTTCAATTTCAGGGGCGATAAATGAAGTTGCAGTGGAAAACTGTCCGTCTGCGGCTGCTACGCACTACAACGGCAGAGCTGAGAGGCTGTGATGCAGTCTGTATGACCCACAAAGCCTAAACTATTTACTACCTGTCCCTTTACAGAAAGAGTTTGCTGGCCCTTGCTGCAGGCTGCTGGCAGGCTAACCTTTAAACAACTTTTTATTGTGTTCACTCCAAAACCTTTGAAGACTTCTATCTCCTTCCTCAAAGGAGTGAAACTTTGTCAGTCTGGCTCCCTTGTCCTTAGTCAGATCTCAAGAGTTTGTGACCTAAATTCATTTCCTATGACATTCTATCAGGTACTCTCCATTCTAGACCAACTGGTCTCTCAGCTGCCCCACGAAGGCACGAACTGGTGTGAAATACCTTTATCTGGTTAGCTGTTCTTGCTGAGCGAGCTCTCTCCGCCTGCCAGCTCTCCCCATCCTTCTCTGCGCTCAGGGTCCCCAGCTCCCCAACCAAGAGAGCTACCCTAACTGCTTTGCCAAATGATTCCCTGGGTGTATTCTATGGAACATCAATCCCAAGGGATATCCTTGGAAAAAGGAAACACCGCAGACTCCACACTCTCTCGGAGTCACCGTGCACATAGATGGTATCGTTAACGGCTCTGAGAAGTCTCTGCAATAAAGATGCCTGTTTCCCTTTGTTTAGCTCAACCTTTGCCAAATTCTCCAAGGAATTCGTTTTGTCTACAGAGTACTTGTTGACCACCAGCACGTAGTACAGGGCCCGGATTTCAGTACTCGCCGGAAGAATGAAAAATGCTAATTTTTCAGACCAAGGGACCCAAAGAACACACTTCGGAAATGCTGTTCAAACTCTTCCCTTTCTACCCCTGATCTGAGCTGTTCCCTTCCATGTCATCTATTCCACACCACGTAATGTTAATCATACCACCATCATCATCATGACTATCAATTATTCAGCATCTGCAGCTGTGTTACAAATGGCACCAGGCCCTTGAAAATGTCCTCCCTTTCGATCTTCGTAACTACTGAAATAGGTAATGTTATTCTTTTATTGCCACTTTGCCAAAAATTAAACCATGGGTCAGAAAATTTAAATCACTAGCCCAAGATAAAGTAAGTAGAAAAGCTACAATTTACAACTTTACTTGTCTAACTCCAAAGGTCATGGTCTTTCTTCTCTGCTAGACTACCTCCTGATAACACGCCATGGCCCTTGTTGTTGGCTATCCACCCAATATCCCTTCATGCTTTCTTCCATGCCAGCATGTATGGGGTGGCAACCAGTCAACCCAGGCGATGGACCATGACTCATCTAAACCACTTACCATGGTGTCCCCACGTCCCCACCTCCCAGCATTGAGGCAAGGACTGGCCATCTGAGCAAGTTTTGGCCAAGAAGAGATAATTCAACATCATCTGTGGGGTAGGTAGCGAAACAAAGACATGAACCCTTTATCCCTGCTTGCTCCTCGCCCGGTCCCCCTCCTCCCTGCCTTGAACCTGAGTGAGACAGCTAAAGCTTTAGAAGACATCTTGCAACCAAAAGGAAGAGGCCATTGAGAACTCAAAGAGACAACGGTCCCGAGATTACTAACTTGCTGACCCAACTCAAGCAGCCATATACCTTCATACTTTTTGCGATACAAGAAAAAGAAGCCATCATTTGCTTTAAAACTGCGCTTGGATTTTCCATTTCGTGTAGCTTGAACACGTTCCTAATGGACCTACATGCTGTCTCCCATATTATTTGCTGTTTGGATTTCATCATTATTTCACACGTATATTATTATTAGCCTTGTCTCCCTAACCATGCAGTACACATCTTGAAGGCTAAGTCCATGCTGTATATGGGGTGATATGCACGCTACTAACTTTTGCTTATTATCACGGTTTTCAGGGATGGTCTGTTCAATTCACTACTTACTCCAGTGTTTGTGAGCAGGGAGTCCTTACCATCAAAGAGCAGAAACATGCCACCCACCTCCTATTATGGTGGTATTTTTCAAAGTGTCGATGTGAAAACATGCATCAGAAACACCTGGACTGTTTATGAAATGCAGATTCCTGGGCCTCCTGCCAGTCCCACCTGAATTAGAGTCTCTGGGGTTAGAGGCTGAGAATGTGCATTTTCAATGAGCTCCCTCAGACTGTTTTAACATACAAAATGTGACAGTTTGGGGGATAAAAAAAAAAAAAAGCCTCGGGTCCAAAGCCTAGATGAGGTTTGGCAGGACTTGGCTGCACCCAGGGTCTTCAGCCCCTCCTCAGTGTCCCCACCCCAGCCCCAGAGACCTGAGAAGCAAGAAGCTGGCCTGACTGCTGGAGACCCTTCCCTGAGCAATCTCGAAACCAGGGATCTGTGGCATCCCGGAACCAGGAAACTAACACCCAGATGCACTCCCAATAACTCTAACCTCCGGCAACTCCATCCCCCAGTTTGCAAAGAAAACCTCTATGCAGAAAAGAAGCCATGGAGTCCAGGATATGCTGTGACCATCACCATCATCAAGGAGTTATCAGAGGATGGGGCATGTTGAAAAGAGGAAAAGAAAACAGGAGAAACGCGCACAGTAATACATGAACTAGCACCTGGGACTCCTGACTCCAAGGGCCAGAAGAGAACTCAGGTGGCCCTTTTGAGTTATTTAGTTACTCACCACCCGCAGTTCTGAACAGAATCTTATCCTGGGCACTGCTCACACCAAGACGGAAATTTTCCCAGATGACAGGGGCACACAGACATGCATTGTAGGGTAGCAAACAGCATATTACACACACACACACACACACACACACACACACACACGCTCCACTTTCAAACTGATGACCTTTCTGTGTGCTGACAACCAAAGTTAAAATCATGGAGGAAAAAAAAAAAAAAGACTTAAAAGTAAATCAGACAGCGGTGCTCATCCGTGCTGGAACCCAGGCACAGGGCTCCAAGATTCAGTAGGGGCTGAAGAGTTCAGGCCTTGGAAACTCGTGGGCTGGAAACAGGGAACCTCCCCAGCACTGCACATGCCTGCTTCGCCAGAGGGAGAACCCCTTTACTTTGCTTCCAGCCCCACAGCCACCACCCTCAGCAAATGCCAGCTAATAGGAGTTCCCAAATTTAATCAAGCCGTGTGTACAGCTGGTTTGAAGGAGAAGTGAGTGGAACCCTTCGGATGTTTCCAACAAACGTGGATGCCCAGTGATTACGTGCACACCAGACATTTTCTAAGGCTCTTGAAACCTTCCTCCTTTGACCAAATGGCCTTCGGAAGAAATAAATTCTGCCATCTTCTGTCTGAGTAACTTTGCATCGAACCCCACCCCCCAAACTGCTTCAAACTCCCCCTCAAGTTCTGTTGGAGACAATGTTACAACTCGCCAGCGATGACTCCTCCTCCGACCCCTCTCCTCACCGTCCTATGGAGATTCAAGAGTATTTTCCTACACCACTTGTGTGTGCTGATCCAGGCATATTTTTTTGTTATCTTTTTACACGTTTCAGGCCTGCAACAGCTCCCTGCATCAAACGATTTGATTTGGAAACGGGTAGCTCAAAGGGGATTTTTTTTTTTTTTAATGCATCTTGCCTCCTGACATGTATATCACTGAAATAAAACAAAAACAAAAGCAAAAACAAATTCCAAGGAGCAATCGTGGAGTTGCGAAGGAGGCCCAGAGCAGAAGAGGTCTATATTTATAGGCAGCCCCGTTCTGGGAGCAAAAACCACCTTTTGACCACCTGCAGAATGCGCAAGGTCACGTGGGTTCTCTGCAGCGCCTTAATGTCTTACCCAGCACACAAGCCCCCGTGGCATATAAACAAATCCAGAAGCGGAAAAAAGAGAGAACTCACTCCTCGGAGAGGAAGCAAATGATAATAACAGCCGCAGGAATAATAATACATAAAGAATAACAATTACTACTACTACTACCAACATCCAGCCAAGCGTAGATGACAGCGGTACAGTCAAGGGACATCCAGTGCAGGCTTTGCAAAGAAGATAAATCACAGAAAACCAAATCGTGCCCGCCCTGCCACCCTCCCACACCCTCCCCCCCCCCAACAAACAGAATCAAAGGAAAGGGGGTGGTGGGGAGCAAGGAAAGGGAAGGAAAGATTGCCTTTTCCCCCCATAGGCGACACCTACCTCCAGGGTCCGGATCTCTTTTTGTGTGAGGTCGTTGGAGGTGGCACATTTGGTCCTAAGCCCTTCCAGGTTGGAGATGCTCAGGTCTATCATGTTTTGGACCAACTCGCACTGCTGTAAGGCTTTTTGCAAACTCAGAGGCTGCTGCTCCTCGCTTTTCGTCATGTTTTCCTCATCCATCGCTTGCTCGGCAAGCCCCCTTCCCCTCCTCCTCCTCCCAGAGAGAAAAAAGAGGGGGGGGGGGGAGTAGAGGTAGTCTACCCCCTACGCTCTCCAACCACTGCGACTTCTCAACAATGTCTCATGAAGAAGAAACCCAACATCTCACACAGGGCTGAGGGGGTGGAGTGGGAGGAGGGGACAAGAGCCAAAATTTATTATTTTATTTTGGGGTATCAAGCAGACTCCATTAGAATGTCTCCTCTCTCTGAGTCTCTGGTCCCTGAAAAGGAGAGATGCTGTTTCTCAGAAGCAAACCAGGTGATGTGATGCTGTCTGTACACTTAGGGAGGAGGGGGAGGAGGGAGGGGGGAGGGGGAGGAGGAGGAGGAGGAGGAGGAGGAGGAGGAGGAGGAGGAGGGGGAGGAGGAAAAAGAGGAGAAGGGGGGGAGGAGAGGAGGAGGAGGAGAGGAGGAGGCGAAGGAAAACAGCGCTCACTCTTTACACACCGGCTCCGTGAAGGGCAAATTTATATATTTTTGGCTGGCTGGCTTTTATGTCAAAAAAAATCTGCTTTGCCCCCCTCCCAGTTGCAGTGACACGGCATTGTCCACCGTTTGGGGTGCTTTAGCGCGTCCTCAAGATGCTGTCTGCATTGCTCCCGCGGCTGCGGCGGCGACTGCGGCTGGCTGCTGTCTCCTCCTCGCGCTGCTGCTGCTGCTGCTGCTGCTGCTGCTGCTGCCGCCGCCGGGCTCCGGGGGTGACGGCTGCTGCATTCGCTCCTGCCTCGCTCCACACCGACATCTTGCCTGTCAATCAAAGGGCGGGGGGGGGGGGGGGGGGGGAGCGAGCGCCGGCGAGGGATGGAGAGCGAGCGAGGGACCTGCGGGGAGCGGGTTGGTGGAGCGGCGCCGTGCGCGCAGCCGCCCCGGCCCGGCGCGCCAGGGACCCGCGGGAGGAGGCGGCCGCGGCGCGCGCAGGCTCGCGCACCTGCCCGCGGAGGGGCCGGCTCCCGGCGCGGGCCGGGGCGCGGTGGGGCTGGGGGCGGGCTTCGCGGGGCTGCGGAGCTCGCGTGGAAATTACTACCGGGCGTGCGTGCGTGCGGGCCGGCGGGCGGGGGCGCGGGGGAGGAGCGCGCGGCGGGGCAGCCGGCGGGGAGTGCCCCCGGCCTCGGGGGCTGGGCGCGGGGGCGGGAGGGGGAGGGGGAGGGGCGGGGGTGGAGGCCACTACTACGGCACGCTCTCGCGAGACGAGGCCGGAGTACCGCTCAGCAGGTGCGCTGGGGCTGGGAGCAGGTGTGCACCCAACTTTGAAACCTTTAGTGCGTGCTGGAGAAACGTCAGCGTGAACCTGTTCACGTCCTCTCTGGCTCGGTGTGCGTGTGTGCGTGTGTGTGTGTGTGTGTGTGTGTGTGTTATGAAACAAACCTGATCGTCTTCCTTGAGCCTTGTGTGCGTCTGTCTGTCTGCCTGTCTTTTTGTTCGTTTGTTCTTTCTCGTGAATGGGAAAAAATAAAACAAACCTGATCATCTTCCATGAGCTGTAGGAAGCTGCATCTCCGGTTTGGTACCCTGGCCTGCAGTTACCCTGACGAATGGCTTTCCATTTGGAGGGGGAAAGGGGCTTGGCCTTAACCTGATTGTTACCATGTCTGAAATGTCCTCCACGATCTGATACCAGCCTACCTAAACGACCTTATACCAGCAAACTATGGCCCCAGAGCTAAGAATGGTTTTTATATTTTTAAATGGTTGGGGGGAAAAAATCAAAAGAAGGTTTTGTGACGTGTGGAAATTAGAAGAAATTCTACATTTCAGTGCCCATAAAGTTTTACTGGACAACTGCCACCCATTCCTTTTATGTCGGTGTTTACTGTTGTAACAGCAAAAGTGAGTAGTTGCAGAAGGAACTGTGTGACTTGAAAGCCTAAAATATGTGCTATCTGGCCCTTTCCAGAAAAGCTTGTCCACCCCTGACTGATCACCAAACATATTCTTGCCTCAGAGTTCTTTACTCTCTCTGTCCGCTCTGCCCAGACCACATTTCCTAGTTCTCTCCTGGTTGGTTCCTTGTCACTTGGTGTCAACTCAAAGGTCATCCCAGAGAGGCTTCAACTTCTTGAACATCTTAACTACTAGTATTCCCAACAGTATCCCTTCGAGTATTGCTCGAAGGATGTATTTAGGATAATTAGCAAAAGGCTCCTCTTTCTCCAGGTAAACAGAGCTCCATGCCAGGCAACTGAGTTTGTGGAGCAGAGTGACTCAGAACACATTGTACAGTACGTGTCCCTTAAAGGAAGCCACTTGAGAGGTACAGAGAATGACAGCCAGTGATGGCAGACTTTTTTTTTTCCCCTCAGACTCTGGGCCATAAGGTTTTCCAGCTCATATAGATCTGAATCAGCATTTTCAAAATCCCTCTGCTGGTGAGGAGCTCAAATGCGTTCTCTATATTCTCAGTCTCTTGGACTATGAAGTTCATAGATTCCAATTCTCTAGTAAAATTCTCTTTTCATCTATTTTCTCCTTCTCTTGCTTTGTTTCTCTTAAATACATTAATCATGGTTATTTTAAAGCCCTGGTTTACTTCCAGTACTTTAGTCACCTGCACAGTCTGTTTCTATTGCCTGTTTTTCTATTTATTTTCAGTCATTTGGTCCTGTCTCTTGTCAGGCCTTGTAATTTTTGTTGAATGCCATACAACATTTGTGTATGAAAAAATATATATAAAGTCTCCAGGTAATATCTAACTCTGGAGAGGGCTCCCCACCCTCTGGAAGCAGATGGCAAGGGGACTGAGCATCTTAGCTAAGCTGGGTAGAGGCTGGGTTGTGGTTTTGATAAGATATCATCTAACTTTGGCTCCTGCGTCTAAGGCTTTGCCTTTTAGAGATTCCAACTAAGGTCTTTAGGTGTTCACCAAGGCCCCTCCCCCCCCCCCCCCCCCCAGCCCTGTGTTCTAACCTTATAGCCAGAGTATGGCAAGACTGCTGGACACTCTCCTCTGTTTTTCAGGGGCTTTCTGTTTGGCTTCTAGCCTCTTGGCCTGCACAGTTTCAGAATTTGCCAAATGTCTTAAGGGGAAAACCACCATCTATCAAGCTCACTTTACTACCCTTCCCTTTGCTCTAGGATAGTCCCTAATTTTGTCTCTCCAGCCCTAGGACACTGCCAAAATTCTGCTGGTTTCTCTGTCCCCCAGCAGCAGCAGCCTTACCTGGGAAAAGTCTAGATTCCAAGTCCCCCAATTTACAAGTTCCGCAAGGGGAAAAGTGGCAGCAGTATACGTCAGCTCACCTCAACATTGTTTCAGAATCTTGGCCCCTCTAGTCCCGGTGGCTGCGGCAGCAATGTGAATGCCTTTAAATAGGTGATGATGATGATGATGATGATGATGATGATGATTTGATTTGGCTTTTCTAGTTGTCCTCAGAGCAAGTAGAAATTGCAAAAAATGAAAGTAGCCCATAGTTCAGAAGTCATCCACTGGCAGGGCTGTAAGCAGCACACAAATGCGTTGTTTGACATCCCCCCCCACACAACTACCACCCCTCCTTTGCAATTAATTGTTATAGTGGACATTTGTTATACTTTGCATCCATCCAGCCCTTCTCAAGAGAAACCAAAGCACTTTTCCAGAACCTTCCTTGCAACTGAGTTTCATATGACCTAAGCACTTCTATTAAACATGTCACATGAGATTTATACTTGCAAATGAACAACAAAGAGGAGTCTATCTGATATAAGCATGACAGCCAGTGCACCTTGCTTCCAGGTGTCCTGCCCCTGTGTAAGCTTGGGGTCTGTGCTGAAAGGCACGGCACGGTATTCACAGGGGTGGTTTGGGCATCATTCCTAGCTGTGCAGCCCGAGCCTACAACTCTTGTCCTTCTGGAGATTCTACAGGCTTTCTAACTACCTGTCTTAGTCTGTCTTGGCTGACATAACAAAATTCCATTGATGGGTGGCTTCAACAAAATAAATTGGGGCTTCTGGGTGACTCAGTCGATTGAGCATTCGACTCTTGATTTCGACTCAGGTCATGATCTCTCAGTTCGTGGGTTCGAGCCCTGTGTCGGGCTCTGTGCTGACAGCATGGAGCCTGCTTTGGATCCTCTCTCTCCTTCTTTTTCTGCCCCTCCCCCCGCTGTCATGCATTCTCTCTCTCTCTCTCTCTCTCTCTCTCTCTCAAAATAAGTAATTAAAAAAACCTTTTAAAAAACACAGATCTGTGTTTTTCTCACAGTTCTGGAGACTGGAGATCACAGTGCCAGCATGTTCAGGTTCTGGTGAGAGACCTCTTCCTGGATTCAGAGGGCGTCTTCTTGCTGTGTCCTCACATACAGGCATGGTTTACATGGCTTTCTCTTCTTATTAGGCTATCCCCCTTTTGAATTAGGACCTCACCCTTTGGCTTCCCCTAGCCCCGATTACCTCCTAAACATCGCAAAGGTACATTAAGGAGAAGAGCTGAAACATATGAATTTGGGTGTGGTGGGGGGGGATGCAATTCAGTCCATAGCACCACTCTGTTAAAGCACTTTTGCTTGAACTACCTGGAGTAGATTGTATCATTGTAACAAAGAACCTTGGCTAATAACCTTACCAAAAATTCCAAAATCAGGAGACACTACCAAAAATGGAGATTTCTGGCATTTCTAGGAAATCAGGAAGATCTGGCCTCATTGGGCAGCAACTGGCTGGATGTGAGAGACAGCAACCGCTTTCAGATGGGACACAGCTCCCTCCAGTTCACCATGACCTCCACTAAGCCCCTTCATTCATTATTTATATTTCTTGCCTAGCCCCTGAAGGCATTTGCATTTGCTGCCCCTGGGATAGCTTAAAGTAGTTTGCACCTGGGATCCATAGGAATCCCCCCAATTCCAACTAGTTTCAACTGTAAGAATAGTCTCATATTAGAAGTCCAGTCCAATCAAAGCTCTATTCTCATATCCAGTTTAATACCTCCTCCCCACCTGCCCTGGTCTGACCCAAAGATGGCTCAGGAATCTGCAACAGGGACTAGGGCAGGTGTGTCCTCTCCTGCCCCTTCCTGGCTCTGCCGGAGTATGGGAGCAGGGGAGCGTGTGGGAAAGGGAAAGTGTTCTCTGCTGAGAACAGGTGACTTCAGGGATAGTTCTCTCTGGTGTTAGATGACCCCACCACCACCACCACCTCCATGTCCTGGCAAGCACTCACATGCTGGCTCTTTTACTTGGGCACACTGGGGGATCACTGGAGACCTCTGTGGGGACCTTGTGGGGACTCAGTGTGCATACTGGGTGACCTCTTGCACACCCTCTTTTTCATTCATACCCCAGGAAGTACCCCGCATTCTCTTTTGAGGTCCTGGAGGCCACCCTCTCGGGTGAGTCTTTTCAGGATGACTCAGACCTCCAGACATACACCCTGGCCCATGGGAAATAGGATACACCTTTGCCCTTTGCCCTCGCTCCTCGCCCTGCTGTCATGGACAGCCCCAGGCAGCCTTCAGCTGGCAGTGAGATGCCAGCCACCCCCTGCTTGCTGCCCCCAGTCTCACAAGTGATTCTTTGAGCTCTTCTCTCTTGGCTTAGAGATCAGAGGGGAGAAGAAAACCCCCTACAAAGACCTGTCAGAGAAACCTGGATAAAATCTGCCCTGGATAAAATCTGACCTTGTTTTATATAGGCTGGAGGCTGATGGTTATTGATGGTCAGGGGACCAGTCTGGCCACCTCTTGACAGGAGGAAGTATTGTTACCCACTGCCCTTAGCTTTGAAGCTTTAGCTGAAGTTCTGGGTCAACAGGAAAAGTCTCATTCCACATCTTGTTATATTAATGATAAGCTGTCCCCAGTATTTTCTAAGTTGCCTTGTGAATAGGGACCCAAACTGGAAAGTAGGGGGGTGACCGATACCCCTGGCACTGAACAAAACTAACACTGACTTCTTGAAGGGCTCAACACACTGTGTTCCCAGGGCATTTCTTTTTTTTTTTTTTTTTTTCTTTTTTCTTTTTCCTTTTTCCTACTGATTCTGAGGTGGGGAAGAAATCTCAGAATGCGAGCCCCCAGGACACAACCAAATCTTCTGGTTGTGAAAGGAGTATTACTGTTCTGTTCTCATTGATCCCCAAAACATAAATGGCTTAAAAAAAATACCTTTTATGAGTGCAGGCAGAACTCTCCTAGCTTTAACCTTGTGAAGTTTTTCCAACATCAGAAAACTGACTTTTCTAGAGTTCTTCTCCTTTTGGCCTTTTGCCTCTTTGTCTCTTAATTTTCCACTGCAAGCGAAGCAACCAGATCACTCTTGTGATGGCAAGATAACTTCGGCTCACGATAATGGACAATTTAGTCCAGTGATTTATGCCAGCTTTACACAGTAAGCACTCAACGACGCACTGTGAATTTTCAGTTACAGCAGCACCCTCAGGATGGGAGAGGATGTGTGCTGTGGCACGCACTGACTACTTCGGGCACGGTGAAGGAGCAGCATCGAAAATTGCAGTGAAGTCGTGCCATCAACCAAACTGGCTTCCTTCTTATACCATCTGGTCTAGGAAGCTCTGCATTAGGCTGAATGGTAAGGAGAAGAAAGGCATCTGCCCCGCACAGGTCCCAGGGGTCATGGCTCGTGGGGCAGAGCACAGTCTGGGCACCTGATAAAGGACACCCCCCACATGGCATTCATCTGTGGCAGCCTGGGTGAAGGTCCTGATTCTTCTGTTTTGTTTTGACTGCAGTACAGTGCACATAAGGTTGACCACTAAGTGACATCTATTATACTCACAGCGCCATGGGATCATCACCACTCTCTAGAGTCCCAGAATTTTTTCATCACCCCAGAGGGAGGTCCTGTACATATTTAGCAACCACTCCACATTCCCTCCTTCTCCCAGCCTCTCACGACCACTAATCTACTTTTTGTCTCTACAGATTTACCTGTTCTGGATGTTCCATACAAGTGGAACCTTACAGTACCTGTCCTTCTGTGTCTGGCTTCTTTCGCTGTAGCATAATGTGTTTGAGGGTCGTCCATGTCATAGCAGGTGTCAGTTCTTCATTCCTTTTTATGGCTGAGTAATATTCCATTGTGTAGATAAACCGCATTGATTACCCATTCATCTGCTGGTACATATTTGAGTTTTTCCACCCAAATATGCTTGGCTATTGGGAATAGTGCTGCTGCGGACATTTGTGTACGATGGGTTGTTTCAACACCTGTTATCTATTCTTTGAGGCATGCAAGTGTACCTTGGGGGCATTGCAGTTTTGGTTCCAGACCAGCAAGTATTGCAATAAAGCAAGTCAAATGAATTTTGTGGTTTCCCAGTGCATATAAAAGTTATGTTTACACAATACTGTGGTGTATTTAGTGTGTAATAGCATTGTGTCTTAAAAAAAGCAATGGACATACTTTAATTAAAAACTACTTTCTTGCTAAAACATGCCAGCCATCATCTGAGCTTTCAGTGTGGTGTAATCACTGATCACATTCCCCATGACAAATATAATAATAATGAAAGAGTCGAAAATATTGCAAGAATTACCCAGATGTGACACAGAGACACAAAGTGAGCAAATGTGTTGGGAAAATGGCACCCGCAGACTTGCTTGATGTAGGGTTGCCACAAACCATCAATTTGTTAAAAACACAGTATCTGCAAAGCTCGGTAAGGGAAGTGCAATAAAACGAGGTATGCCTGTACATCCGGGAGTGGGATTCATGGGTCATACGATAATTCTGTTTAACTTTTCGAGAACTGCCAAACTGCTTTCCATAGCTGTTTGCCCCATTTAATGTTCCCGCCAGCCATGTGGGAGGCCTCCAACTTCTCCACAACCCCCTTCCCGACTCTTCCTGCATCGATATTATTTCATTACGAAAACAACCTAGTGACGGTATACTTCCGAAAGTCTGCATTGACACGCACATTTCTTGAGTGCCTATGATGTGCTAGGACGATGCTATAGTATGGGACTTAAACATTAATACAACACAGTGCATTCTTCAGTTTTCTTTTCACTGCAAGAGATGAAAACCCACAGCAACCCAGTTTAAGCAAAAAAAGTGATTCATATAACCAGGAAGTCCAAGGGAGGAAACTCACAGCAGCCCGGCACCATCCCTTTCTCTCTCTGTCCCTCTGTTCTGCTTTCTTCTGTGCTGGCTGCACTTTTAGGTGGCTTTCCCCTAGGATGTGGCAAAGGTGGCCACAGAGAGCTCCGCAACCCTATCACAAATAGAGTTCCTTCCTGCTTAGTTCCAACGTAGTTCCCACCAGCTCCAGCATAAGCTGCGGCGGTGGTTTTGCACTAACCTGGTGGAGGCCGCCTGTTCCTGAGCCAGTTGTGTGAGCCAAGGGGATGGAATATGAGGACAGGCGAGGTCTAGGTTGTGGGGAAGTGGTATCAACTCTACCCAAACTGTGTTGTAGGAGATTAGGGGAGGGCTTTCCTCTGGGGAAGGGGAATTCCTTTGGGAACTCCCAAAGGAAAGGGGGAATGCTATTGTCAGAAGAGGAGTTGGATGTTGGGCCGACCAAACCATCAGCAACATTCCACCATCCTTGAGGGAGTCCTGGTCTAATGGGGAGACCCATGCACATGCATCCGGTAACTATAACTATGCTCTGGGAGTAAAGAAGAGGCGTTCTTTACCCCCGTGCAAGGGAAGGGGCTCTGGGAAGGCTCTGTTGAGGAGGTAATTCTGAAGCTGAGACTAAAGGAATGGAATCCTCCGGGTGCACGTAAAGGAACTGGCTGGTACCAAAGCACAGCGTCCTGAAATCATTGTGATTGCAGACACCTGCAAGAAACCCATACTTGTCACAATGATTTCCGAAGTCACAGTCAAAATATGAAAACTATTAGGCCTTGCCTTGAGAAGACTTTTACTGGTGGACAAGTTGAGGCACTGCCAGACCTCCCTCTACTGATTCACTGGATGTGGGGCTTTCAGTGCCAAAACCGGGACAATCTAAGGCAAAGCGGGACAATTCGGTCCCCCTATAGTTAAGTCCCCGACTCGTGAGTACCTTTTAGTGTGCACAAAGTTGGGACAAGTGCTATGGGGGCATCTGTTATGTAAGGATGATCCCTCTGTTGAAACAAAACTGTGCCCACAAAGGTTCACAGCAGCACTATTCACAACAGCCAAAAGGTGGAAACCACCCAACTACCCATCATCTAATGAGTGGATAAACAAAATGTGGCATATCCATACAATGGAATTGTATTCAGCCTTAAAAAGGAATGAAGCACTGAGGCGTGCTCCAGCTCCGGCTCCGACATGGATGAGCTTGAAAACATTATGCAAAGGGAAAGAAGCCAGACATAAAAGGCCATGGTCTGTAGGATTCCATCGATAAGAAATATCCAGAATAGGCAAATCCATAGAGATGGAAAGCAGATTGGTGGTTGCCAGGGGGCCGGAGGAGGGGATTAATATGTGTGGGGTTTTCCAACTGGGGTAATGGAAAAGTTCTAGAACTAGACAGAGGTGACGGGTGCAAAACACCATGAATGTACTTACTGCCAATGAATTGTACACATGAAAATGGTTTAAAATAGGGGCGCCTGGGTGGCTCGGTAGGTTAGGTGTCCGACTTCAGCTCAGGTCATGATCTCACGGTTCGTGGGTTTGAGCCCCGAGTAGGGGTCTTTCTATCAGCACAGAGTCCGCTTCTGATCCTCTGTCCCTCTCTCTCTCTGCCCCTCCCCCGCTCATGGTCTCTCTCTCTCTCTCTCTCTCTCTCTCTCTCTCTCTCAAAAATAAAAATAAACATTAAAAAATAATAAAATAAAATAAAATAAAATGGTTAAGACGGTAAATCTTATGGCAAGTGTATTTTACCACAATAATATAAAGAAGAAGAATCCCGGCTCCCTAAAAGGCATCTAAACCAGGTGAATTGGAAGGCAGCCAAATTTGGCTTGTACATGAGTTTCATTGGGCTGCATGGAGTTAAAAAAAATTTTTTTTTAATCTGTGGCTAACATATCTAAAATGGGATATTTCACATACAAAAATTCTGATGAGCAATTTATTTGGAAATCAAAAACCCTGGCCCCACTTGAGCTGTGTCTGCCCCCACCCCCACCCCCCTCCCCCCCCCCCCCCCCCCCCACGTCAGGAGGAGAGCAGGGCTGCTACTCAACTTTGGGGCTCACACTCTCTGATCCCCTCCAGTCCCCTTTCCCCCAATCTTCCCTTGGGATCTTCATCTGCTCTGTTTGGTCCCCATTGGCACTAAAGTGCAGGATTTCCAATACTCGCATAAAACGATTAGAAACGAGGCAGAAAACAAAATGCGGAAATTAGGCAAATGGTATGGTGATTTCTGTTTTCATTCCCTTGTAAATGAGATGTCAATGGATACTGTTTTCCCCAAAAGTGTTACTCCACTTTCAAAACAGTAAGGAAATATCCCCTTAAAGCAATGATTCATAACCTCAACTGCACATGAGAATCCACTGGGAAACTTTTAGAACTATTGGTGCCTAGGTCCTACCCCCCACCTTGGAGATTCTGATTTGTTTGGTCTGGAGTGTGGCCCCCTGGGCAATTCTGGTGTGGAGCCAAAGTTGAGAACTCCTGCTTTACATTTTCCCTTTAGAGACATGCCTTCTTCTGGCCTCAGATGTCACAGATCAAACTGCACACACGTTGAGAATCTTTAAAGTTTTTAAAGTCAGTATCTTTTGTTGTTCTTGGTAACTACTCCTACAAACACATGCTATCTTCAGCTGCTCAACAGGTATCTTGACAGATACAAGAAACACAGGAATAAAAAATCTGTTTTTTGTAGGGGAGTCCACTGCTTCATTACCAAAAACAGCATCGAAAGCACCTCATAGAAAACTGAAAAGTTAACCCCGTGTTTGTTTAATTGGCGTGAAGGGCCCTAGCCTGTAGCTCGCCATACACTAAGGAGGCCGTCTGATAAAGAACACCCGCTGTTTACCCAGGCTGGAGTCTTAATGGATTGTCATGTGAATGCGTGTGCGTTGTTCAAAGTGATCACCCCTTTCCAGAGTGCAACCGTGACGTGATTGCTGACATCCTGGCCATGTATTTTCCATGTGCTCCTATGTGCTGTTTCTTCCACCAAGCTCTTCAACGCTACAAAAAAGCATCTGCTGGCAGAAAAAACAAAACCTGTTCCACAGTCCGGGGCATATTCAAGGCACGCTATCCTACCCTGGCGCATACCTTCCCCACAGACAGCCCAGGTCAGAAACGAAGCCCACACCTGCCTTCCGGCTCACGATCGGAAGGGCTGTCTGGTCAGTTTCATCAGGCACATTCTGTGCCTCCTCTCCATACCCCACCACAGCTGTCTGCACCTCAGGGCACGGTGTTGGCTCGGCTTCCAGCACCCATCTGTGACTTGGCGAGGAGGGGAAGGAAGAAAAGAAAAAGAAAAAAGAAATTCATGTGGTGAGTGAGCAAAATTGCCCACGTTGTCCCGGATGAGCCTCAAATCATCCACAATTTGATTGCCTTCTGAAAGGCCAGACCCTGGGGTTATTGAACCTCTTTTTGCATTTGAGTCTGAAAGATGGAACGGATGGTCCTTTACAAGTCTCTTCTGTAATTTTTAAGACTTTCCTTTCCTTTGAAGAAATGGGGAAAAAATTAGAAATGCTGAGTGGGACAGATCACAGGTTTTCCCCTGTCTTGTGCTTCTGTGCACAGAATCAGATAAATCAGTACCAGTTTAGTTTACCTGGTAAATTGAGAACACTTTTTATTTTCGTCATAGGAAGTACAGATGTTGGCTTTTAGTTTTTGAAGACAGGCCTAGTCCACCATTTCAACTGAGCTGGAATGTCAGGAGTCCTCAGCCCATCTCAGATCTACCTACCAAGGCTCTTTGGTTAAAGTCCTGGGAATCCGCATTTATAACAAGCGTCCCAGGAAAACCTGGGTGGCTCAGTCGGTTGAGCGTCTGACTTCGGCTCAGGTCATGATCTCACAGTTCGTGGTTCAAGCCACGCGTCGGGCTCTGTGCTGACAGCTCAGAGCCTGGAGCCTGCTTCAGATTCTCTGTCTCCCTCTCTCTCTCTCTCTCTGTCCCTCCTCTGCTCATGCTCTATCTCTTTCTCTCTCTCTTAAAAATAAATAAACATTTAAAAAATTAGAAAAAAAAGGTTATAACAAGCATCCCATGTGATATAATGTATCCAGTCAGGCAAGTATGAATAGAGTTAACAAACAGTGACACCCATGGAGCTTAGATATTGCTCTTATGAACCCAGGGAGCAGTGTCTCCAAAACTTCACTCAAGTGTTACCTTTATTCACAATTTTGTCCAGTTATTTTATAATTGGTAACAGTGTATGCTTACAATTTTCTGTAAAGTGAGTCACTATTTTTACAAAAGTAAATTCATTTTAAAAGAGAAATTTGCTTTATTAGTTCAAATGAGAAACAGACATCTTGCCACAATGAGATGATGAATGTAAAGGTAAATATCATTTTTTTAAAAATGCTATGAAATTCTACCTAGACATTAGTACCTGCTGAAGCACTGAGTCTGTGGCAGCATCTGTTGAAAAGACAGTATCAGCAAGTGCCAAAGAGGTGTTACAGACTTGGGAGCACCACGTGGAGACTCTCTCCTTGATGAGATGATTGACAGGGACAGAAGGAGAATAACTTCCTCACTGAGTGATTCAGTCCCATTGAATGTTGCCTAAGCACCACCTGAAGTCATTTCCCAGTGAATCACGGCACACACTTTAGCAGAACTGCAATAAAGTCCTCTCCCGAAAGTCTACTGACTCTGGATTTGCAAAAACAAAACAGAACAAACAAACAAACACACACAAGAACAAAAACAAAAGCAAAGGCCTGTACTATTTGGGACACTGGTAAGCATAGTACACGTGGTCCATGAGTCTCCAGGACCTCCCTCAGATGTCACTCTCAAAGGGTGAGGGTGTCACCAATTTGGATTAGGACCCAACTACCCACTCACTGCGGTTTGTGACCTTGGGCAAGCCTCCAGAAACCTTCCTTTCTACAACATAAAATGACCCGATACTTGTTCAAGCCAAGATGAAATAAAATGATGTTTGAAAAGCCTTAACACAGAGGATGACGCATGGTTGATGTTCAATAAATGGCAGCTTTTAAAAATTACTAAGACTTCATATTTTTAACCGTTTTTGATAGAACTCTTTGTAGAACACTATTCTACTTCCTAAATGCAGTGTAACTTGATGACTCAAGGTAATCATCTTGAATGTCTCTGCAGTCATTTTATTGTCATTGGATGCATTTCTAACACTTTCCCATATTCATCTTCTTGTTTGGCCATTCCACATACGCAGTGGGTTGACAAGCCAAAGGTCCTCAGACAGAGACCTGATTAAAACACAGCGAAATTTCATGGGTAGCCAATAAAAATGCAAAAAAGATACTCTAATGGTAATCAGAAAAATACAAATTTATGCAATGAGATATTTTCGGTCCACCAGCATAACAAATTTTAAAGAGTGCAGTTATCTAAGGTTGGTGAGAATATGGCAGATAAGCACTTTCATATACCAAGAGTGGTGATGTCAATGGTTACAACTCTTCTGGAGGGCATATATCCTTTGGCCTGGCAATTCTATTTCTAAAAATCTGTGCAACAGAATCTCTTCCTTATGGACCCAGGATTGGATGTGCAAAACCCCTAGTGGTGGTGAGGATGGGGAGAAGTTATAACCCCGGTGCGCTGCTGCAGAAAACAGTATAGCGGCTCCTCAAAAAATTAAACGTAGAATTACCACGCGATCCAGCAATTTCACTTTTGGCTATACACCCAAAAGAATTGAAAGCAAGGACTCAAACAGACATCTGTACCTGCATGTATCATAGCAACATTATGCATGATAGCCAAGAGGGGAAATAACCCAAGTGTCCGCTGATGGACGAATAACAAAATGTGGCGTATAGTGCGATGGAGTGTTATTCGGCCGTGAAAAAGAATGAAGTTTGGAGAGATGCTACAACATGGGTGAAAACATTATGCTAAGTTTATTGAACTTAGTCAGACATAAAATGACAAACACCACTTGTAGGATATACCCATCACGGTCAAATTCATAGAAGCAGAAAGTAGAATTGTGGCTGCCCGTGGCTGGGGGAGGGGGCCATGAGGAGTTAGTGTTTAAGGGGGATGGAGTCTCAGTGTGGGAAGATGAAAAGTTCTGGAGAAGGACGGTGATGGTCACACAGCAATGGGAATGTGCTACATGCCACTCAACTAAACATGGTTAAAATGGTAAATCTCATGTTAAGTATATTTTACCACAATTTTATTTTTTGTAAGTAATCTCTATATCCAACCTGGGGCTCAAACTCCCAACCCTGAGATCAAGAGTCCCATGCTCTACTGACTGAGCCAGTCAGACACACCTACCATGGTTAAATAAAACAATGCAATGGGGCACCTGGGTGGCTCAGTTGGTTAAATAAAACAATGCAGAGCTAAACAAAAAAAGTGTCACTTGTGAACAGAACTTTGATGTTCTGGCGACTTCCTTCTTCTTATTTCACATTCAACACTATGTGTAATAGGGGGACAGAGGATATCACAGATCTGGCCTCAAAGTAAGCAGAATGTTACTGAGTTTGTCTTTTTTTTTTCATTCTCTTTCTCCTATTCATCTTCATGCCCATAAAAATACTAATAGAAAACCGCTGATGTTTATTAAATAATTAGTAATTAAACAGTTAGGCATTATGATGTCTACTCTTCACAAAATTTACAGATTATGAAGATTCAGTAAGATAATATGTACAAAATGCTCAGCACAGTTCCTTAATTGTTATTGTTCTGATTTTTATCTCATTTAATTCTCAAATCATTCCTATGACATAGGTATTATTGATAACCACATTGTATGGCAATAAAAATCAAGGTTCAGAGAAGTTAAGTGATTTATCTAAGGTCACATAGCACATGGCAGAGTTAAGGCTAAAAAGCAAACTGTCAGACCCCAAAGTCTAAGTTCTTGACCACTATTCTGAGAATATTTTCTCAAGTCTTCATTTTCATGAGAAGATTCTGTTTCTAAAAGTGCACCAAAGCAAGTTTTAATTAATGTTTTAAATTTCAAAATATCTTTTTTTTTAATATAACTTACTGTCAAGTTGACTAACATACAGTGTATACAGTGTGCTCTTGGTTTTGGGGGTAGATTCCTGTGATTCATCACTTATATACAACACTCAGTGCTCATCCCATCAAGTACCCTCCTCAATGCCCATCTTCCCCTCTCCCCCCCCCCCGCCCCCCCCGCCACCCATCAACCCTCAGTTTGTTCTCTATATTTAAAGAGTCTCTTATGGTTTGCCTCCCTCTCTGTTTGAAACTATTTTTCCCCTTCCCTTCCCCCATGGTCTTCTGTTAAGTTTCTCAAGTTCCAAATGTGAGTGAAAACATATGATATCTGTCTTTCTCTGACTGACTTATTATTATGGTCTAATATAGTATATATTGCTATCTTCAATATCTAATGATTTATTCAAAATAATAGAGTTGAAAAGCACATAATTTAAAAGAACCCCTCTATCCTACCCTTCCCCATCTTAGTTTTCATATCCTATTCTCCAGAGGCAACCATCCCCAAACCTTATACATTTTTCCCTGGTACTTATTACCATCCTTCTAAATAAGAAACTTAAACTACTGTTTCTTGATTTATCAATTTTAGAATGTCTACTGGTTCATTTCCCCCACACTAACACCACTCCTTACTTGGCCTCTCCTATCTCTCCAACATCATTACACAGCAATTTGAAGGTAGGAAATGTTTATATTATGACCATATAAATATTGTTTTCTACCAAACCAAGTAGATGCTCTATGACCATGCTTCCTCTCTTATAAAACCCTTTGCTTTTCCTAGAGTTAATTATTGACTTGGTTTTTTTATTTCTCTGGTTTTCTAAGTATTGTTTCTAAGTAATTTTCCAAGGGCTCCAACATTTCTGTCATAGGTTTATCAACAATATGTTCTCTACATTCAAAGAATCAGTTCCGTGTTTTTCCAAGATCTCTCAGATTTTGTTTTCTTACTCCAATCAGGACATGTTATTCTCTAGGGCCTACTGCACAGCTGTCATTTTGAATCATCCCTTTGCCATTGTCCTCTGAATTTCCTTTGCTTCTTCCTCACTTTGAATCTCTTCTTCCTTAGAGTCTTATCTCACTCTTTCTTATTTTACTCACATTTTGTTGGAGTACATTTCCAAAAGTTTATTGAAAGAGGGTAAATGGGAGATAGTTTTTTTACGTCCTTGCATGTCTGAAAATATCTTTGCTCTGTTACTCTGGTGACAGCTTGGCTGGGTATAAAAATTCTAGATGGAAAGCTGGTGACTGCTCTCCCCTCAGGTGTGGCACATCTATATCTAATACATAGATTTTTTATTCCTTTATGTTGTTTTATTTTTTTTAATTAAAAAAATTTTTTTAAGTAATCTCTACACCCAATGTGGGGCTCAAACTTACAACCTTGAGATCAAGAGTCGTTATGTTCTACTGATGGGGCTGGCAAGATGCCCCAATATATTTTTTAAGTAAGTTCTATGCCCAGTGTGGAGCCTGAAATGACCCCAAGATCAAGAGCAATGTGCCCTACTGACTGAGCCAGCAAAGTGCCCCTCCTTCATGTTGTTTTAGTGGGGTTTCTGGAAGAAGCAAAGACAAATGTAGAGTATTAGTTTGCCATGTTTACCAGAAATCCCCCCAACAACTTTTTGTCTTCCAGTATTTGTTGAAATCTCTTATCCACTATTGTCTCTTCTCCCACTCTCTTTGTCCTTGTGAGTTAGTACTTTCTCATCCCTTTATTGTCTTTCAGTCAGATTTTGGGAGGAAGAGGAAATAAAGGTGTCTCCCAATATACTGGCTTTAATTGGAAATTTCACAATGGTTTATTAAATAAAACTCAAATGTCTTGAATCAGGTAATAAAATATCCATACATATGAACAGAGGGTGAGCCCTCCAAAGGATGAATTTTGTGCCCTCTTTTGCATCTGAGGAGACAAGACCACTTTATACTTTCCTATGAGATCTCTACTCCTCAGCTGAACTTGGCTAGCACCTAAACACTGCAAATTACTACCTGCGCACATAAAATTACAAATGCAATTATACTTGGCTTTCCTATTTACAACATGAGCAGGTTATGTTATCCCCAGATCTAAATAAGATTTTTTTAATGTTTACTTATTTTTGAGAGAGAGAGAGAGAGAGAGAGAGAGAAAGAGACAGACAGACCAAGTCAGGGAGGAGCAGAGAGAGGGAGACACAGAATCCAAAGCAGGTTCCAGGCTCTGAGCTGTCAGCACAGAGTCTGACATGGGACTTGAACTAACAAACTGCAAGATCATGACCTGAGCCAAAGTCAGACACTTAACTGAACCACTCAGGTGCCCCTCTAACTCAGATTTTTGCTTTTATTTCTATTTTATTTATGTTATGTTACGTTCCCTTATGTTATATTATGTTATGTTATGTTATGTTATGTTATGTTATGTTACGCTACGTTATGTTATTTTATGTTTTAAGAAAGGGACAGAAGAGCAGTGAAACACACTGGTGAAAGAATTATGGATGAAATACTACTATTCTCTATTTTTAAAGAAATTAAAAGTTTTAAAAAATCCAGACAGTTAAATAGTGACCTACAATCTCAAAGATATAGTTCTTCCCTGTCAGATGGGTTTCTGATACAGGTTGATTTTCCTGGAAGTAGAATACCGAAACAGAGTTTGAAGTACAACAGTTAGGACTCAACATCTGTGGAAACAAGTGGAAGGAAGCATGTGGGATAATTGGAAATATAAAAGCTGGTCTCTTCCCTAGCTCCTGGCACAGAGCTCCTGAAACCCTTGTAATTTCCTAAGCTATAAGAGCTCCGGGAGCATCTTTTGATCCAAAGAGGCGACTCTGTGTAGCCTCCCGAATGGGTTCCTGGATGGGGGCTGGTCACTAGAAAGACCATGCCAGGATTAGAAGCTTGGAATTTTCAGCCCCACTCCCTGTTCTCTAGAGAGGGCAGAGGGGCTAGAAATGGAGTTAATAATTAAGCATGCTGCATGAGGAAGCGTCCATAAAATCCCACTATTCTGGGGTTTGGAAAGCTTACAGTTTGGTGTGCACATCCACATGCTGGGAGGCTGACACACCCCAGCTCCTCAAGGACAGAAGCTCCTGCACTCAGGACACTCCCAGACCTCGCCCTATGTATCTCTCCATCTGCCTGCTCATCTGTATCCTTTATCACGTCCTTTCATAAGCTGGTAAATGTAAGTAACTATTTTCCTGAGTTCTGTGAGATACTCTAGCAAATTGATTGAACCTGAGAAGGGAATTGCAAGAACTCTGATTTACAGCCAGTCAGTCAGAAGTATAGGTGACGAGCTGGACTTGTAGCAGGCATCTTGGGTGGCGGTTGAGGGGGCAGTCTGGCAAGACTGAGCGCTGAACCCGTGGGATGTGATGCTATCTGCATATAGTGTCAGAATTGAGTTGAATTGTAGGACACCCAGCTGGTGTTGCAGAATTGCTTGGTGCGGGGAAAACCCCCATGTATCTGGTGTCAGAAGTGTTGTGAGTGTGGTAGTATGAGAGTAAAGGAGAAACACAGGAGGGAGAACTGGTTTTTTTTTTTCTAAACAAAGCAGAACTGGGCAGAGAGAAAAGCCCAACCATGGTGCACGTCCAACAAAGCCTCCGCCAAACCCACAGGAAGCTCTGTGGCAATGATTGCCTGTCAGAGTTTCTGAGTTGAGCCAAAGTAACAGGCTTGCACAGCCCCATCCCACTCTTGCCTCCCTCAGTCACCTGGTGTGAGCTGCCCCAAAAAGGACATGACCTTGGATGAACAGCTCTCCGCAGCTAAGGCAGAAGCCAAAGGAGCCGACAGCAGAGGCCATCTCTTGATTGCGTTCCCGGCAACGGGACAGCAAGTCTTTCCTTGAATACGGTCTGGGCAGCCCATCTCTTTGTCCATCATTACTGTATGAGTCTCCTATGGCTGCTGTAACAAATTAGCATAAAGATAGTGGCTCAAAGCAACACAAGTTTATTATCTTACAATTCTAGAGGTCAGGAGTCCAAAATCATCTTGTTGGGCTAAAGTCAAGGTATTGGCTCCAGGGGAGAATCCACTGCTTTGCCTTTCCCATCTTCTAAAGACTGTTCACAATTCTTGACCTGTGACCTCCGGCCAGCAACACAGCACTCCAACCTCTGCTTCCACCGCCATACCTTTCTCTGATTTCCCTGCCTCCCTCTTTCACTTATAAAGACTCTCATGATGACACAGGACCCACTGGATAACCCAGGATAATCTCTGCATCTCAAGATCCTTAACTTAACCCCATCTGCAAAGACTCTTTTGCCATGGAAGGTAACATATTCTCAGAATCCAGGGATTAGGCTATGAACATCTTTGGGGGACCATTATTCTCCCTACCAAAGTTACCAAAGAGATATTCTAGAGTAACTGGCAAGAGTAGCACCAAGCAGACACACTCATCTGAGCCCTACATTTGTCTACAGTAATATCTCATGTGAACCGAGAGCTTACTCTGTCCCAAGGACTGTGCTAAGTGCACAACATGAATATCTCATTTCTGTCTCTCAACATTCTGAGGTGGGCACTATTATCATAATCTTTATTTTGCAGATAAGGAAGTGGAGGACCAAAGAGGTTAAGCTTTTTATGTTTGGTCAAACCGCTGGTCAGTGGAAGAATCCTAATTTAAACCCCAGTCTGCCTAACTCCAAAGCTGCTAGGTACCCTTGACCATGTCTTTCTAATCCTCCTTTGCTTGTTGCTAAGGTTAGGACTTTAAGCTGCTAGACACAACCGCCTCCCCTCACCCTACATGCCAGCTCAGGGTGGCACACGACAAAGGCTTGATAAATATGTGTTGAACTGAACTCTCCAAAATGTAATCTCTGGCCAGTTTCTGCATAACCTTTAGGGCATTCCCAAATTCCCATATTCTTATTCTCACATCCAATAAACTTTTATTGGGCACTTACATGCCAGGGACTGGGGAAATTCAAAGATGAATAAAACATGTGGCTTATTTCCAGGAAGCTCACTTTCCAGTGAGGGAGTCATGATTTTGACCTTGGAGCAATTTTGAGTTTTCCTCCTTTTTCATTCCTTTAGACAATCAGCAGTGAATTTGAAAACAGGAAGCATCGTTGTTATTGTTTTCAACACCTATCCACAATAGGAGCCTGAAGAATAAGAAGAGGGGGCTGGAAGTTTTTGAGCTTTTCTTTCATATTAATATATATTTTTTACTGCGCACACACATGTATGCAGGGATGACTTTAGGTTTTATTTCTCTTTGTAAAAATGTAAGTGTGTTCTATATATTATTCTTATGCTTGTCTTTGCATTTAGGAATGCACAGTGGATGTATTTCCAAGCTTACGTCCTCTTAACTGTTTTATTCCCCCACTGATGCTTATCAAAATAGTTCAAGTATTTTCCCCCAAAACTTGGAGGATAAGAACTTCCTTTTGTTGTGGTTACAACAACCTTGAGGAATGACGGGTCTACCTTTTTCTAAACCATCTAGCTCCTCATCCCCAGAAAGGTCTTTTCCAAAGCCTAAATTTGACGGGTCTTTTCTCTCCCAAATTTCCCCAGTGCCTGCAGGATAAATCCAAATCTGAACTGGTTGGCCTAGCATATAATGATATTCAGAACATGGCCCCTAGAGCTATTCAGCCTCACATGGTGACTCTACACATACACCTTACACCCCCACTGGTTTTTTCATTCCACCTTAGTGGCCTTCTTGCAGACTCTCAAAGGTACTAGCCTATCTTGAATCCAGGCCTTCCAACATCCTCTCCTCTCTGCTTGGACAGCTTCCTCTACTCCCTCCATCAGGATAAATTCTACTCATCCTTTGGATTTCTGCTGAAGCATCATTTCCTTAGGGTTTTCCTAGGCCCCTCCTAGCCTGGGTCTTTGTTTTCTTCCCTTCATCCTGGGTACATGCATCACGCTAGAAATTAATTTAAATGTCTGTTTTGCCTGCAATTCTCTCTGCTCCTCTGGAGAGTCTGTCTCCTTCACCTGCTGAACACTCCCCACGCCCCCAATCCAGGCCCTGCACAATTGGTGGCACATTGCAGATATTGATAAATGTTTGCTAAATGAGTGAAAATGGATGACTCATGGGGAAACTTTACTGCTTCTGGTTAATATACAATGCGTAGGTGCAGTCTCATGTTGAATATTTGGTTCCACTGACAATGATAAAGGGAAAAATCGCTTACCAAGGTGAAGGCACCCTAGTTTCTTTTTCAAAACTACTGTAAGAGTCGTTCTTTTCTTGTGTTTATTCATTTATTTGTGGCTTTAATCATTGTCAACCAATGTATTTTAAATGGGTCTTTAATAAACCAATTATCTGAAGTGTTGGGGATCTGATCTTGTTGTTGGTTGTTTCTGTTGACTCTCGCTCATGGTGGACTGTTTCCTTGTGTGTTTTGTAATTTTCAACAAATAGATCTTTGTTTGTGGGCATCTGGTACATCTAGGCTGAAGGTTTGTCCTTTCAGAGTTTGTTTAGCTCATTTCCCCGTTGTATAAATTTGAACTCTAAACCTATGTTAGTATAGTCCTGTTGTGACGAATTCAGAGGGGGCATTTCTTTCCTACTCAGGGTCCAGAAAAAAAAGAGATAAGCTTCCTTATTATCTATGTTGGCTGGATGAGTTTTTCTAATCCCTCCACCCTTTCCCTAAGGGTGTAGCTCTTTGAGGGTCCTTGTCTATGTGGAGGCCACAGTTCCATCCCCCCAGTCTTGTCCCCTGTCCTTTGGGACTTTTACAACTGAAACCCCTCCCCAGCTCCATGAAGATAGTCCTTACCAGTTTGGTTTTCACCCTCTGTTTTGCTAACTCCTAAAGATTATCCCCTTTTTTTCTGGTGTCATTATATTTTATCCAGCATTATCTAGATGACTATCAAATGTGGGAAAAGTTTTTACATGATCTAATCCAAAATATTAACCAAAAATGGAAACCCAGTAGACTAGTTTATAGATCTTTCCTTCATTCTGTGTGCATGAGTCTGGTTTTCTAAAAACTCACTTTGTTCTCTTCTTATTTTCTGTATATTTACCACTTTTCTCCTATTCTCTTCCTACATTTACAACAGTTACATTACAGAACAAAATGCCTTATGCTAATAATGTCTTATGTATAAACTAGACTTTTCTTCCCTTTAGTATTTGGCTCCTTTTGCTGGTTCTTTTTCACCTCCTTTCCTAACTATCCTTTTATGTAATTTTCTAGTGAACAGGCACCAAATATAGCTAGTATCTGATCCATATGTCACCTGCTAATTTAAATGTTCTTTTCTTAAAAAAAAATCTATCCCAATTTTGCAGATAAAAAAAAAATCTCGAGGTCGACAAAACTGCCAGCAATGTTTCCACACACACCATTGTCAAAAGGCTGGCAAATTTGGTAACGTGAGGTGGCCAAGTTTTTAAAAATTCAGTACTAGTATTGCAAGTCATATTTATAATTTGAATAACAATTCTGACTCGCTTAAAGCATGTTCTAGCCCTAGGTAAATTGCTTTTGGTCTTAGGTCCAGGTATACACGCACACAAGTATTTCTATTAATATACGTGTGTGTCGGGTGTGCTCTATAGAGATAACATTTGCAGCCTCAGACTGCTTAGCAGAGGGCCCAGTTTGTAATGCTGTTTTTCATTATTCCCACCTTCCTTGGAATTTCGCATTTACATAACACCAAGTGAAAATGAAGTGAGTATCGAAGTAACTACTCTTGTCATTGCTATGGTCAAGGTTACACATTAGCTAACTTACAAACAAATCCCTCTCGGTGACAGAAATATTAGCAACTGAGATAGTTTATAAACACAGCCACAAAACTTTTTCAAAAGGACTTTTAAAAAATTCCCTTAGTTATGACAGCTTTGGCTAATGAATATTCTACTAGCCTTTTCCTTTCAGCCTCCGAAATGTTTTAAGATTTAGTAAACCCCAATTTTAAGGATTTAGAAAGTTGTCGCTGTGAGGTTATCTACTGGGATGTAACAGACAGACCACATCTAAATGTGATGGCTTAAAATAACAACCATTTTATTTGCTCATGAGTGTGTGGGTCAGGAATTAGGGCCGGGCATGGAGGGACAGTTCTTCCGTGTTCCATGTGGTGTTAGCTGGGGTGGGTTCACGAGGGGCTGAAAGACCCACGATGGCCTCACTCACAGGGCTGGCGCTTTAGCCAAAATGGCTTGAACAACTGGGGACTGCATAGGACAGCTGGGCCTCTTTTCTTGTGGTGTTGGCTGGACTCCCTCATGTCTCCGGGGCCTTCTGGCTGTCAGCTGAGTTCCTGGAGTCCCCTCCCATTGGCTTCTTTCTCCAGCAGGAATCCCTGGACTTCTTGACACAGCAGATGGTATTCCCTCTAGCTGAAGTGTAAACTTCCAGGCCTCAGCTTGGAAGTTCCGGGATAGCATTGCCACCATGTTCTCGTGGTCAAAGCAAGTCAAAGGCCAGCCTTCGAGAAGTGAGGAAATAGACTCCATCTCTTGAGAGGAGGAGCTTCATGCACCCATAGGGATGGGAGGAATGGCCAGCAACCATCTTTGCAGACAATCTACCACGGTCACTTTATTTATGTGTTTATAAATAATTGGCACCCATTCTGTTTATACAGTTGCTACAAATCAAAGGAGAAGTGAATTAACTATAGCTCAATACTAGTATTGGGATAGTTTATAGTACTTGGACTAAAGATGTCAAGGTATTTTTCCAATATAAACATACTTAGGGCACGGTTTGAATGTCAGTGTTATTTTTTCAGCGCTTACAATTTCAGGTGAGAAGGTCTCATTTGGCTAACAGTAAAACTTAAGCTAACGTCACCTAGTCCTCAGAATCTGGGGCGTTACCTTTAGTTCATAACTTCTGCGTGCACCTTCTCCCTGGCGGTCACACAGGAGTACAGGGAGACGTGAATAAAGGATCTCGTTTTCTTGTTCTCATAACACCATATTGCAGGCTTGGACCAACTTGCTAATCCCACTAATTGTTTTTTAAAGAAATAACACGATTTTGATTTTGCAAATTTTATCACACCAAGTTCTCCACAATTGGGTACACCAAGATCTTACCATTGAAACCCTTCCTGGTGTTGAGCAGATGGATAATTTTGAAATATGTACGTATGGAATTAAGTTCCATGACTATCCAAATACGCCAACCATTTCCATGGCATTTGGAATTATGCAATGGAAAATGTTTCCAGTGATGCCCTTTTATGTGTTAATTTTGTGAAATTTATTCTCAATTATAATTTCAAATCACCTGAGAAACAGAAGAAAATTAGACGTTGTATCAAAACCAAGAACTTATTTGAATTTAGCATTAAGAAAACATTTTAAATTAATTAATTGGCACAAACTGAAGATAACCCATGTTTAACAAGCCAGTTCTGGTTGACATTTGCCAAAATATGACATACTGAGCATGTTGTTTTTGTCCAACATCCCTTAAATTTAAGAACAAGATTAAAGCAGAGGGCACAAAATCATTTACTCCCATGAGATTCGTGAAAATTTAATTAGATACCCCTTTAAGAAAGAAATTTGCTTTCCTTAAATTTTTTTTAAATCTGTACCTTTAAATGGCCTTTAAATGTTATGACTTTTTCAAGACACGACTGTCCAATCTTCATATTAATGAACATGCCAGATATTTTAATTTCCTGCACATCTGCCAAGTATTTTCAGTTTGGAACACGACTGAATTCTAAGGTGGCTCCCTTTAAAAAAAATACACTTTCTCTTAAGTTGAAAGAAGTTTTTAAAATATATTTTGAACCCTATATCTTCGAAACACTTAAAATATCTTCAGGCTTAAAACTTCTCCTCCACGTTGACTTGGGGCAAGCCTGGCTCTTCAATTTTCAGTACTGCTCTCTCGTTTGATTTTTCGGCACTGCATTTATTTGAGATAAATGCATTTTTCTTAGCACATTGCCATTGAACTTGGGCCAAATGCTTTGAAAGAGTGGGTTTAGGGGGATTGGAGGAACAGGACAAAATGTCTATAAATAGCAGTGCTTTGTGTAGCATCTACTGTATAATAAAGTGTTGTGTAACTCTGCCATGCAACGTAAGTAATGATAGTAATTTGCATTTTCTTATTACTATTCATCCTCGAATTGAATCTACGGTCTTTTGCCAATATTAAGGTCTATTTCTCACATCCTTACATCTCCCAGGGTCCCTGCTATGACGAGAGAGGGGAGATAAACAGTCCCCTCATTCTGCACACAGATTGTGCGACAGGTACGCACCAACTGCTTTTGGCCTCTGCGTTTCCACCTCATAGACCCAAAGGCGGTGTGTTCCATGGGCAGACCAGCACCAAACAGAGCCAGCATAATGTAACTACACTGCCAGCCCCTCCTTATTAACTAACGCCTGTTCCTCTTTTTGTAATCATGATGACCCCAGAGATTCTAGCCCAGGGCAATTAGGCGGGTCTCAAACTCGAGAGAATCAGGAAAGACTCCAGAAGAAGAAATATTTTTAAAACTTCACCAGCCTGGAGGGCCTGTTACAAAATAATGTATGTGACAAAATAATGTGACTGAGAAATTAACTGGACTTAACTTTCTACTGTAGACTCATCACTGAAGACTAAGGGTTTTTGTTTTTGGTTTTGTTTTTTTCTTTTCCCCAAGCAGTTAAGCCTCAGAGTCCTGGGGGTTAGGTTTTGGGTTTGCCTGGCTCAGGGGAGCTTGGATGCCTAGGAACTTTGGGACTGGGAGTTGAATTATCAAAATGTGAGGAGGTGGGAGTGTTACTTGAGAGAGCAGAGGTCTGACTCCCTGAATTCCACGCTAGAGATGCAGAACGGTGGCAGTGAGGAGCACAATGGTGGGAGAGAGATACATTATGTGGTATCTGGGGCTTCTCGGCGAAAATCTGCACACCAGCTGCTTGGAGACCTGGTTAAAATGCAACTCTGATTCAGGAGCTCTGGAGTGGGTCCAGAGACCCTGCATTTCTAACAAATTCCCAAAGAGTGTTGCTACTGGTGATCCCGGGACCTCGCTTTGAGTTAGTAGGTGAGGAGGAGAAGGTGGAAGAATTTTGAAGGAGGGGTACAGGGAAGCCTGAACCTCAAATCTGTGGCAAGGAGCATCTATTCCGATAGACTGCAGAAAAAAATAAACACTAGAAGGCCCTCACTCAAATTTCCTGGCCTCTTTCCCCACAACCTCCTAGGCTTTTAGAATGATCCCGGGAAAGTCAAGGAACCCAACAACTCCAACCGAATGCGTTTCCAAACTCCCTTGACTTGAGGCAGAAACAGTGGAGGAACTTGTGCCAGGTTATATTTAATTTAGAAAAAATTCAGAAACGTGAAATTTTTTGAGCCCATGGAGCAAACTCACATGAATCACCCTTTCAATCTCAAAGAGAATCAGATTTAGGAATCGATAAATAACCATTCCTTAGTTACTCAATTAACACATGTTAGGGGGTGATGAGTGGTTTTCCTAAACCCTGATGTGGGGCGTTTGGGGGCTTCTGACAAGAGAAACTCATTGAAGGGAACAAGTGCCCCAAAAGATCTGAGGATTCACATTCCTTATCAGTCGATGATTTTGCCGTGGTCACCAAAGAAGATGGCCCTTCCTCTACACACACTCTTCAATAGCCCTTGGGAGATCTTTCCCTCCTTCGAGTCCTTGCTCTTCATTTAAACATGATTTCACCAGTATAAACATGTTCAGAAGAAAGACCCAGTTTGATTTTCTTCTGCCAGCATCTTCCAAAGATAGCCTCGCAGCCCATTCTCTCATAAGAACAAATCTTAAAAATAAACTAAGGCAGTAAGTACTGTGTCCAAAGCCAAGTTTGTTCCAAAGCTGAGAGTAATAAAATCCAGGGCTCCCTTTCCCTAATTCAATTTTAAGAGCAAATGCCTTTCGTTGCTAATTTTGTTTGTAACTTCTGATCCTGCCATCTCTAGGAGCTGCTCTTTTGCAAAGCCCTCCCACATCTGGTTCTGATTACGTAAGAAAAGGGTTTTGTTGTTGTTGTTGTTTGTTTTGTCTTTTATTTTTTAAGTACTTATTTATTTTTGAGAGGGAGAGAGAGAGACAGAGACAGAGAGACAGAGCACAAGCAGGGGAGGGGCAGAGAGAGATCGACACAGTATCAGAAGCAGGCTCCAGGCTCCAGGCTCCCAGCTGGCAGCACAGAGCCCCGCCAGGGGCTCGAACGAACGCACCAACCTCAAGATCATGACCTGAGCCGAAGTCGGACACTCAACCGACTGAGCCACCCAGGTGTCCCTACCTAAGAAAAGTTTGTGGCTATGCTCATCAATGTCATAATTCACAGAGAGATACCAGTATGATTTACCCTTAATCCTCCCAGAATGTCTACAATCTAGGCATAGCGTAAGGAGTGACTGCATCTTTTGCCTGATCATCTGTCCACAGGAAATAAAAAGTCATAAAGTAATCCAACATTTTTGCTTGA
The DNA here is from genome assembly GCF_018350215.1 of Panthera leo. Classification (NCBI taxonomy): domain Eukaryota; kingdom Metazoa; phylum Chordata; class Mammalia; order Carnivora; family Felidae; genus Panthera; species Panthera leo. The sequence continues at coordinate 14,487,498 of NC_056690.1, forward strand.
CCAGGTGTCTTTTTTTTTTTTTTTTTTTTAATTAGTTGCCTGGGCGCCTGGGTGGCTCAGTCGGTTAAGCCGTTAAGCGTCCGACTTCGGCTCAGGTCATGATCTCCCCATTTGTGAGTGGGAGCCCCGCTTCCCGCTCTGTGCTGACAGCTCAGAGCCTGGAGCCTGCTTCCGATTCTGTGTGTCCCTCTCTTTCTGCCCCTCCCATGCCCATGCTCTGTCTCTCTTGTCTCTCAATAATAAATAAACGTTAAAAAAAAAAAAGAAATTTAATTAGTTGCCCATGTTTACAGTAATTTCACATAAACATCTAAATTTCTGATTTCCTTTAAAAAATCAGAAGTGCTGGCGACATTGGAGGCCGTCCCTCGTGGCCAAATACTGGCAGAGTGGACGTTTGTGTGGACGTTTATGATCTTTTGGCCACCGGTATCTGCACCCTTGCCCTATATTCAAGGATGTCCTCAGTTTACAAGTCCTGGTGGGAGGCGGGGTCATTTCCCGACATTCAAGCTACATACCGGGGATTCACTAGCATGTGACCTGGGCCTGGACAATTACGCATGTCTCCCCCAGGCTTTTAATGGGGCGCTAGCTTTAGTTAGCATCCAGTGCAGGAGACAATTGGTGAATTCTCCCTGACAGCAGAAATGGTGAAAGCGACATCCAGTTTCTAGCGGCAGCGTGGGTAGTAGCCTCCGAAGGTCCGCAGGAGCTGCACTTTCCTTACTGGCTTGGTTCCGTGGCCTACTTTTGACCTTGGTTGCAGTTCCTTGGCCCGTCTTTGCCCCATTTGCGAAGTCGGGGTCTCCAGTCTTGTGACTGATGGTGAGCCATCCAGTACTTCCTTACTACAGTCCTTTCCTGCTTAAATCTTTCATCTACAAACTCCGCCACCCTAGACGCAGGCCGTAGTTAACTCCCAGGCTGCTTAGAGACATGTGAGTTTGTAATTTTGGTCTTTATCTCTTTCTCTTTAAAGCTAAAGATCACCCAGGGCAAGGATCCACAGAGTTCAAACGGGGAAAATTTTCCCACAGGGACCTCTTCCCACCCCCACCCCCTGCCACCTTGCCATTTTCCCTTACATCTCATTGGGCAGAACTGGGTCACATGCTCACCTTTACGCCAATCAGGGGACGAAGATTGCTGTGATTGGTTTAGGAGAGGCCCTAGTTCAACTTTGGCTGTTAGAACCACCTCGGAGGCTTTTTAAAATGCCAATCCCTGGTCCCACCCCACACCGAGGCCAAATTTAATGGGTCTGGCCGGACTTCAGGTACTGGAATTTTGTAAAATCTTCAGATGCTTTTAATGCCATCCTTGTCTCTAGTCCAGCCCCCTACCCCTGCCCATTTTACAAATGCCAAGACTGAGGTCCAAAGGCATTAAGTAACTTGCCCAAAGTTACTATACCTTCAATTAATAACAAAAACAAACACAAACACACTCACAACATTAAATGGACACCTTTGTTCTTCCAGCATTCGCACGTGAGTGGCATTCTCTTTCTTAGAAAGTGAAGTGATCAGATGTTCAGGAACTGAAAAGCAGTAGAGGGTAGGGCAGTGGTTCTCAAACTTGAGTGCATCAGAATTCCCTGGAGGGCCTGTTACAACACAGATGGCTGGGCCCACCCCCAGAGTTGCACATTCAGTGGGTTTGGGTGGGGAGAAGAATAATTACCATTTCTAACAAGTTCCCAGGGGATGCTGCTGCTGGTCCCAGGACCATACAAGCTTAGCAGCTAAGAGTTCGGGCTATAGAATCACACTGTCCTGGCAAGATCCAGTTGTGCCCCTTATACCGAGCCACAAAACCTACTAAACTATTGGGCAAGTGACTCAACACGTCTATGAAATGGGGCCAACGGTAGATGCTTTGGCTTATCACAACAACTGAGTGGGTATGATAAATGTAAAGCACTTAGAACACTGTCTGGCCCATAGTAACTGTCTAATGAATAGTAGCTATTATCATTCATTCATTCATTCATTCATGGAACAATGATTAATTGAGTGCTTCCTTTGAGCCATGCACAATTCTAGGCACCAGGAATACAGTGCTGAATAAATCAAAGCGTTGCCTCCCAATGAGCTTACGATCCACTGGGGAGGCACACAATACTTGACCTCATAACTATATAATATTACTCAGAAGAACTCTGCATTCCAAGCAAACTGAACAACAGTGCACACAGCGTTTTATGAGAACTCGGTCCAGTCTCATTCATGTCTTCCAGCTCAAGGAGATGGTAGCATCACGTTTCTAATGCAAAGGCCCCTTAGCACAATGGCTATCTATGTGTAATTTATATCTATATTTATGTAGATTTAAAAAACATATATATGACATCATATGTACTATTTATATATCATATATTACATCAGTAACATTTATTTAGAGTCAATATTATATATTTTTATGTTTTTATGTTCCATATTTTTATATTCATATTTATATTTTATATACCACAGGGATAGGCTTACGTGATTCTGGAGGCCAAGAAGTCCCACGATCTGCTGTCTTCCAGCTGAAAACCCAGGAAAGCTGGTGGTAGAATTCAGTCTGAATCCAAAGGCCTGAGAATCAAGAGCGCCGATGTCTGAGGGCTAGAGAAGATGGCTGTCCCAGCTCAAAAGAGAGCACATTCACCCTTCCTCTGCCTTTTTGTTCCATTCAGGGCCCCAGTGGATTGCGGGATACCCACCCGCACTGGTGAGGTGATCTTCTTTACTCAGTCCACCCGTTCAAATGCCAATGTCTTTCAGAAATGCCCTCAGAGACACCAAAATAATATTTTACCACCTTTCTGGGCATCCAGACTCCAGTCACGTAACCCATAAAATGAACCCTCACGGGCATACTCAGACCAGCCAATTCTTGAGGACGTTTGGCTTGAGAGGAAGCTTTTGAAGCAAGAACAGGGTGGGTGGAGAGTGTGCTAGAAGGGAAGGAGAGAGTAAGGTGGCAATGTACTGGATGCTTTACATGTGTTCCTTAATCCTCACAGACACCTTTGGAGTAGAGATTATTGGACAAGGAGAGAAGCAAGCTGGCCAAAGCTCAGCGGCGGAGTGAACACGAAGGAACTGAACAAAGTTAAGAGTTGGCTGGGGACGAAGCAGAGAATATGGGCACTGTCATATCACACACAAGCCACATCTGACCAGATTCAGATGAATCCCCAGGCAGGCGCTAGAGTAAAGCATAACTGCCATCATGTATTTGCCCCAGTGTCCCTCTACTGTGTTCCTAGAGCAGGTGTCAGTGATGTAATAAGGTGGAAGGAGCGGCTACTTCTGAATCAGAACACTTCTGGGGCCCCTGGGTGGCTCAGTCGGTTGGGCGTCCCGCTTCCGCTCAGGTCATGTTCTCACGGTTCGTGGTTCGAGCCCCTGGTGGGCTCTGGGCTGACAGCTCAGAGCCTGGAGGCTGCTTCTGATTCTGTGTCTCCCTCTTTCTGGCCCTCCCCCGCTCACGCTCTCACTCTCTCTCTCAAGAATAAACAATAAAAATAAATAAATTTAAAAAAAAAAAAAAAGAACACTTCTGAATCCAGGCCAGCCTCATCTTGTCTCCATATTGTCTTTCTCAAACGTTAATAAACAAAACAAACAAACAAAACCACTTATTATGGATGTAATACATACTCATTGCCGGGAAATACAGATCAGCAGGAGAGAAGAAAATAAAAGTGATCTATAATCACCTCATCTCAGAAAAAACAAAAACAAAAAAACACCCCCACCCCCCACCCCCCAACCAAAATTTTAGTACTGATTCTCTGATCTTCAGATCAGGGACCCTGCCCTCTGTGCTTAATAACTAGCCCTTTCCAGGTACACATATTCACCTAGCTGGAAGTTTATTTTTTGTTTTCACTGTGGACTTGTTTCTGGAGCTTGGTTCTCTAGATTTTGTTGGGCGAGGGACATGGATTTGGGCGGTAGATTGGAAATGTATGTGTTTGGAGTCGTTTATCAGTTCAAAGTACTCACCTCCCAGCTTTGGGGCCAAAAGGTATTTCAAGCCTTTTTTCCTAGGGCATCTATATTCAAGAACTGGCCCCATCATTTGGGGTTGTTTTTTCCTCCGGATTTTTTTTTTTTTTTTTTTTAGCGCTGGCGGCTTTCTGTTCCTTTGAACGGTAGGTGTTTGAACTTTGGTGGTGGCTGGAATTGGCACTGACCGTGAGACTTTAGTTTGTAACGTTGACTGGCGGCTGCAAGGGGTGGCCCTGCCTCTCCAGCTCCCCCACATCCCGGGGTTCGGGAAGCCCAGCCGCACCGGCTAGAGGGCAGCGCGGGTCTAAAAGGGCGGACCCGGAGGGAGGCTGGCAGCCGGCGCCTACCGGTAACGTGGTAACCGGCGCCTTGGCAACGGAGAGGGGGCGGGACTCAGGGAGGAAGTCGGAAGCTGGCGGCTAAATCTCGCGAGAGTTGCTTTTGCGCGCGAACTCTAAGTGCCAGGGTCCCGGGGTCCGCTTGTGGCTAGTGGCTGTGCAGGCCCCCGGGGGACGCGACGACTCCAGCGGACCCGGACACCTTCTTCACCCCGCCATGGAGACCTCAGCGAAGAAGGAGCAGCAGCAGCCCGCGGAGGCCAAGATCAGAAACCTGCCCTGGTAGGAGGAGGCCCGGCTGCCGCGGGGAAGGGGATCGGTGGCCTGGGTGGTCAAGTGGAGCGGCCGCAGCCCGACTTCGCTCCACCGCCCCCGACCTGCAGCCGAACTGAGCCCCAGAAGTTCGCCTTGGCGCCCGCAACTCCCCTGTCCCCTCCGTTCTTTTAGAACTTTTGTCATGTCTTCCGCTGCCCTAATCCCACCGCCCCCATCCCTTTTACGCGGTGGGTGACAGCGTAGCGGTTCGGTCCCTTCCGACTTTGCATCGGCTTCCGTGCCAAAATGCCCTCTACTCTTGCGTAATCTTCAATGCAGTTATTGTTCAAATTCTAAACTGAAATAATGGTGATGATAACGCTCCCTAGGTAAGTGGTATTTAAATGGCTTCCTGTTAGATCACCAAGGACCCTGTTAGATGTTTGATCTTTACAAGGACCCTAGGAGGTATGTGCTGTTATTATTCCAGTTGTAATACTGCAAGGTTAAATGACTTGCCTAAGGTCCAGAGCTTGAAAATAGGTTTGGATTTGAACCCAGGTGAATTCAGAGCTTGCACTCCAAACCGTCTTACTTTCACAGCTGCATCTGAATGATGGTTAGAAACTGATAGGATTTGGCTCGATTTCGCAAAGCTCCAAGTTGGTCTTGTCTAGTAAGGAGTTCAGTTTGTTTCTATCGTGGAAAAAACACACAACATACAGTTTACACTCGTGAACATTTTAAAGTGCATAGTTCAGTGACACTAAGTACACTGAGGATGTCGTGCTACCATCTCACTGCCTGGTTCCAAAACTTTTCGTCACCCCAATGGAAACTCCATACCCGTTGGCAGTGACTCCCCCATTACCACCCCATCCCCTTGCACCCCTGGCAGCCACTGATCCACTTTCTCTCTCTGAATTTGCTTATTGCGGGTATTCATATAAATAGAATCAATCTGTGGCCTTTTGTGACTGGCTGCTTTCACTTAGCACCATGTTTTCAAGGTTCATCCATGTTGTCGCAGGTATCAGTGCATCAGTCGTTTTTATGGCTGAATAGCCTTCCCTTGTATGGATAGACCGCCATTTATCTATCCATTCATCTTTGATGTGTATTTGGGAACGAGTTCAGTTTTTAATTTACTTTGAAATGATAGGTGCCCAGCCAGGTTGAGATTATTTATAGACAGACAGCTGGAGAGGGGAAATCAGAGCAGGGTTTATCAACCTCAGCACTATTGGTATTTTGGGCTAGATATTTGGTGGGTGTGCACATGGTGACTATCCTGTGCATCGTAGGATGTTTAGTGACATCCCTGGGGCCTGTCCATTGGAGGCCCGTAGCACCCTCTACCCAGTTGTGACAACTGAAAATGTCTCCAGATATCACCGAGTGTTTCCTGGAGGACAAAATTGCCCCTGGTTGAGAACCAGGGGTCTGTATTCAAACTTAAAGGGTTTTGCTTCTCTTCCTCTTTTTGTTAGGATATGAAAGGATTCTTTTGCACGTAACAGCATGTCCTTACATTTGTATATGTTATAATCCATGCTAAATTGTATTTCAGGGTTGAAAAATACCGGCCACAGACACTGAATGATCTGATTTCTCATCAGGACATTTTGAGTACCAGTAAGCATCCATGTGTCATTTGCTGTTAGTCTGGTTGGAGGACCCGTATGAATTTCTTGGTGATGTCTCTGCTGAGTCATAACCTTGAAAGATCTGATTGAGCTTTATGGAATGTTGCTCTAAGAGCTGAGTCCTTCCCATTTTTCATTCCTGCATCTGCCTCTGAGTTGGATGTGAGGTTGATGTGCATTCAGCCCAACTCAAGGGCCCACGGCGAATGAGGCAACTCCCGGAAACTGATGGGGTCTCTCTTTCCTCCCAATCCTCAGTTCAGAAATTTATTAGCGAAGACCGACTGCCGCACCTGCTTCTCTATGGTCCTCCAGGGACAGGAAAGACCTCTACTATCCTAGCTTGTGCTAAACAGCTATACAAAGATAAGGAATTTGGCTCCATGGTCTTGGAGGTAAATAGGATTATTCTTAGTCTACAAAGGAGAGTCTCTTAGTTCTCTTAGATTTGTTGTCGTTTGTTTGTTTTTCTTAGATTTGTTTTACTTTACAAGTAAGTTGCTTTGCTGGACATAAAATATTTCGAGTCACTTTTCCTGGAATTGATGTTTCGCTCTGGATTGGCATTAGATAGGGGCAGCTGTAGGGCTAGATAAATATCTCTGCCGTTGCCAACTTCTACTCAAACACTCAGTGGTCACTCGGGGAGTGGTCGCTCAGTAGCTTGCTGTCCAGATTTGTTCTTCATGTTGTTCCACCCCGTTCTTGCCCTGGAAGGCCAAGCTATATTGACTGCAGGCTGCCTGGTCCTCGGGCTCCTGGTTAGGTTTGGCTAATAGGGGTCCTGGCTGGAGTCAGAGGAGAACGATGCCTGGTTCTGCCCTGGGGGCCACCACAGGCTGACAGCATCCTGAACCACAGAGCAAGTCGCACTGCCTTCTCCAGATGCCGACATCACCCCCCAACTCATTTCTGAGGACCTGGGTCTGGTAACGGGCCCCGATAGTCCCAGAGAGATTGCGTAGCCCTCGTGGTTTCCCCACACCCCACCAATACCTTTTAAAATCTCTCTTCACGGAATTCTCTTCAAACCACTGAGTTTTGAGTCTGCCATCTGCTGCTGAGATTTGACTGATAGACTTAGATCACAGAATTCTAAATATTGTCTATTCCAAAAAAAAAAATGTTTAACTTTTTTTGTTGTCAGAGATCTTAGAACCTTGCTGCCACCAGTGTTCTTAATTCCATGCATTAAAGACTTGGTAACTTCGGGGTTGCTCTGGATTGCGGTAGCTAAAACTGAACACGATTCTGCTCATGCCAGAGGTGTTCACTGTGACCAGGCCAATTAGTTATTCCTCCAGAGTATGTCGGTGATTGTCCTCAAAAGGGGGAGGAAACACAGTTGTTGGCCTTTCAGAATGTAATGTACCAATCTAGTGAGTTGTGAGTTTTAAATACAATTGTGATCTTGGTTTTTTAATAGTGTTTATCTCTTAGCAGTTGTTAGACCTAGAGACCTAGCTTGCCGAGCTGGACTGATGAAAAGATAAATTAATTCCCAGAGAATTCACCAACATGTGTCTAATTTATTTCGGCTTCTCTTTTCCACATTCAGCTGAATGCTTCAGACGACCGAGGAATAGATATCGTTCGGGGACCAATCCTGAGCTTTGCCAGCACAAGGACAATATTTAAGTAAGAATTATTTGTATAATTTCTCTCCCTAGAGGTTTTGATCAGTGAGATGACAGAGCTTAATGTTTTAAATCCTCCCCCTTTGCCAGTCTATAAAGGTAAACAATGCCTTTGTCAAAAGTAGCCATTAAAAAGAGATAAAGTACAAGGATGGTGGTAAGATATAATGCAAATGTGAAAATAAAACATCATCTCAGAACTTGCTATATTAGCAAGTTCCTTGGGGAAGCATTAACTTTGTTTTAGTAGTTAACTGAAGACCGATTACATCCTAGGACCAGGTGAGCTAGTTTGAATTTATTATTATTTTTTTATTTAATTTATTTCTTTTTGAGAGAGAGAGGACAAGCAGGGGAGGGTCAGAGAGTGGGGGGAGACACAGAATCCGAAGCAGGCTCCAGGCTCTGAGCTGTCAGCACAGAGCCCGACGTGGGGCTCGAACTCACGAACCGTGAGATCATGACCTGAGCCAAAGTCAGATGCTTACCCGACTAAGCCACCCAGGTGCCCCTAAGCTAGTTTGAATTTAAACAAAAATAAATTGTGATCAGGATGGATAAAAAGGGAAAGGTGAAGGCAGGCAGGAGTGGAGGTGGTGGAAAAAAGCAAGGCCAGAGCAACAGGACATGGAGTGGAGACAAAGGTGAAGGTGCCAGAGGCAGCAGCGTGACAAAAAGTGCAAAAGTCAGACCTCAGTTCCCTTTAAGAGTTGAAAGAGTGATGGGCATGTCCTCTGCACAGCCACACTTGTTTGCTTCACTCAGAGGTCAAGGAGGAGTGGACTCTCTGAGGCCCGGCCTGATGGCACAAATGTGAACATGTAGGTTTCGGCCTGGAGATTGGAGGGAGATTAAAGACATCTTCGGGGGCGCCTGGGTGGTTCTGTTGGTTGAGCGTCTGATTCTTGATTTTTGCTCAGATCATGATCCCAGAGTCGTGGGGTCGAGCCCCGTGTCGGGCTCAGTGCCGAGTGTGGAGCCTGCCTGGGATTCTCTCTCTCCCTCCACCCCCTCCTCCACTTGCACAGGTGCACACGGTCTCTGTCTCTCTAAAATAAAAAAATAATAATAAATCTTCATATGGTACCATTTGTTTTCCTAGGAAAGGCTTCAAACTAGTGATCTTGGATGAAGCTGACGCCATGACTCAAGACGCCCAGAACGCCTTGAGGAGAGGTAGGAAGACCTGTCAGGTATAGTGTGTTGGCTCATGAGTGCATTAGAAGGAGAATTAGGCACTTTGGACATGAGATAATGACATGGGCTGTTGACAATTTTTGTTCATCTTCTGGCCCAGAGAAATCGGTTTCCCTTTCTCTGTGTAATCCCACCCGACGGTCTAGAACAAAAATCTCCCTGTAGTGGGGGTTTCCCCTTGCAGCAGCTTAAAGGGAGAAGCCCTGTTGGGACTTTCAAGTCCTACCAGACACAGGTGTTGCATCCTCCTTTTCCACTGGGTTCATTTTGGGGCTGAGAATTTGCATTCTTCGATGAGGAGAGGGGGTACGGAAAGTCTTGTATTCCTCAGCTGCTAGGTAGACCTTTCTGCTCTCAGTACCCCGAGATACACAGTAGCCAAGAAAATAATACTGGAAATGTTGTCGCACTCAGAAAGCTGACGTGACTTCTCTATTTGCCAAGGGAATGATTTGGCAGGGAAGGAGAGTATCACGCTAGTTGTCTGTCTTAAGGGGCCCGGTGCAGTTGATTTCTCTGAAAGGACATTGGTAATCTCTGGCATTAAGATTCTGAGGTAACGGGGGCACCTGGATGGCTCAGTCTGTTGAGTGTCTGACTTCAGCTCAAGTCATGATCTCCCGGTTCGTGGGTTCGAGCCCCACGTCAGGCTCTGTGTTGACTGTTTGCTCAGAGCCTGGAGGCTGCTTCAGATTCTGTGTCTCCTTCCCTCTCTGCCCTTCCCCTTCTCCCTCTCTGTCTCACTCTGTCTCTCAAAAATAAATAAATGTAAAAAAAAAAAAAAAAAGATTCTGAGGTAACCAACTAGGAGAGAAGAACAATCTTTCGGAGTTCTGGGGGAGAAGGAGTGGATTGCAGCCCATGTTTGGGAGGAGGAGGAGGAGGACAGTTAGAGTATCTTCTGATCTTAAAAGCCTTGGCAGCCTTTCTTCAGCATTTGCTCCGTGGAATGGCTGTCAGTCTGGGCAGATCCCCATGCGAGAGTACTGGGAAACTGCAGAGTGAAACTGGTGTTTCATAAGCCTCTCTGAATTCATCACTCTCTCGAATGCTCTAAGGCTTCGAGACAAAGTGCACCAGACAGTCCACACGGAGGTACCCCCGGCCCTGCCATTAGAAGGTGGGGCATCACCAACCTGCCATAGAATTTTATGCAAAAGGACAGGGGTGCTATGGAGGGGGATGGCAGGGGCAGGGTGCTATGGAGGGGGATAGCAGGGACAGGGGTGCTCTGGAGGGGGATGGCAGGGACAGGGGTGCTGGGGAGGGGGATGGCAGGGGCAGGGTGCTATGGAGGGGGATGGCAGGGACGGGGTTGCTACGGAGGGGGATGGCAGGGACAGGGTTGCTATGCAGGGGGATGGCAGGGGCAGGGGTGCTATGGAGGGGGATGGCAGGGGTGCTGGGGAGGGCGATGGCAGGGGCAGGGTGCTATGGAGGGGGATGGCAGGGGCAGGGTGCTATGGAGGGCAATGGTAGGGGTGCTAGAATCAGGGCAAGTCATCAAAAAGGATGCATTTTATAAAATCCTGTAGAGATGACCGGTTCACCAGCTTTTCGGAAGAGAGTGGCCGGTGCCCCCGTCCTGACCACCACAGGGACCGCCTCTCTTGTTACAGTAGCGTCCCCTCCATGCTTGCAATCTGCACCTCTTGTTTCCTGTACCCTTCACGTGACCATGGAAGAGTTCAGGGTTTCCAGGTCTTTTGAAGAATCCGAATGGACACGAGGTTGTTTTCTTTTCCCTTGCCAGTGATTGAGAAATTTACCGAAAATACCCGCTTTTGCCTCATCTGTAACTATCTGTCAAAGATCATCCCCGCCTTGCAGTCCCGCTGTACGAGGTTCCGATTCGGTCCTCTGACTCCTGAACTCATGGTTCCCCGCCTGGAACATGTTGTAGATGTAGAGAAGTAAGTACATCGGAAAGCAGGGAATGTGAGGGCCCTGGGGACTGAGCAGCGTAGGCCGGGTTCTGGGATGGCTGGCCGGTTGACATTTACAGGTGTCATGTGTGTAGACAACGAAGTAGGGTGCCGGGCACAGAGGAAGCATCGGGCTGTCAGCTGTCGTCATCCTCTCTGGTATCTCCTGGACTTTCTTCGTAAACGGCACTTGGTTCTTCTCCTGATTCCATCCTCCTCCCCCGTGGAAGCTGTCCCGATTTCCTCCTACTCTCCTTTTGTCATTGGAGACTGCATGCTGCCAGGTCCCTTCTGCTAAGATGCCTCTAGCCTTTTTTGACTAGAAGGGAAGGTACCGAGACTTTGCCTTCTGTAGAATCAATCGGTTGCCAAGTAGCCAACCCCAGCTGCTGCCTGTTGAAGGGGGTGCTCTGGCTTCGTGCTCCGGGTCTCGCCGGTGCTCTTTCCTCTCAGAACAGAACTCAAAGCCCGTCGCTCAGCATGGCGATGCCTGGTCCTAAATACGGGTCTTTCTAGACTCTGAGTGGGCTGTGACTGCTAATGCGAAGCCCACATTCCTTAAAACCAGAGTGAATTCTGGGTCCTATAGATCAGGAGAGTTCTGCTCCTTCCGTCCTTCCCTTTCTTTCGTTACTTCAAAGCCTTAATCATTCCAGGCCATCTCGTTCCCTTGGTGAACGCTCGCGCTCTCCAGGCCCCTGAGTTCCTCCTGCCTCTCTCCTTTCAGGGTGGACATAAGTGAGGACGGGATGAAAGCACTTGTGACTCTTTCCAGCGGAGATATGCGAAGGGCTCTGAACATTCTGCAGGTATGGTACTACTCCTAGCAAATCTTTAGGCACTGCTTTGGAATAGTTTCTCAAGAAAGACAGAAGCAGCAGCACAGCCAACCTAGAAATTCAGAAATCTACACCTGGTAAGATCTCCGTCTCACAACATACCAAAGATTTCCCCCTAACCTTTGTGTTTTGAAAAATTGCAAGAATAATTTGCTGGAGACAAGGGAAAGCTAGGGAAGGACGCTGCAGCTGTAACACCACAGTGGCATCCTCTCACGAGGCCAGGTCTTCCCAGGGTACACCGTGCGGGGTTCGAGCTGCCCTGCACCCACATAACATTACCGCCTACCTGAATCGCTGCCTCC